>NC_090174.1:17043932-17401432 GCF_024679245.1 Pseudorasbora parva | reverse complement strand
ATGGCACACATTTCTTAAGTCAGAAGCTGATAAAGTGGAACACAAAACTTCTATACTCACAAACGATGGACCATTATCAAGTCGTTTATTTTGGATAAACGATCCAAACGATCATATTTATATCCGCCTTCGTCACAAATTTGCATTGTATTGTATTTCTCTATAGGATCTGGATGGAAATGTGCCGTGTTTAGCCAGTGTAGTGTATAAGAAATGCCTGTTCATTGTCAAAATAAAATAAAGTCAACAAAATGCATTAAAAGTTATGCTATTTTGAAATAGTCCGTGTACGGTCCCGTTCACATTCCAAGCTTTTTGCGCATGTTTGTTGTCGTCTTGCCGTCTAGTATTGGAACACGAAGAACAAAACTTGTAAATAATAAATAGTTTTTAAAATACAAATAGCCTACATCTTGAATATGGAAACTTTGGATTTGTGACAAATGAGAGAGGCTATAACTCGCTGTAGCAAAGTTCGTTAATAGGAGGAAGGAAGAGGACACGGGGGTCGGCTAGACGGTTGATGCTTTCTTTATTTATTCTCATTCACTGTCAAAACACACTCAGTGGTGTATAGTTTCTCTTTCTCAATGTCACAACGATCACTTCAGGGTCGGCACTTCCGGGTTCCGGTTACTCAGTCTCTGGGGTTTGCGCATCAACCGTCCGTCTCTCTCTCTCCCTGGTCTCTGGTTCCACCTAGGTTTTATACCCTCTCCGCGCTCATTACTGGAACAAGAGACAGGTGTTATTAATCTGCGTCCAACCCACTCACTTACCGCTCGTCCCGCGGCTCTCTCTCCCGCTGCAGACCTCGCAGAACCACGCCCCCCTTGCCACATACCCCCACCGCCCGACTCAGGCCGGGGAGCCGTCCGGCTAGATACCAACGGGTGATCCGCGCGTTGGTATCCTTCATGCGGTGGAGCCATTGGAGAGGAGCGTGGTCCGAACAGAGGGTGAACTCCCGCCCCAGGAGGTAGTAGCGGAGGGTGAGAACGGCCCACCTGATGGCCAGACACTCCTTCTCTATGGTGCTGTACTTAGCTTCCCTCTTGGAGAGCTTACGGCTAATGTACAGCACCGGCCGCTCTCCCCCCTCCACCTCCTGGGCCAGGACTGCGCCCAGCCCCCTGTCCGACGCGTCAGTCTGCAACAAGAAAGGGAGAGAAAAGTCAGGGGAGTGTAAAAGCGGCCCGCCACATAGAGCAGCCTTCACTCGGGTAAAAGCCTGTTGATACGGCTCCGTCCACTGGACCGTATCTGGTAGCCCCTTTCTAGTCAGGTCAGTCAAAGGGCTGGTGAGGTCAGAATAATTTGGTATGAACCGTCTATAATATCCCGCCAGCCCCAAGAACTGCCTAACCTCCTTTTTGGTCTTGGGTCTCGGACAGGTTGCAATTGCTGCGGTCTTATCAATTTGGGGACGCACCTGTCCATGACCCAAGTGGAAGCCCAGATACCTTACTTCCACCCGCCCAATCGCACACTTCTTCGGGTTGGCCGTAAGCCCCGCTCCCCTCAGCGACCTCAAGACCGCCCTGACATGCTGCATATGCCGCTGCCAATCGTGACTGTAAATCACGATATCATCCAGATAGGCAGCAGCATATGCGGCATGGGGACGCAAAATCCTGTCCATGAGGCGCTGAAAGGTAGCGGGCGCCCCGAACAACCCGAAAGGAAGCGTGACAAACTGGTGCAATCCAAACGGCGTGGTGAAAGCTGTCTTTTCTTTGGACAATGGAGACAAGGGGATCTGCCAATAGCCCTTTGTTAAGTCCAGCGTCGAATAAAATCGAGCCGTGCCCAACCGATCAAGCAACTCGTCAACCCGCGGCATTGGATATGCGTCGAATTTCGACACAGCGTTCACCTTGCGGTAGTCCACACAGAACCTGACCGAGCCGTCTGTCTTGGGGACCAAGACTATCGGGCTCGCCCAGTCACTGTTGGACTCCTCGATTACTCCCATGTCGAGCATTGCGCCTAATTCCTCCTGAACTACCTTTTTCTTGTGTTCAGGCAGACGATACGGCCGGCTGCGAACTACCACGCCCGGCTCGGTCTCGATATGGTGCTGAATCAAATCGGTACGTCCCGGTAGGGGCGAGAACACGTCCGCGAACTCCGCCTGTAATTTTGATAAATCAGTGAGTTGGAACGGTGAGAGGTGATCTCCCCCAGGGGCCAGCGCGACTGATTGTGTTTTAATACTCGCCTCTGGCCCGAGATCATCCTCTCCCCCGATCACCGTTGCCAACAACACTGATTCCACCTCATTCCATTTTTTTAGCAGGTTGAGGTGGTATATTTGACGTGCCCCGTTCCTATCGGATCGTATCACTTCATAATCGAGCTCTCCTACCTGTCGTGCGACCTCAAACGGCCCCTGCCACTTTGACATTAATTTTGAGCTCGACGTAGGGAGTAGAACGAGCACTTTCTCTCCTGGTGTGAATTTGCGTAGTTTTGTACCCCTGTTATATGACCGGCTCTGGCGGTCCTGGGCTTGCAACAAATTCTCCCTCGATAGCCGCCCCAAGGTGTGGAGTTTTGTTCGCAAGTCCAGCACATACTGAATTTCGTTCTTGGCCAAAGACAGCCCCTCCTCCCAAGTTTCTTCCGGGGCTGCCGTCCGTAGAGAAGCTCGAAGGGGGAAAACCCCGTGGAGGCTTGCGGGACCTCCCGCACAGCAAATAAGAGGGGTTCTAACCACCGATCCCAATTTTTGCCGTCTTCCTGTACGAATTTACGGATCATGGATTTAAGAGTGCGATTAAATCGTTCGACCAAGCCGTCTGTTTGTGGGTGATAGACGCTTGTTCGAATGGATTTAATGCCCAATAATCCGTACAATTCGCTTAACGTGCGTGACATAAACGCCGTGCCTTGATCAGTGAGGATTTCCTTCGGAATCCCCACTCGGGAGATTAAACGAAACAGTGCGTCCGCAACACTCTTCGCAGAGATGTTGCGGAGAGCCACTGCTTCCGGATATCGTGTTGCGTAGTCCACGATAACTAGCGCAAAACGATGTCCGCGTGCGGATCGCTCTAATGGCCCGATGAGGTCCATCGCAATTCTCTCGAAGGGGACCTGCATTAATGGAAGGGGGCGCAATGGCGCTTTTGGGGCGGCCAGTGGGTTCACCAACTGACATTCAGGACAAGACGCGCACCACCTGCGCACATTGTCATGAATGCCTGGCCAAAAAAATCGGGTCATTAAACGATTCAGCGTGGCCGCCTGTCCCAGGTGGCCCGCCATCGGGTTAGAGTGAGCCGCCTGGAAAAGCATTTCCCGGCGGCTCTTTGGTACTAACAACTGGGTTGTATCTACCTTTGTCTGAGTGTCTTGGGTCACTCGATACAACCGATCCTTTATTATGGCAAAATAAGGATAGGAGACGGGCAAGGCAGGTTGGAGAGACTGTCCGTCGATCGATCGGACCTGCTGGAAAGCGTTCTTAAGGGTTTCATCCTGGGACTGCTCCAGAGGAAAGTCATCGCGGTCCGAGAGAATTAGTCTCTCAATCCCGCTCGGTTCCTCTGGAGTTGTCTCCGAGGGTCCCGGTTCAGTCTCCCCAAGCTGTACTCGCACCGCCCCCTTCCTTGCCTTTTTCCCCCAAGCGGCATCCGCACACAACGATCCCAATAAAGCCGTAAAGGCGGGACAATTCGTCCCCAGAATTAGCGGATGCCGGAGGTGTGGACTAACCGCCACCTCTATACTATGCTTTTGCCCCCGAAATTGTATCGTTACACACCGCACCTTAACCATGCGGCTTGTATCCAATGCCCCAGGCTGCATCAGGCTTTGATGGATCGAGGTTTGGTTACATCCTGAATCCACCAAGGCCTGATATGTACCCCCCTTGATACTTACAGGAATTTGGTACTCTCCTGCTTGATCGGGGGTGGTCCGCTGGACGTCCGGGATCCGGATCATTGTCCCGATGTCCATCATCGGACATCGGTCCACAAAATGATCCGGATCACCGCACCGCCAGCAGGCCAGCCCAGGCCTACCCGCCGCCCCTGCGGCGGGGAGTGGGTTGGACAATGAGCGCGGGGAGGGCGTGGAACCAGAGCCATTATCACCCCCCATTCCCAGCAGCCCCGCCCCCCTGGGCGGAGCCCGCGAACTCCCGAGCGGTCCAGGGCCCATCCCCCCCGGCCTCTGGGGGGAATCCGAGGAGGGCCCGGAGGGCGGGACCTAGGGAGAGGGATAGGAGGAGAGGGAGACACAGAGGGGGGAGAGAGAGAGCGAGAGGTTAAAAGGGGTGCGCCGACCCCCGGGCACGCCACCAGGTGGTCCTCCGCCAGGTGGATGGCCGTCTCCAGCGACGTGGGCCGGTGGCACTGGACCCACTCAGCAGTTCTCCTTGGGAGCCGAGCGATGAACTGCTCCAGTACCACCAGATCGACGATGTGGTCCACGTCGCTTCCGCCGGCCAGGAGCCATCTGCGGCATGAGTCCCGGAGCTGTTGGGCCATCGCGAAGGGTCGGCCAGCCTCCCCCCACTCCAGGGAGCGGAACCTCTGTCGGTGTTGCTCCGGGGAGTGGCCGACCCGCTGGAGGATGGCCTTCTTCAGGTCATCGTACTCCAGGAGGTTCGCCACCGGTAGCTGTTGTGCAGCCGCCTGGGCCTCTCCTGTCAGTAGTGGTATCAGGCGCACCGGCCACTGTGCCCGGGGCCACCCGCAGGCCTCCGCGGCCTTTTGAAAGAGGTCAATAAAGGCCTCCGGGTCATCCTGTGGCCCCATTTTGTGCAGGGGCACGTGGACCGGTGCGCTGGCGAGCCCGGCGGCTTCGGTGCGAACCTCCCGGTCGATCCAGCTCCGGAACTTCTCGCGGTCCTCTTGCTGGCCTCGGACAATGGCCTCGAAGCGGCGCTCCTGGTCTGCCCGAAGGTCCAGCATGGCTTGATGTTGGTCCTGATGGAGGACCGCGAGGGATGTTATAATGTCCGCAAATGGCGTGGCGGAGGGCGTCTGCATGGCGGCGGCGCTGTCCTACTTCCTCCCGGGTTTCGGCACCAGTGTAGCAAAGTTCGTTAATAGGAGGAAGGAAGAGGACACGGGGGTCGGCTGGACGGTTGATGCTTTCTTTATTTATTCTCATTCACTGTCAAAACACACTCAGTGGTGTATAGTTTCTCTTTCTCAATGTCACAACGATCACTTCCGGGTCGGCACTTCCGGGTTCCGGTTACTCAGTCTCTGGGGTTTGCGCATCAACCGTCCGTCTCTCCCTGGTCTCTGGTTCCACCTAGGTTTTATACCCTCTCCGCGCTCATTACTGGAACAAGAGACAGGTGTTATTAATCTGCGTCCAACCCACTCACTTACCGCTCGTCCCGCGGCTCTCTCTCCCGCTGCAGACCTCGCTGAACCACGCCCCCCTTGCCACACTCGCGTTTCTGTTTCATTTCTGCTTTAAACAAATTCGTTTTGGCTTAACACACACACATATAGCTAGGCTATATATATTTCATTCTTGTTCTGTTCTGAATATCATTCATTTTAAAGGATTATTTCTAGAGTGAGGGTCAACTAAAATAGCCTATATCTTATTTAGCAAATGGGCTAAACTCTTTCAAACCAGACCTGTAAAGAGCGGGGCACGAACCGGCGATCATTTCGGTAGGCCATGGAGTCAGACACTATATCGACTGCTGCACCGCTTGTAAACACTATCTGGGACGATTTCTCTTTTTGGAAACAAAACATCCAGTTATTTAGGCTATTCTAACGTGAAAAGTGTGTACAAGTTGAATAGGCCTAGGGGGTAGGATAATTGCTGAATATGAAATCTCAGCAAAAGTTAGGCTACATTAAAGTAGCCTATATGTTAACGAGTTGTGATCTTTTAATATGTTTAATGTTAGTAGGCTAAATATGAAAATATCCAAAGAGTTATAGGCTATTGTAGAAGAAAATACCCTATCAAAGGCACTCCTTTGGCTAAAATGATCCGTGCTGAACTTGTCTGGTCTGACTTATCATGGATTGGCTGAGAACAGTTTAAAATGACTGGCTGTGAAAATCGCTGGGTGTGGCTCATTATACTACAAGCAAAACGCCGTAAGTAACGCGCGCTCTATGCATTTTTTTCCCCGCCGTCATATGGCAAGCTGATCGGCGTAAAAAGCGGCGCTTTTCAGACACACTAAAACGCCGCGTCCTTGATGTATTTCGCGCGTTTTTTACGGCGTTTGTAATCATAGATATCCATAATAAAGGCTAGATGTCTTACGGCGGAGTCACCATCGTCATCACCGGCGGCCATCTTGTCACAGGCAAGCTTTCTGTCGGGCTCTGTGGAACCTGATTTAAGGTGAGTGATCTGTACGAACATAAATACTCTTATCTCGCTAAAACCTTGACGGATTTACAAATGGTTTGGTTTCTTACAAACGTTATTAACATGGCTAATCTGGATGCTTTAACACGTTGAAATTGCAGCTTTTCGTTTAGATAAACGACTTAATCGTGCAGCTTGTGTATCACGGCTATAACTTACGTGCACTTTATCAAGGCTGAGACCACAATCAAGCTGTTCATTTATATAGGTTTTATATAGGTGTGTGTGTGTGTGTGTATATATATATATATATGTGTGTATGTGTGTGTATATATATATATATATATATATATATATATATATATATATATATATATATATATATATATATATATATAATATAAATTAATTTCTCATGTTGCCATTCGGTACACAGTTTTAGTAGCCTATATATTGATTTAACATAAATACCTTTTTTATTGCACCTGTCTGTTCTGTTCAATGTTACTTTCATATTAAAGTCCATGGTTATAATTATTCATAAATATGTATCATAACTACATCTCTGAAGTTTATAACAAACGAAACAGTTTGGAAATCGGTTGAAAATTGAGCAAGTTATGGCTATTTAAAAGTACATGCACCATTAAAACACACTGTTACGAGTGAGCGAGCTGCCTGTGACAAGATGGCTGCAAGTTGCGGACGGCGACTCCATTGGCCAACAGCGCGCACGAGACATCTAGCCTTTATTATGGATATCTATGTTTGTAATCACAACGGCGTATTTTGCGGCGCAAATACTGTTTTAAACTGTAAACGCGATTCATCTATAGCGTAATTCTGACCCATTCGGCTTGCCATAAATCTCACGCCAAATTGGCAAACCTGCTTTTTATATTAATCAGAGCTAGGCCTATAGATTTTATCATGATTATTATTAAGTTTCAATGCGAAATTCAAACAATAAATAGCGTTTTGGCGCTAATTAAAGTCAGAGGCGTTGAAAAGCGTAGTGGAGTCTCATCTACCGGCGGCGCGCGCAGTCACTACATGAAGCGCTCAATAATTAGCGCGGTGAATGCATTTGAATGGCTTAACACACAACAAAGTACACAACAGTTTCACTCTACAGGTGTTTGCAGCACGTTTTGTTAAACAGTACAGCTTAGTGTGCATTGATTATTAAGTCAGCCATATTCATTGGATGGTTTTATTATGGAGAGTGATAGAGATGCAACATTGTTGACATTAATTTTATTCTTGTATTTAGCCCTCAGGTATTCCTTACTAATTGGTCAAACTAATACTCATTGATGGTCAAATGCGACCATACACCGTAACTATTTTTCAATCAAATAAGTGTTCTATATTTTAGCTCAATAATGTTTATTGAATATTTTGAAGAGATCTTTGGTAGGCTACTAAATACTAGCCTACTTGTGCAATAATTATAGTCAATGAATGACCACTTAAAATATATTTCTTCTAATATTTTTATTATTTATATTTCAATTTGTGTAGTAATTAAGGTTAAAATAGAGAATTCTAATTCAAAGAGGTAAATTAGAGTCATTTTGTTGCTTAAAAAATAATAATGTTAATTTGTAATGCCATTACCCAGTAGGTGCCTTATGGCTCTTTAATAAATAGCTCATATATCTAATCTAGTTGCTCAAAAACAGTCTTGCAATTGAATAAATATTTAGATATGATCAAAAACTAGATTTCTTCAAATGTGAAATTAATATAATTTTATATTTTTAGTGAATAATGATACTTATATAAGCACGCACAAGTGAATATTAATGAATGCGAGCACATATAATTTGACCGTTTCAAATAGTAACGTTTACAATAGTGCTAAAACAAACTAATTTTCCTTATTATGTATATACTACATATGAATTGATACTAAATTAAGTTTGAAATAGGACCCCCCCCCCCCCCCCAAAAAAAAATTCTCACTCCAACTTGAACATAAAAGTTGGCAACCCTGTGTTACTGTCTGACTGCATTACTATTACAATTATTTTTACTTTAATTTCAAAGTGGCTTGAATTTGCCATGAGCATTTGTTTTGCTGTTTTTAACAAATAATGGTTCTGTGCCTCTTAAATGGAAGAACTGATCTAACTTAGCCCGCGCCTTTACATAAAAGTGTTTACATTTGAAAATATGAATGTAACATCATATATATATATATATATATATATATATATATATATATATATATATATATATATATATATATATATATATATATATATACAGATTGTTGTCAACATACCTTATTTACCTTCTTGATGAAGTCCGAAGAGGAAGCTAGGCCTGGCCGCAAGCGGGAGTTTTTATTTTATTTTTTTATTTTTTTAAATAATTTATGGGCATTGATGGCTATTTCCCCAGAATTTCCACAGCTGGAAAAACGTGCAATTTTCAAATTTGAGTGTATTAATTATGTGTAGTAATAATTCAGTTTTCTCCCCACCTCATTAAACTAACTTTATCAATTTAATTATGATCACGTTACGTGATGACTTACATCCGGGTATTTATTTGTTTTTCTTTCTGTCGTGTAATTCTCACGTTTAGAGGGGGTATGCATGCACTATTAATGTATTCTATCCAATTTTTCAACTTGAATGAATAGTATAACATTACAAATGTAGTGAACACATACTTACTAATGTCTCCTTATCTGTAAGCACGTAGGTGCTTCACTGGCACTGAAGTTGTTTCCCATAGTTGCCAAGCAATGGAACTAGTTTGAGTAATTAAAAGGTTATGGTTTAACGTCGATTATTGTTGACGATGTGTCAAGCAGCTGTGAAAGCAAGAAAATAAACTACATTTTAATATTACTTAATATTTTTTTTTTGTGTCTTAAACATAATAAAGGCTCTATATTGTCCCGCTTGACTCGTTTCTTAACGTGTACTTGTATTGACTGATCATCAATACAGCACTATTCCATGTGCTGTATGGCAAGCCGAGTTAGCATTAAATACACCTTCGCACACTAGTCATAAATCAGTTTTGACTAGTCATAATTCCAGTTCCAGATATCTCCTCTGCAATTTTGACTAGTCGTTATTGCAATTAAGATATGTACGTGACTAGTCATAATATGGATTGAAGATATCTACAATGTTATTTTGACTAGTCATATTACCCAGATAGCACACATACGTCTGGCCGACGTCGGCCCCAGAGCGGACGTCGGCCTCCAAATCATAACATCGAATAAGTATCGGCCAGGCATACGCGAATATCGCTTTATTTCCAGCTCATCGTCTTGGGTCGGCCCAATATACTGGAGGCCGATGCTGTGTTTATCTGTTGTTTGCTCATGATGCCCATTCATCTCTTTGCCACCAACCCGAGAGAAGACGAAGCGACGCGACGCCATCTGTGGGTTTTAGGTAAATTTTCACTTGAGGAAATCAGAAAAAAAAACAGGCAGTTTGTAATCGCAGTTTTCACTCCAAGAATTCCTCACAGTTTTTAGTCAGAAATGGTGGATACTCTTGTGCCAAAGTTTTTTGAGTTGCCAAACTGTCTGAACATTTGTCATCATCTGATAAATAAACTGACTGTTCATTAAATTGGTAATGTACGTGTTTATTTACGTAATGCTGCTGCGTGACTTTGACGGGCGTGCGCGTTGAACATTCAAACACTGGAAGTTACCATGGAAACGGGCCGGGGTTTGCAGCAAGCCAGCAACAGCACAGTAACGGACACACTCCTGTTATTTTCGCTGCTTTCAGGTAAGTTTAGTCCATAAACATTACACAAATAATATAAAACTGTTCCGTACAAAATACATTCGTATTTTTTCTACAAAAGGTAACACTTTAGTAAGGTGAACAATTCTTAGCTTGCACATTTGCTGTTTATTAGTATTATTAAGCACATATTAATGCATGACCTTATACTACAACATCCCTAAATTCTTCCTGATATCTAACTAAACGTAAACGCTACAACAACTACCTTACTATCTATTAAGCAGTAAATTATTATATGAGGCAAAAGTTAAGTGCATGTTTCCCATACCAAAGTGTTACCATACAAAATATTTTACCTACATCACCATGCATGTTATTTTCTTTTGCAAAATTATTTTTTATTACAGTTTGCAAGGTTCTGACAACCACACGTAAGTAACACTGAGCAATGTAAAATGAAGTAAGCCTAAAACAAATTATGTTAAGAAATTATTGTATGCATACTCTGCATATTCTACTTTCTCTTATCTGCGTTTCACCTCTGCTCTAGCTTGTTTCCTTCTAATAAGCCTGACATTATATAGGCTCTGTGATAAATTGTTTATGTTCCTAGATTCTTCCATGCTGATGGCCTGCACTCCTGTTGAAGAAAATCTCAGGCTAAAAACTAGATGACTGGTAAGCAAAACCTCAAAAAATTATACTACTGTTTAAAAGTTGGGGGTCTGTACATTTTAAAAACATTAACTCCATGTTGTTACAGTAAGACCGTCTGAAAAGCCTTTAGGGTAAAATAATCAGCAAAATTAGACAAGGTGACAAATGTAATGTGTTATAGTTTGTATTTATGATCAACTATTATGATAACAGGATGTTATGGTCATTAATATTAATTAGGGCCAGGACTTTAACGCGTTAATTAAGATTAATTAACTACGTGACTTTAACGCGTTAATTAATTACGCAAAAAAATTTTTTTTACCACACTTATTTTTGCACCGCGGAACGTTTTTCAATGAATGAGTTTCGACGGACCGATTATACTGGAACACCAAGTAGCGCTCGCTCCGGAGTCACGACAACAACAAACCATGGGTGCTTCTCAATCAGCTCCCTAGTTCAGTAGTCAGGGCACTGATCAGGGAGTCAGCCCATTGACTTATGTCCTGATCAGTGCCCTGACTAGTGAACTAGGGAGCTGATTGAGATGCAGGGCATGAGTGAACATGAACGAAGAAGCTGATGAGACTGCTTTGCTTGGCCCCGTGGATGGGACATTTTGTTTTAAAAAACAAAAGAATGGAAGCGTCGTCAAGAGCCTGGTAGTGTGCAAGCGATACAACAAGGAATTAGCGTATCACCGCAGCACATCGAGCCTCAAATATCACAAATACGCTTTTGCTACACTTAATGGCAAACATTGCACTGGTCTGCTGGACTGAAATAAATAAACAATATTTTGTTGATTAAGCTTATGTATTCAGTTATTATTCAATGGTATACTAAAAATCCATGTGAAAAATTACTTCTCATTGTTCTCAGGTCAAATATTTATATGCAATTAAAATGCGATTAATTTCGATTAATTAATTACAAAGCCTCGAATTAATTAGATAAATTTTTTTAATCGAGTCCCGGCCCTAATATTAATATATTTTCTCTAGGTCTCTAGGTTTTGAGTTACATTTCTGAGACACCATACTACAGTGCCCCACTATTTGTATGTATATTTTACTGATAAATTATTAAATACTTTTACTAAATACTTAAATACTTTAAATGCTGACTGTGGTTCAGGCGGTCAACAACTTTAGGCATTTAAGTTATTTTTCAGCGTACTCACTGCTCATACTATTAGCCTCTAAAATGTTTGAATTATATAACAATACAGTGTCAGAGGGTAAAGATATATCATTAGAGTTCTTACAGTTATTGCTGTGCTCTTATTACCAGATCAGATATAAAGCCCAGCGTTTGGTGCTGAGATTCTTCAGGACAAGGCCTTGATGACATCTACAATTAGTATGAAGATGGTGAGATCCCCAATAGCTGCCAGTATCCCAGATCAAAAGACTGAAAACAACAGGCTTCAATCTGTATTAAAGGTATAGTTCACTCAAAAAATTAGACTGTGCTGTTTATCTGCTGGGCTTCCGAGATGTAGGTGTGTTTATTTCTTCAGTAGAACACAAATGAAGATTTTTAACTCAGCTCTTGCTCATATAATGCATGTCAATGGGGTGTATTTCTATGAGAGTAAAAAACACAAAGACTTAGGAATCCATATTAAACACAGCGGCTCGTGGCGACACATTGATGTCTTAAGACACAAAACGATCACTTTCTGTGAAAAGCACAACAGTATTTGTGTTATTTTTTTACCTCATATCAGACGAATCTCATCTAGTATTCCCAACGCCATTAGTTCCATCTAAGAAGGTCAAAACCCGGTGCGATCATAGATATATGCCTTATTAGTGCCTCGATGGATCGGTCGAATGAGGCATCTACGTTCGTGCCGGGATTTTGACCTACTCATCCTAAATGAGATTCGTCTTATATGAGGTAAAAAAATAACAAATACAGTTGTGTTTATCACAGAAACCGATCGTTTCGATGTGTCGCCACGAGCCACAGGGTTTAATATGGATTAATATTGCTCGTATAATGCATGTCAATACACCCCATTGACATGCATTATGCGAGCAACGGTTGAGTTAAAAATCTTCATTTGAGTTAAAAATCTTCATCTGAGTTCTACTGAAAAAACAAACACACCGACATCTCAGATGCCCTGCGGGTCAGTAGATAAACATCACATTTGCATTTTTGGGTGAACTATCCCTTTAATTTATTTTGATAGGTTTAATGTTACATTGTTAGTCTGGAAAATACACTCAAAAACAAAGCTATTGAACGAACTTAAATTAAGGAAAACTTTTCCACAAAATTGAATTACATTTTTCAAAATCTAATGGAATTATCTGTTATAATCTTGTTATATGAATTTAATGGGTTAGTTCACCCAAAAATGAAAAATCTCACTACAGTGGTTCTACACTAATTTTATGAAGCGATGAGAATAGTTTTTGTCTATAGGCGTCTCTTCTATTTGAAGCATGCACGCGTTTTCCGCGCGGCTCACGCGCAGTCCGAGCCGCGCGGAAAACGCGTGCATGCTTCAAATAGAAGACGCAGGCAGTATGCAAGCGCTAACCGGTTAACATGGGAGCCGAAATAAAAACAGACACGCCACGCAGCCGAGACGCTCACGACATGCTTGCAGTGTGTCCCCGGCCTAAGACACCAGCATTGCATCCGTGGCTAAACACCCCCTAACTTTAGTGCATCGTGATTGGATATTTTGCTCATATCAGCATAGACTCATTGGCACACAAAACAGAGCCAATTCAGAGAGAAATAAAATGCACAGAAATGAATGCAATACACAAGCGCCTACTGATCCAAGGGTGTCGTACCGAATGGTTCAATATTATATTGAGAATTGTGACATCCCTAATAGGGATAGATTTCCAGTTTAGTTATGTAATTATTTATATTTTACATTAATCATTCATTTTGTATAAAAATTAAATAGAGAAGAAAATGTGACAATGTCACTGCTTGTCACAAATTGCTAAAATTAATGGAATATTCAGAGTGCAAGACAAAACCGTGCCTTTTGTGCAATATTATGCTGCAAATATTGTATATTGAGCTAAAGTTAAATTGAACCTTGTATGATAATTTGTGTAACCAGATTCAATACTTTGTAATGAGTATGAACTGTACTATTTTTGTAACAGGTTCTCTGGGAATCCCCAGTTGAAGGCATGAAGACATCAAATGTTGGCCTGGACAGATGTACCAACAGTCCACCACACTGACCTCTGCTTTTGCATGGATGGCTGATCAATACCCTGTTCTGTGAGGGTATTATTATAGAAAAACTGAACACCTGTGACAGTGGGATTTGTAGTTGTAAAGAATAGTCACACATCAGTGCACTTAGGGTCCTTTCACATCTCTTGTTCAGTTAATTTGGTCCGAACCAAGGCCAAACAATTAAATAATACATTGTTGCATTTTACAGCTTTTTTGGTTCCTTTTCACACCACACTGATTGCTTTGGTCCGAACCAGTTGAAACACGTGACAACATCCACATCACTCATTGGCCATGGTGTATTACCTAAACTGCTTTTGGATTGGTCAGAATTTACTTTGTGGGAAAATTTCAACAGAAGAGGAAAAGCCAGCAAACTATAACACTATAGAAAGACGACTGCGGGCAGGTTTTGTCCCTGGCCATAATCTACTACATATTGTGTATTAACCACAGTATGCAAACAATACCTTTCTATAATGAAGCGCGGATGCGACTTGAAAACAACGTACTGCAGACGGCGAGCGCACATCACTCGTCACTTCAATCAGAGGCGTGCATTAATTATTCTTAACTCTGACACGCTCATTCCGAAAATATTTCCAACGATCTATCAGGTAATAATGTCATGCACATAATGTCAGCGCAGCTAACTATGTCAGCTGGTTTAGTCAAAATATTATCAGTACTTTTGCAGTTGGTTCTGTTCGAGGCCGGATTACGTTCTCACCACCTCCAGAGTTCGTTTGAAAGCGCACCGAGACCAGCTCTTCAAGGTGGTCTCGGTACGCTTGTTTAGTCCGCTTTTGGTGCGCACCAGAGTGCGATTGCTGCTTTCACCAAACGAACCGCACCAAAGAGGGAAACGAACTCTAGTACGATTCAACTGAACTAAATGAGGCAGGTGTGAAAGCACCCTTAAAGTCAGAGAAAAAGTTTTTTTTAGAAGTTGCAAACTTTTCTTTCTCTTACAAAGAACACAACAGTTAAACCTTTTCAAATTATTTTCTGGTGGTGCACAAGTCCTATTCTACAAATTAACAAATGATAAAAACATGACAAAACATGATATGACTTCATGCTCTGCAGTCTTTATATAAACATGAATTCAAAATTTAAAAACAGTATATTCAAAATATAAAAAAAAATATCTACTTGACTTTAATACAAAGGTTTCTCGTCAATGTAATGTAAAGTGTAGTGGGACTGTACCTTTATTCTGCGTTTGGTGCACACATGTATCAAAAGTGTGAAGCCATGGACAAATTGTACCTTTTAGATGATGTGAGATCGTGAGTATGATTTTTTTCCCCCTTGATGGAAAAAATGAGCCCACGATTTTATTAATTTGTGATTTGTAGAGTAGGATTAGTACAAATGTAACTGTTGTGTTTGTGAGAGAAAAGAAAACTACAAGTTTACAAATCCTAATACATTTTCTCAGTGACTTAACTGAAATTTTCTCCACTGTCAGCCATGCTTAGTTTTGCTAAAATAATACTCGATATTATACAGCACATGCATAGTTTGAGTCGATGTTCTGGTTATATTTTTTCCAGTCTCAATTTACCAATGCCAAACCTATTTCATTAACAACTATTAATTGTGTTTGTAGTCAATATACAATTGATATTTAATTCAAGAGATTGGCTGGACTTTGCGGACTCGATCAGTATTTCTCGTCCAATGGTCAAACTTTAATTTTCCAGTTTCTCTAGTATTGCATCCTTCTCATTGGTATTTAATGACTTTTCAGTGTGGTTTAAACCTCTTTTTTGGCTCATAATATGCATTTTATTTTTTAAAGTAATTAAAAATATTTTCTCTATGCTATTGAAAATGTGGGTTACATCTTTGTCACCTTTTTCACCAAGGAGTTTACACTTGCTGATAGTAGGCTGCAATAGTTGCTAAAGAACCAATTCATCTGCAATATTCTTCTGCCCTACATTTTCAAGGGTAAGCTTTCTTTATAAACCATCTACTCACCCATATGCATTTATTTTGTGTAACACAAAAAGAGTCACATAGTCTCAGTCACCATTAGAAAAGAACCTGTCATTTGAGTCTCATTATGTTCTGACTGACATATCATTTTGTGCTTCAATAAAAATAATGATCAGTTGTTCTTGAGTAAATATTGCTTTTAATTTATGTACCTGACTGTATAGCGTACCTCTTTGTGTATTTGAATGTAAATGCCTTTTCTATTATATATATTTTTCTATTAAAAGCCTTTTCTATTATATTGTCATATACATTCAAGATATCTATAATGCTATTTTGCCTAGTCACATTCTTCCATTGACTTCCATTGGAAAATATTTCCAGATATCTTCAAATGAGTTTTGACTAGTAGAAATTGTAATTAAAGATATCTATAATTGATTGGCATAATTCTAATTAGAGATAGCTATCTCAAATTACAATTGCACTAGTCATAATTAACTTAGAGATATCGCTAACTGAATTATTACTAGTAAAAATTATAATTAGAGATATCTGAACTGGTTTTTGACTAGTCATAATCACATTTAAGATATCTTTAATTCATCAATTTTAAAGATATCTAAAATACATTTGTAGATATCCGCAAATAATTTATTACTAGTCAAATTATAATTGAAGATATCTTGAATTGGATTTTTGTCTAGGCAAAACTTAATACGAGATCTTGAATTGGAATTCTTCCTAGTCAAAACTCATTTAAAAATATCTGCAATTTAATTATAGATATCTCTGTCTGATTTTTGACTAGAAATATCTTTCTTTGGAGGAAGAATATAAATGTAGTTCCCTTTCGAGAGAGGTTCCTCGTATTACGTATGGGAAAAACTCCTTTTCTCGAGAATGTGAAGCAAAACTTTTAATAAAGGTATCTATGTAAAGCGCAGTGAGCTGCACGGCCATAGCCCAGCGCGAGGAGCGCTCTGATTGGCCGGGCTGCGGCAACTGCAGGAACCTATGGTGAGGCGGCTGAGAGGAACGAACCAATGGGGGGCGTTCCAGAAGCCCGCCGAAAAAGGTGCTTATATTTGCATACAGGAGGCTATATAAGACCCTAATTCGCCATAGGTGTCAGATTTTATCTCCTTCAGCGATACCTTCGCTGGTCTCCGGAAGAAGCACCGCCGTTGAAAAGGCACCAGCGGAACCTGCAGCTGAGGACGACGGACTCCCTCTCCGCCTTCTCTGCCGTTCCAGCTACGCCATCCGGCGTTATATATCCTTTAAACTGTGTCTATGTTGAGTGTTATGTGTGTTTGTGTGTGTGTTGCCGCTGCAACGCCACTTCTAGAGCTTACAGGCTTGTTCTACTCGAGGACTCTCTCGTTCCGCCGCGTCGTTAAGCGCCGCGGAAAGACGGAGCTCTTCTCACTCTCCCTCTGCTCTCGTCCCGTCGCGCTGAATAGCGCCGCGGAAAGAGAGAATGTTAGAGGACATGAGCACACTCAAGCCGAAGCTCTCTTCACTCTGCCGCCGCCGCGGCTCTTCTTCCGCCGCTGCCACAGAGTTGTTCCCACTCTTCTCTCATTCCGTCGCGCTACAGCCGCGGACAGAGAATACTAGAGTGAATAGGCGAACTCGAGCCGAAGCTCTCGTCACTATACCGTCGCGCTGAGGAGGCGCCGCGGACAGACGGAGTTTTTCCTCAGTCTTCCTCTTCTCTGGTTCAGTCGCTCTATCGCCGCGGACAGAGAATACTAGAGTGAATAAACAAACTCGAGCCGAAGCTCTCGCCGTGCTAGAAGCGCCGCGGACAGAGTTTTACCTCACGCTTCCAATTCTCTCGTCCTGTCGCTCTATCGCCGCGGACAGAGAATACTAGAGTGAATAAACAAACTCGAGCCGAAGCTCTCGCCGTGCTAGAAGCGCCGCGGACAGAGTTTTACCTCACGCTTCCAATTCTCTCGTCCTGTCGCTCTATCGCCGCGGACAGAGAATACTAGAGTGAATAAACAAACTCGAGCCGAAGCTCTCGCCGTGCTAGAAGCGCCGCGGACAGAGTTTTACCTCACGCTTCCAATTCTCTCGTCCTGTCGCTCTATCGCCGCGGACAGAGAATAATAGAGTGAATAAACAAACTCGAGCCGAAGCTCTCGCCGTGCTAGAAGCGCCGCGGACAGAGTTTTACCTCACGCTTCCAATTCTCTCGTCCTGTCGCTCTATCGCCGCGGACAGAGAATAATAGAGTGAATAAACAAACTCGAGCCGAAGCTCTCGCCGTGCTAGAAGCGCCGCGGACAGAGTTTTACCTCACGCTTCCAATTCTCTCGTCCTGTCGCTCTATCGCTGCGGACAGAGAATAATAGAGTGAATAAACAAACTCGAGCCGAAGCTCTCGCCGTGCTAGAAGCGCCGCGGACAGAGTTTTACCTCACGCTTCCAATTCTCTCGTCCTGTCGCTCTTTCGCCGCGGACAGAGAATACTAGAGTGAATAAACAAACTCGAGCCGAAGCTCTCGCCGTGCTAGAAGCGCCGCGGACAGAGTTTTACCTCACGCTTCCAATTCTCTCGTCCTGTCGCTCTATCGCCGCGGACAGAGAATACTAGAGTGAATAAACAAACTCGAGCCGAAGCTCTCGCCGTGCTAGAAGCGCCGCGGACAGAGTTTTACCTCACGCTTCCAATTCTCTCGTCCTGTCGCTCTATCGCCGCGGACAGAGAATAATAGAGTGAATAAACAAACTCGAGCCGAAGCTCTCGCCGTGCTAGAAGCGCCGCGGACAGAGTTTTACCTCACGCTTCCAATTCTCTCGTCCTGTCGCTCTATCGCCGCGGACAGAGAATAATAGAGTGAATAAACAAACTCGAGCCGAAGCTCTCGCCGTGCTAGAAGCGCCGCGGACAGAGTTTTACCTCACGCTTCCAATTCTCTCGTCCTGTCGCTCTATCGCTGCGGACAGAGAATAATAGAGTGAATAAACAAACTCGAGCCGAAGCTCTCGCCGTGCTAGAAGCGCCGCGGACAGAGTTTTACCTCACGCTTCCAATTCTCTCGTCCTGTCGCTCTATCGCCGCGGACAGAGAATACTAGAGTGACTAAACAAACTCGAGCTGAAGCTCTCGCCGTGCTAGAAGCGCCGCGGACAGAGTTTTACCTCACGCTTCCAATTCTCTCGTCCTGTCGCTCTATCGCTGCGGACAGAGAATACTAGAGTGACTAAACAAACTCGAGCTGAAGCTCTCGCCGTGCTAGAAGCGCCGCGGACAGAGTTTTACCTCACGCTTCCAATTCTCTCGTCCTGTCGCTCTATCGCCGCGGACAGAGAATAATAGAGTGAATAAACAAACTCGAGCCGAAGCTCTCGCCGTGCTAGAAGCGCCGCGGACAGAGTTTTACCTCACGCTTCCAATTCTCTCGTCCTGTCGCTCTATCGCCGCGGACAGAGAATACTAGAGTGAATAAACTAACTCGAGCCGAAGCTCTCGCCGTGCTCATTCTACCGCCGCCGTGCTGAAGCGCTGCGGACAGAGAATACTAGAGTAAGTTAGACGAGCGAGCTCGGGCTGTTGGGTATGTCAAGAACAATGTCGCTGCAGCGCGCGCTTACTGCCAAGGAAGTTGTAATGGCTGCCTTGTCATGATAGCGCGCGCCCCTTCCACAGCGCGTTGCTGACTAGAGCGCGGCTTACGTCATAGCACGCGCTCACTGTCAGAGCATAAGGGCGTCGGAAAATGGCTGCCAAGCTAAGCCCTTTTTTCACTCTATCACTTCCAGTCCCCTTTATTCAGGCGGCTGGAAAGGTTTTTACACTGTAGACAAAGTGTCCACTACACAGTGTGCACCCCTACATAAGCACTGTTAATTCAGCCTCACAAAATCACAAATAAATCCCGCCGCGGCCGGATTACACCATATAAAGTCAACTAGCCTTATTGCAGTCAACTAGCCTGTGGTCAAACACGCTTGTCTGCATGCGCGCTTTCAGTCTAGACTAGAGCATAACGGCATTGTGGAATGGCTCACATACCACCCGCACTTCCTTACATTCTCCCAGTTCCCTTAAGTTAAGTGACTGGAGATGAAATATTGCAGTCAACTAGCCTGTATTAAACACGCTCGTCTGCACACTAATGCTGTGTGCGTTTACCCCTGTGGATTTGCTCACTGGTTTGCACCGTGGGTATTCTACGTAGGTTGTGCGCCACTGCACATTGTTTACACTACACACAAAAGAGCTTTCTATGTAGGAAATGTGCCCACTTTACAGTCTGCACCCAAGCACTTTTCACAAAGTTCACTCTCGCACACACAATATAAATGTGAGGCGTGCGCCCACTGCAAAGCCTGCACCGCCAAAACTAACACTATCCCCACAGTGTTACAAGCAGTGTTACAGCACAAGCAACCCGGCTAACAGGCCCCTATTACTAAGCGGCCAGCCCCCGAATCTAATTCAACCCCTGGCTTTACGAGCCCAGGCCTGGCAGGCCATTCCTGGTATATAATATTGGGTGTTGAACATATAAAACGAGGTTCTCGCTACAGTTTTGCTCGCAGACCCCGCGATTCAAGCCGTGGTCGAGCCCTCTGTAAGAAGCAGTGTCAGTCACGTGCTTCTCGCTGAGGCATTGAGACTGTTAAAGGAGAGAGCGGCGAAAACAGTACACCCGACGCTAGCGAGTCAGGTTTTTACTGTCGCTAATTCCTCATGCCGAAAATGGGTGGCGGTCTCAGGCCCATTTTCCAGGCATCTGAACAAAGCACTTATGACACGCTCGTTTCAAGGTGCTGACGGTGAAACAAATCCTCGCGCACATTCGCCCCGGGGATTGGGTTTTCTCAATAGATCTGAAAAACGCATACTTCACGTTACGATAACCCCCCACCCCCACTACAGGCCATTCTTGAGATTCGCCTTCGAGGGGCAGGCTTATCAGTACAGTCATTGTCATAGACTCAAGACTTACGGCATAAGAACCACCACGTCTTGATAATGTACATAAAATCGCTAGGGCAGCCGAGATCAGACTCTGTTCACTGCATGGCTAAGCATCTCCTTTTATGGGCAGAGCACAATCTGAGCTCCCTAAGGGCGGCTTACGTGCCAGGTATTCTGAATCAGGGTCCGGACATGTTATCCAGAGGACCCATGTCCCCAGGGGGATGGTCCCTTTACCCGCAAACAATTCAGCTTGCACAGCACACGCTGCCCAATATTTTTTCTGCAAACGCAGGGATGCCCTGGCCCATGTTGGCCCAGACTCCCTCTATATGTTCCCTCCGATCGCGATCCAGCTGCAGCCTGTGCTTTTTAATAGCCCCACTTTGGAAGAACCGCACATGGTTCTCCATACTGTTTCAGCTGTCAGACACAGCCCCATGCCTATTCTGCCAATGAAAGGGAAGGTCTGGCATCCCAATCCCGAGCTGTGGGCCCTCCACGTATGGCCCATCAACGGTATCCGGGAACCTCTCTGACAAGTTATGAACACTATTTCGGAAGCTAGAGCCCCTGCTATCTGGCAGCTCTGCTTGAAGTGGTCAGTGGTTTTCTAACCAATGTGCTACGCGAAACATCGACGCACACTCATGCGAACTGGCGGAACCGCTCGCTTTCTCCAAGAGCTAATGGATGCGGGTCGTCCCCCCTCCATACTCGGGGTGTGTGTCTCCGCCATAGCAGCTAGCCACGCTCCTATCGCGGCACATTCACTAGGGAAAAGTGATCTTATTGTGTGTTTTCTTAAAGGGGCCAGGAGATTCAGCTCGCCTTGCCCCTACCTCGGTCCCTATTTGGGGATTATACCTCGCCATGGTTTTGGAGGCCGTGAAGGGTTCCCCCTCCTAACCACTTCAGAACACGAGCTTGAAGCACATATCACTCAAAACCGTTTTTCTGCTGGCTGTGGCCTCGGTTAACCGAGTGGGTGGCTTACCTGCACTCTCCGTGAGCCCTTCCTGTCTTGAGTTTGGGTCCAGCAACTTCAAGGTTGTGCTCAAACCGAGGCATGGTTTTATGCTGAAAGTGCTATCAACCCCTTCAGTATGCAGGTCTTTGCACTGCTTAACCCGCGTCTCAGAGAGAATAAGACGCAAACCTATTCTGCCCAGTCAGAGCATTGAGATTGTATCTAGAGCGCTCCGCCCCCTTCAGGCAGTCGGATCAGCTCTTCATTGCTTCGGTGGCCGCACTAAAGTTTGTGCTGTCATGAAACAGTCTCTCACACTGGATAGTGGATGCAGTCCCACTAGCATATAGGTCCAGGACCTAACCTGTCCTACAGGCATTTAAGCCCACTCCTCTAGAGGCATGGCCTCATCTTGGGCTTGGTCGTGTGACATTTCTTTGGAAGATATCTGTGCGGCGGCAGGCTGGGCCTCTCCGTCCACTTTTATCAGATTCTACAAGTTGGAGGTTCCAGCTCTACAAGCAGGGCTTCTCTCCATCTAGGCTCTATCTTGACCCTGGCAAACAGATTGCCTTACATTTTGGCCTGTACACATTAGTCCTTAAGCACTATTCATTCATCATAAGATCCGACTATGTCCGATCAGCTGTTCAAACGAACCGACTCTTCCGGTTCTTCATTCCCCTTATAAGCCGCCTCTGTCGGTGTCTCGGGGGTTTATAACATGTGCTTTGGGTATACTGGGTCAGTCAGCACACACGGCGCTTTACATTGTGTTCCCATACGTAATACGAGGAACCTCTCTCGAAAGGGAACGTACTCGGTTACTTTCGTAACCTCGGTTCCCTGAGAGAGAGGAACGAGTATTACGTTCCGTGCCGTGTTTATGCTTCTCAGGTATCGCTTCAGTCGATCTTAAAACCTGACACCTATGGCGAATTAGGGTCTTATATAGCCTCCTGTATGCAAATATAAGCACCTTTTTCGGCGGGCTTCTGGAACGCCCCCCATTGGTTCGTTCCTCTCAGCCGCCTCACCATAGGTTCCTGCAGTTGCCGCAGCCCGGCCAATCAGAGCGCTCCTCGCGCTGGGCTATGGCCGTGCAGCTCACTGCGCTTTACATAGATACCTTTATTAAAAGTTTTGCTTCACATTCTCGAGAAAAGGAGTTTTTCCCATACGTAATACTCGTTCCTCTCTCTCAGGGAACCGAGGTTACGAAAGTAACCGAGTACGATATCTGGAATTACATTCTGACTAGTCAAAACTCATTTACAGATTTCTTAAACATGCATGCAAATATGCCTTAGCTAAGCCACACCTTAAACATTTTATTAACCAATCCTACCGTGGAAACCGTTGTCATCTGCTATTTTGTTTAAGAATTGTATAATAAAAGTCCTACGTCTTTGGTCATTTTAAGCTCATTTACATAGAAGGAAATCAAACGTATGAAAATAAAAATGTACCTGGGACATGTGTAAAAGTGACATATAATATGCTGAGAAGATCAAGAAGGTTGTTGTCTTATTCTAGGCTATATATTAAAGTAATAAATAATGTTGAGATGTGCATGCTGTGGATTAAATTGTGTTAGTTTTTATTCCCAAACGAACACATTTAAAGCTAAGCATTTGGCCTTATTTCTGGTGCAACATTACATATGTTATAATTTTAAAATAACTTTTCAACGCACTGGCGCTCATCACTCAACACAGCAGAATATCACATCGCAGATCTTTTGCTATAATACAACACACCACTCCCACCTTGTGGATTATTACCTTTATGACACGAGTAAACACAACGCAATGTACTAATCAATGTAATCCGTAGCTACATCATGTCAATGGTATTTAAACATTTATTAACCTGTAATCTTTTTTTTAAACCATTCTTAAATGTTTTTGACTGGGTCTGCTGGAGCCATTTAATCATATGCATCCAAATGCTGTCACTCGTGGATTATTGGTGGAAAATTTCCTCACGTCACAACCCTACACAACAGCGCAGATTTGACTAGGAGCAGGTACAATTCAGATATCTTAAAATTATGGGAGGCCGTTCAGCAGGGGTTCAGAAAAAAAATCGACAGCTGGCAGCAGGAAGTACCTGCCGATGGCAGCCGGAAGACAGTTATTGGCAGCCGGAAGACAGTCGTTGGCAGCCGGAAGACAGTCGTTGGCAGCCAGGCAACCTGCCAAAGTAGGCGGCACCTGCCACTTCTCGATCTCCAATCACTAGCCCCCATAGAGTGACACCAACCAATCAGATGATGACCGGTGACTGCAGCGTGTAATGTAAACAGCGATGAGGTACTCTTCCGGGCAAGATGGCGGACCGGGTGCACTTCATGTTTTGAGCTCTAGGCTTGTCCCAGATTTTTGCAATTTTTTTGCTATCCAAGCTACCAATTTTTTTTTTCATGTGGAAGGATAAATAAAAGGGAATTAAAAAAACAAAACAAAAAAAATAATAACTTGCACCATGACGACGAAGAAAACTCTTGCTGCATCCCGATGCTTCGACACAACTGATGACCATGATTACGCCGAAAAGATGATAACAGACCCCAGCGAGAAAACTAAAAGAAAAGATCCTTTCTCGCCATTTAAGAACACACTAACAGCTAAAAAGAAGGACACGGGGACCGAAGGTATGAACGCAGTCTTAGAAGCAATAAAGCAGCTAACAACGAAGGTAGATACATTAAGTACCCAGCTGCAGCATAACTCCAACATGTTGACTAGCATAGCCAAGGCAGTGGAGTTCAACGAGGCAGAAATTAAAGACTGCAAAACTCAGTTGCAATCTTCTGTTCGTGAATTGTCGGTTCTGAAGAAGGACAACGCGGAGCTAATGGAACGCGTCCTAGACCTCGAGCGATACAAACGCCGATGGAATCTCAGGATTCGTGGTCTAAAAGAGAAAGAAGGTGAAGACATACGTGAGGTGGTTACTAGTTTATTGGTGAAAATCTCCCCATCATGGTCTTCGATCATCAACCACATTGTGGACACAGTTCACCGAATAGGTAGACGCGAAGAAAACAAAACAAGACAAGTCATCGTACAATTCACTCAAAGAATACACCGAGATGCGCTGTGGAGAATGACCAAGGACCACGCGATCTGCAAAGAGCTTCGGATCAACTTCATCGAAGACCTCTGTAAAGCTGACTGGGAGACCCGAGCTGCATTGTGGCCGAAGATAAAAGAAGCAAGAGATGCTGGAAAGCGTGCGTATTACAGAGGTGGTGCTGGATACATCAACGGACAGAGAATCACTTAGAACATACTAGGTAGCCTACATGTTTAACGAGTGCCTGGTTTAGAGTTGAAATGACTCTAAAATGCAAGACTTATTTGGATAGTTTGTTTGCATTCATACATGCTGAAGGGATGACGCCTGTTTGAGCCTTTCCCGTTTTTTCTTTATTTCTAAAAAGTAGTCTGTTGGCGGTTGCTAGTTTGTTATGAACCCTTTTTTTTTCTTGTATTTCACTTAATGCTAGGGGCTTAAGAGAAAACACTAAGAGAAAATCATTATTTTTGTTTTGTAAGGGCGAGAAATCACACTTTATTTTGTTGCAAGAAACGCATTCAAAACCAGAGGATGAAAAATTTTGGGTAAATCAATGGGGAGACAAAATTATCTTTGATCATGGGTCCACTAGATCAGCAGGCGTGGCTATTTTGTTTTGTAACTCACCTGGCAAGGTAGTGACATCTAAATTTAGCGATAACGGTCACTGGTTAATTTGTGTACTTAATATAGATGATCACTACTTTATTCTGGTCAATGTTTATGGTTTTAATAATTTAACTCAAAATAGACAGTTGATTTCAGATGTTTCAAACACCATTGTTAACCTTAAACTTATTTATCCAACTGCTATTATAATTGCAGGTGGTGACTTTAACATGGTTAATGATGAATGGCTTGATAGATACCCTTCCAAGTATCATCACAGTTCATATAACCCTGTTTTAACTGACTTCTGTCGTACCCATGATTTATTGGATCCCTGGCGCTTTAAATATCCTTACACCAATCAATATTCCTGGTTTAAACCAAACAGTGCAACCAAATCAAGAATAGATTTTTGGTTAATTTCAGTTTCAGTTTTAAATTGTGTCGCTGA
Source organism: Pseudorasbora parva (assembly GCF_024679245.1). Lineage (NCBI taxonomy): Eukaryota > Metazoa > Chordata > Actinopteri > Cypriniformes > Gobionidae > Pseudorasbora > Pseudorasbora parva. The sequence goes on along the minus strand of NC_090174.1, from coordinate 17,375,501 downwards.
CTGTTGCATGTCAGCAGCTCCCCTAACAGATCACGCTGTTATTAAATTGGGTTTTGATTCTCCTAATGTTATTCGACGGAACAAAGGATATTGGAAATTTAATTCTAGTTTATTAAAATGCAAATCATTCAATGAGGGTATTAAAGCCATGGTCTCTAATGTGATGTCTGATGAATCGATAACATCTTATGTTTCTAAATGGGAGTTTCTTAAATTTAAAATGAGGGAATACTCAATTCAGTTTGGAAAAAGACTTAATGAAAGTAATAGAGCATCTGAAATTAATATTATTAAAGACATAAATATGTATTATAACATAATATCACCTTCGGATTGTGATAAACAGAAACGTACTCGGTTACTTTCGTAACCTCGGTTCCCTGAGAGAGAGGAACGAGTATTACGTATGGGAAAAAAACTCCTTTTCTCGAGAATATGAAGCAAAACTTTAATAAAGGTATCCATGTAAAGCGCAGTGCCGCTGAACGGCCATAGCTCAGCGCGAGGAGCGCTCTGATTGGCCGGGCCACGGCAACTGCATGAACCTATGGTGAGGCGGCTGAGAGGAACGAGCCAATGGGGGGCGTTCCAGAAGCCCGCCGAAAAAAGGTGCTTATATTTGCATACAGGAGGCTATATAAAGCCCTGATTTCGCCATAGGTGTCAGGTTTTTAGATCGACTGAAGCGATACCTGAGAAGCATAAACACGGCACGGAACGTAATACTCGTTCCTCTCTCTCAGGGAACCGAGGTTACGAAAGTAACCGAGTACGTTCCCTTTCGAGAGAGGTTCCTCGTATTACGTATGGGAACACAATGTAAAGCGCCGTGGGTGCTGACTGACCCAGTATGCCCAAAGCACATGTAAATAACCCCCGAGACACCGAAGAGGCGGCTATAAGGGGGGATGAAGAACCGGAAGAGTCGGTTCGTTTGAACGGCTGATCGGACATAATCGGATCTTATGATAAATGAAAAGTGCTTAAGGACTGATGTGTACAGGCCAAAACTAAAGGCAATCTGTTTACCAGGGTCAAGATAGAGCCTAAATGGAGAGAAGCCCTGCTTGTAGAGCTGGAACCTCCAATTTATAGAATCTGATAAAAGTGGACGGAGAGGCCCAGCCTGCCGCCGCACAGATATCTTCCAAAGAAATGCCACACGACCAAGCCCAAGATGAGGCCATGCCTCTAGTGGAGTGGGCTTTAACGCCTATAGGGCAAGTCAGGTTTTTAGACTCATATGCCAGCGAGATAGCGTCCACTATCCAGTGTGAGAGTCTTTGCTTCGTGACAGCACAACCTTTAGTGCGGCCGCCGAAGCAGACAAACAGCTGGTCCGACTGCCTGAAGGGGGAGGAGCGCTCCAGATACAGTCTCAAAGCTCTGACCGGGCAGAGTAGATTCGCGTCCTGTTCACCCTGAGATACGGGTAAAGGAAGCAGAGTAATAACCTGTGCTCTAAAAGGGGTAGAAAGCACTTTGGGTATAAAACCATGTCTCGGTTTAAGAACAACTTTGGAGTTGTTGGGCCCGAACTCGAGACAGGACGGACTCACTGAGAGTGCGTGTAAGTCACTCACACGTTTAACCGAGGCCAGAGCCAGCAGAAACGCAGTTTTGAATGATAAAAGCTTTATGGTCGCGGTCTGGAGAGGCTCGAAGGGGGGACCCTTCATAGCGTCTAGAACCACCGCGAGGTCCCAAATAGGGACCGAAGGGGGGCGAGGGGGGTTCAATCTCCTGGCCCCTTTAAGAAAACGTACAATGAGCTCACTTTTCCCTAGTGAATGTCCCGCGACCTGAGCGTGGTTAGCTGCTATGGCGGCGACATAAACTTTGAGCGTGGAGGGGGAACGACCCGCGTCCAGTAGCTCTTGGAGAAAAGCGAGCACTTCTGTTATTTCGCATGAGCGTGCGTCGATATTTCGGACGGCACACCAGTTAGAAAACACTGACCACTTCAGAGTATAGAGCCGCCTCGTCGAGGGGGCTCTAGCTTCCGCTATAGTGTTCATAACTCTGTCAGAGAGGTTTCCCGATACCAGTTGATGGGCCATACGTGGAGGGCCCATAGTTCGGGACTGGGATGCCAGATCCCCCCCTTCGCCTGCGTGAGGAGGTCTTTCCTCAGCGGAATGGGCCATGGGGCTGTGTCTGACAGCTGGATCAGATCGGAGAACCACGTTCGGTTCCTCCAGAGCGGGGCTATTAAAAGCACCGCGGATGCTGTCTCCCTGATTTTCTTGATGGTTTGTGGTAGCATCGCGATCGGGGGGAAAGCATACAGCGGGAGACTGGGCCAGACATGGGCCAGGGCATCCCTGCGTTTGGAGAAAAATATTGGGCAGTGAGTGTTGTCTTCTGAGGCGAAGAGATCCACTTTCGCTCTGCCGAAGGTGTTCCAAATTAAGAGAACCGTTTGCGGGTGAAGAGACCATTCCCCTGGGGGAATGGTTCTCCTGGATAACATATCCGGACCCACATTCAGAATACCTGGCACGTGAGCCGCCCTCAGGGAGCTCAGGTTGTGCTCTGCCCATAAAAGGAGATGCTTCGCCATGCGGTGAAGGGAATATGATCTCAGGCCACCCTGGCGGTTTATGTACGCTACCACCGACATGTTGTCTGAACGAACCAAGACGTGGTGGTTCTTTATATGTGGAAGGAAAGCTCTCAGCGATAAGGCGACCGCTTTCATCTCTAGACAGTTTATGTGCAGCCGCTTTTCTGTTTCTGCCCACAGGCCAGAGATCGGCTTGCCCTCGTGCAGGGCTCCCCACCCCCGAGTGGAGGCATCTGTCGAGACCACTTTCAACTTCGTGACTGTGCCCATAAGCACGCCCCTCCGATACCACTCTGTCCTCGTCCAAGGAGCCAAAGTTTTGACAACGCTGTGGCTCACTTTGACGGGAAAACGGCCCCATTTCCATGCATAAGGAGGGACACGGGCGCGTAGCCAACGCTGGAGGGGACGCATGTGTAGCAGTCCCAGCCTGAGCACTGACGATGCCGAGGCCATAAGGCCGAGCATTCTCTGAAAGTGTTTCAGGGGAACGCGAGTTCCGGCTTTGAATGAAGTCGCCATGTTCTGGACGGATAGCGCGCGCTGTGACGTCAGCCGCGCGTTCATGAGTCTCGAGTCTAGAACAATGCCCAGAAAAGATATCTTTTGAGTGGGTGACATCGAGCTCTTGGCGATATTGATCATGAGACCCAAACAGTCTAAATGGTTGAGGAGCCGGGATCTGTGTGTTAGTAGTTCTGCTCGAGACCGGGCTATCACTAGCCAGTCGTCGAGGTAGTTGAGCACCCGCATCCCTTTCAGCCTCAGCGGGGCTAATGCCGCGTCCATACATTTCGTAAACGTGCGGGGCGCCAGGGATAAGCCGAATGGCAGGACCGTGTACTGATAAGCCTGCCCCTCGAAGGCGAATCTCAAGAATGGCCTGTGGTGGGGGGCTACCTGCACATGAAAGTACGCATCTTTCAGATCTATCGTGAAAAACCAGTCCCCAGGGCGAATGTGCGCGAGGATCTGTTTCACCGTTAGCATTTTGAACGAGCGAGTCATTAGAGCTTTGTTCAAATGCCTTAGATCTAGGATGGGCCTGAGCTCTCCGTCCTTCTTCGGAACGAGAAAGTATCGGCTGTAGAAGCCCGACTCGCTTTTGGAAGGGGGAACGGGCTCCACCGCTCCCTTCTTTACCAGTTTCAAAATCTCGGTGCGAAGCACGTGACTGACGCTGCTTCTCACCGAGGTCTCGACCACGGCGCGAAAGCGCGGGGGCCTGCGAACGAACTGTAGCGAGTAGCCCCTTTTTACTATGTTCATAACCCAATTTGATACCCCGGGCATGGCTTGCCAGGCCTGAGCCCGACACGATAGCGACTGGAGCCGGCGCGGATAAGGGTCGCCTACTAGAGGGAACTCGGTAGCGCTGCCATTTTGTGCTTGAGACATAGAGGGGGTAGTGCTTATGTGTGGCGGCGTGCACTGTGGAGTGGGCGCCGGGACATTTATAGCATGGGTGGGAGGGGTGAATGAGTGTAGGAGTGCAGACTGATGTGTGGGCAAATTTACTACAGAGAAAAAGCTCTTTTTGAGATTTATTTGGGTCGCCGTGATAACGGCGTTTGTGTGCAGGCGAGTGCGTTTGACAACGGGCTCGTTGGCTGCTAAACTGAGGTCGGCAGTCACCTGGGTGCAGGGAACTGGGAGACCGGGAGGGAGAGATGGGGGTCCGGCCGAGGCGAGACCTGACCATCTCCTTTTTATCCCTGCGGCTAGGACGGCTTCGGAGGCTCGGGGTTCAACACAATCCTGGGTCGAGGTCCCCGGCGTTCAGGCCGACTGCTGCGGTTCGCGGAGCGGGAGCGTTGGCGCGGTCCAGAAGAGGAGCGAGGCCGGGAAGGTGGCTCTGCCGGCTTAGCGGGTTGAGAAGGCGGGGGTCTACCTCGAGAGCGTCCCTGGCCTGAAGACGAGCTGGAGCGCTTAGGCAGGAAATGCCTCATAGCCTGCGAAGCCTTCTGCGCTTCAGTGAAACGCTCCGCGAAACCCACGACTGACGGGCCGAAAAGACCGGTAGTAGAGATGGGGGCGTCCAAAAAGGAGGCTTTGTCCGCGTCCTTCATCTCGGTCAAATTCAGCCAAAGGTGCCTCTCTAAGACCGTCAGGTTAGCCATATTTTTCCCGATGGCTTGTGCAGTGGCTTTAGTGGCGCGAAGGGCCAAGTCCGTCGCGCTGCGGAGGTCCTTCAAAACATCGGAGTCGGGGACAGACTCATCCAAGGAGCGGAGAAGTCTGGCCTGGAACACCTGAAGGACAGCCATGGTGTGAAGGGCCGCGGAAGCCTGGCCAGCGGAGGCATATGCCCGGCCAGCGAGAGCAGAAGTGGTGCGGCAGGGCTTGGACGGGTGCTGAGCCCTGGACTGCCATCCTCTGGAGGAGGAGGGCGGGCAGAGGTGCGCGGCGACAGCCTCCTCGAGGGGTGGAAGAGACTCATAGCCTTTTTCCTTAGCGCCGTCGACAACGGAGAGCGCTGGGGAAAAGGCGGATCTGGCCCGAGCAGAGTAGGGCGACTTCCACGACTTCGTAAGCTCGTCGTGTACCTCAGGGAAGAAAGGCGCGGGCTTCTGAGGAGAAGAGAGGCGGCGGCTTTCCAGGAACCACTCGTCCAATCTGCTGCGCGTTGGCTCATCGGGCTGGGACCACTCGAGCCCGAGGTCTTCCACGGCCCTGGAGAGCACGCGGATGAGTTCCGCGTCGACGTTAGATTTGGCGCTCGTGGCGGTCTGCGTCGAAGCGGGGGGCTCCGAGACAGAAGCTGACCACTCGCTACCAGAAGCGGCTGTGGAGAGGCTGTCCTCATCATCCTCTGGCGACGGGCCACCGAAGGAAACCGAACAGGCCGCTGCATGAGAGGGACGCTGTTCCTCCTGGGTGAAGGTGACCGGCGATGGCGAGGCACGCGGGGAGTCATCCGGCGTGCAGTCGCCAGACCGTTCCGGCAGCCTCTGGTCGCGGCGTTTCTTGCGGCGCGGCCCAGCGGCAGGAGGAGGGACCTGGTCGAAGGTGGCGAGGCGAGCCCGAAGGGTCTGCAGCGCCATCTCATCGCACTCGGGGCAGCCGCCCTGAGAGAGTGCGAGCTGCGCGTGGTCCCGTCCAAGGCATGCCACGCAGATGACGTGACGGTCGCCGCCAAGGAGAGGAGCTCTGCAAGAGCCGCAGGAAATGCGAGGCATTTGAAACAACGCCCCGCGCTCTTTTAGGAGAAGAGAGTTTAAAAGGATACGATCGCCGGATGGCGTAGCTGGAACGGCAGAGAAGGCGGAGAGGGAGTCCGTTGTCCTCAGCTGCAGGTTCCGCTGGTGCCTTTTCGACGGCGGTTGCTTCTTCCGGAGGTCAGCGAAGGTATCGCTGAAGGAGATAAAATCTGACACCTATGGCGAAATCAGGGCTTTATATAGCCTCCTGTATGCAAATATAAGCACCTTTTTTCGGCGGGCTTCTGGAACGCCCCCCATTGGCTCGTTCCTCTCAGCCGCCTCACCATAGGTTCATGCAGTTGCCGTGGCCCGGCCAATCAGAGCGCTCCTCGCGCTGAGCTATGGCCGTTCAGCGGCACTGCGCTTTACATGGATACCTTTATTAAAGTTTTGCTTCATATTCTCGAGAAAAGGAGTTTTTTTCCCATACGTAATACGAGGAACCTCTCTCGAAAGGGAACTACAAAATCTTACACACAATCTTGATGAAATATATCTCCGTAAAGCTGAAGGGGCCTATATTAGGTCCAGGGCAAAATGGATTGAGGAAGGGGAAAGAAGTACTTCCTATTTCTGTCGACTAGAAAAAAGAAGGCAAGAGAGACTTTCAATTAAAGCCTTGATGATCCAGGGTCAGAAAATTACAGATCAAGCTTTAATTACCAAGGAAGTTGACTCCTTCTACAAAAACTTGTATTCCTCAACATTTTCCTTAAATGATGCAACATTCTTTTTTAATCATATTAAACATCTCATTCCCCATATAGATAATGATTCTGCAGTTTTATGTGATGCTGATATTACTTCTGAAGAGTTAGATAAAGCAGTAGGTAGTTTGTCTCCAGACAAATCGCCAGGGTGTGACGGCCTTACTGCCAATTTTTATAAACACTTTTGGTTTTTACTGAAAGACCTATTTTTACTTATGTTAAAAGAAGCAACTGAGAATATGACTTTCCCTCACACTATGAAACAAGGTGTAATAACTTTAATTCCCAAACCAAATAAGGACCCCAACATTTTAGATAACTTTAGACCAATTACATTATTAAATACGGATTATAAAATTGTAACCCTTATATATGCTAATAGATTAAAAACGTTTTTACACAAAATAATAAGTGACTCCCAATCCGGTTTTATAAAAGGGAGATCTATACACAACAACATCCGTCTAGTGCAGGATCTTTTAGATTACAGACATCTAATAAAGGATGATGGCTTTATTCTATTCATTGACTTCTATAAGGCATTCGATTCAATTGAACACCCCTTTATTTTTGATTGTTTAAAGTTGTTTGGTTTTGGAAATAAATTTAGGAATATTATAAAATCCCTTTATGATAATTCCACTAGTTCAGTTTCCTTATCAGGAGGTACATCGCCTAGATTTTCCATCAATCGTGGCATAAAACAGGGTTGTCCTATTTCCCCCTTTCTTTTTATTATAGCCACAGAAATGCTTTCTATCTTTATTAAGAATTCAAACATAGCTCCATTAGATGTTCTTGACCAGCAGGTAATCATCAGTCAGTTTGCAGATGATACAACCATCTTTATGAAGCAGCTAGCAGAGGTCCCCAAAATATTACAAACAATTCACATCTTCTCTAAAGCCTCTGGTTTGAAAATAAATTTGAACAAATGTGAACTCATGCCAATTCATCAGTGTCACTTAACTGAAGCTTATAATATCCCTATAAAATCTCAAGTTAAATATTTAGGAATGTTTATCTCAAAAAATTCCTTTGAGAATGAAGATACGAATGTGTGGAAAGTTTTAGATAAATGTCAAGTTAAACTTAACTCTTGGTTATTGCGAGATATAAGCCTACTAGGTATAATATTTTTGACCAAGATGGAAGGCATTTCTAGGTTAATCTATCCTGCATACACTATTGCTATTTCAAATAGAGCTATTAAAAGAATCAATCAGGTTAACTTTGGTTACATTTGGAGAAAGAAAACCCATTACATAAAAAGAGTAGAGATGATAAAAGAGTTTAAAGATGGAGGTCTACAAGCCATTGATTTTGATTCTATAAATGGGACCCTTAAAATTAATTGGCTGAAATCATTTTTAAGCAATAATAATTTTTGGTTTCATATTCCCAGAGAATTGTTCAAGAAATTAGGAGGAATAGAATTTTTGTTAAGTTGTGATTTTACCGTTCAACGTCTCCCAATTAAACTATCTAAATTTCACCAACAGGTTTTGCTATACTGGAAGATACTTTATAGTCATAACTTTACACCACACAACACACCACTGTGGAATAATAGATATATTACAGTTAGGAAGAAATCACTGTACGACAAGGACTGGATGGAGAAAGGTATTTGGTCAGTGTCCCATTTAATAGATAGAAATATTGGTATTATATCTTATGAGAATTTTTGTACTAAATATAATTTTATTTGTAACCGGGCCAGATTTGATTCTATTACTAAGGCTATCCCCAACTCTATTATTTTTCTACTTAAAGAAATTCTCTCTTATTCAATCCCTATGGCCCCGAATTTTACGTCTCTCTTAATTGAAGGTTGTGATTTTAAAGAAAGTAAACTTTCGAACAAAATGATTAGAAATAGATTTAACAACATTTCGTATCCTTTAATTGCTTATAGGAATTCAATTGCAAAAAAATTCTCAAAACAAACCATTCCCATACTTAGAACTAAATATTTAAAATTTCCTTTACCCCCCAAAACAAAAGAAATTCATTTTAAAATTTTAAATGGGATATACCCATCCAAAGAATACCTTCGACTTAGATTTGGTTTTGACTGTAATAATTGTTTATTTTGTGACGGCATTGAAACCACAGACCATCTATTTTTTCATTGTATTTTTGTGGAGGCTTTGTGGTCGGATGTTTATGACTGGCTTTTTCCAAAGGTATCTCACCTTAAAGATTTCACTGTAAAAGACATTATTTTTGGAATTGTAATGGATAATAACAAAGACAATTTCCTAGTTAATAACATCATCATGCTGGGAAAATTTTATATACACAAATGCAAGTTCTTAAAGGTGAAACCAAGGTTTTACTCATTTCATAATGAGTTCAACTTGTACACAAAAGCCCTAAAAATTATGAAAAAGAAAAATGCAATCAATCTTTATTCCATTATAGAAGAATATGATCTACAAAAAAAACCCTAGCCCCATTTATTTTATTTTAATTATTAATATTTTATTTTAATTTCTATGGATGTATTTTATTTATTTTAAGCACCTGATCTGTATTTTCTACTATGAAAATTTGTGTTATTGCCATGCTGTTTGTATATGATTTCTGTTCAATAAAAAAAAAAAATAAATAAAAAAAAAAAAACAGCGATGATGTCGGCAGAGCTCGAATGAGTAAATTGATAGGCATCATAAATAAATAACACCTGGCATTCGCGAAAAATCGTTAGGTTAGTTAACTTTAAAATCAGAGAACGATATACCTGAGTTAATTGTTTAAAGAGCTGCGTCTTGTATTTTACATTTAATTAGCATCACCGGCCACAGTATTGTCTTTCAAACATTAACTTGTCAAACCAGAAGAGTCAACACTGGAGACTGTGGAATATGTATGTTTATGGTAAGAAATGTAAGTAAAAGAGCAGGCTTTTCTAACACAACATTAATGATGGACATGTTTAATCATTTGTAAAACAATGGGATATTCCTTATTTAGGTGTTTTCAAATCTTAAGTTTGATTTATATTCATAATTGTTATAAGAATGTGGGGGAAAAAACACTACTACACTGAATATTGCGCTGGACTGGGGGTTTGACTTTACTAAGCATAATACATTTTGTAATTATTTATCAAAAGTATTTTGGGACGTTTTAAATGTCATTTTGAATGTATCTACTGTGCTTCAGCATGACTCCTACCAGTGAATCTGCTGGTGTCAGTAATAAAGAAGTGAAGGAATAGATTATGTGAGTTCAAGATATTTTTGACTTAAATTTTGGAATATTAGTAATAACCAAATAATATTTTCTAGGAAGACACAGGGCATATTTGATGCAGACAAAACAACAGACAAGGTAACAGCACATTCAGTGTGACGGGCTAATTTCAAGTGTTTCCCCCGTATACAGTATCTTTCTGAATAAAATACAGAATAAATGTTTTTAAGTACTAACTGCACCCATAGGATGTGCATTCTGTATTAAGGAAAGTTACTGTAAGTAGTGATGTTTAGAAAATAATAGTGTTTAATGACAATGTCATTCATTTTTGTTAGTTTTGTATGCCTCATTGTTGCCAGAGAAATGCTACTTGATGTGCTCATTGAGGTGCTGTGATCCTGCTTTTGTAAACTTGGGTCTTGTATGTTTGCATTACAAAATCTGGTGGGAACTCATTCTTGTGAAAGCACACATTTGCTGGTTAGACCAGTGTTTCTCAACTCTGTTCCTGGAGGCAAACCAACAGGTAAACATTTTGAATGTCTCCCTTATATGACCTCTCCATTTCAGGCCTTGGAGCAGAGATGTGCAGTTTCGGTCACAGTCCTGCAGAGTTCAGCTCCAACCCTGATCAACTACACCTGAACCAGCGTCTTCAGGGTTAGCAAGTACAGGCAGGTGAGTTTTTATCAGGAGCTGTCTCATTTCCGAGGCTACATTTGTCGACCAAAAAGAATCAGAGACCTGTAGACAGTAGCTGTGTCTCATTTCGTTTAATTTCGAAGGCTCCGTCCTGTGTAGGATGCAGTATACAGAGTGTCCTCAATCAGAATTGAGATGTCCTTCGTAGGACACACAGGCAGGAAGTATCACGCTGCTATGTCAACACGTTCAGCCTCTTTGCGCTCTCACGCCAGTTATATGAATGAAAAATTATTTATAACTTGAAAATGACTATGAAATGTTTCCTATCTTGTCAGCAATGTACTGTTCTAAACGTTTAAACAAGCACTAAACAGTTGTAATCCTGTTTACCACAACTATCTGTTTGAGGTAATCGAGCTTAAAAAACAAAAACAAGCTTGAACTAATTGCATTTAAACACCACATCAACACTTGCATGTATATCTGGCGAGGTGCAGTCTTTTCATAAAAAAAAAAAAAATGACGGTTGTTAACGGCGACGCAAAGAATTGTGGGTTATTCCAGCTGTGAAGGATAGAGCTCATGCACACTCCAAATTCCTGTGAAAGAAGGACTCGTTCGAAGGTCGCATTTGGAGTGTCCTTACCCTACTTTTATTTTAAATGAGACGGCCTTATGACGTATACAGGCTTCAGATGCGAACGCCGGAGGATGCAGCCTTTAAACACTGCTTATCTGGCGATAACGGTTTAATAGTTATTTGATTGCAAAATGCAATAAGAATAGTATTCACATGGATGTGCATGTATGTATACTACTGTTAATAAGGTCATGTGAATCTCGTGTCACAGTTTTCTTATGAATCCTCTAGGCTACACTGGAAGAGGAAAATGGAGAGAGATGCTTCAAGAAACATACTGGTGCCAGGAGAACCATCTCTAACTCAACATCAACAACATAATCAGCTGGTGGTGGATTTCAGGGGAAAGGACAGAGAACACACCCTGTCACCTTTTACGCCTGTAGGGAGCAGGTCAACAGCTTTAAGTTCACATAACTAAAGATCTCACATGGTTTGTGCACAGCCACACACATAAGCACGTCAGCACCTCTCTTATACCTCAGGTGCCTGAGGAGGTTTGGAATGAACCCCAGCATCCTTAGACCATTCTGCATCTGCACTGTGGAGAGCATCAAGAACACTTGGTAGATAAACTGCCCTGCAGGTGACCTTCAAACCACATTGTAGGAGTTGAGCTTCCCTCCGTCCAGACGGTGTATAAAGCCCAGAGGATCATCAGTGACTCCTGCCACCCGAGCCACGGACTGCTCTCTCTGCAGCACCAGTCCCACACAAGCTGACTGAGGAATGGTTTCTTTTAGGCTATCAGGCTGCTACACAACCCGAACTGATGTGCCTTACAACCCCACTCTATGCTATGCCATACACTGCACTTTAGACTCCACAATTTCAACCAAAAGTGAACCTAATGTATTATGCACTGCACTTTTAACACCATCAATTCTGCCATCACCTACTTATCAACCCGCTGTACCTCTGTAACTGTACAATTGGATGCTGAACACTAGTGGTGGTTGAGGAGAGACCCCTGACATGGTTGTAAAGCACTTTGGGTGTACATCAGTTCATATGAAACCAATATGTGCCTCATTCATTCATTCATTCATTCATTCATTCATTCATTCATTCATTCATCTTATGCAATGGCCCTCATTTATCAAAAGTGCGTACACCAAATTTCCAGCGTACACCTTGCGTACACCCAAACCCATGGTGACTTTGAGATTTATCAATATGCACGTTGGCGTACGGCACGCTCAAATCCTACGCCAGCTCAGGAGGTGGTGTACGCACGTTTGAGTTAGTGTGAAAATGTGCAGGAAAACAATTCCTAACACCACAAAACGCACTGGCAAGATATGCTATATTACCCACTGTTAAAAACCACAACAACAACCATCAGTGTTTATTTTTGTGCAACATGAACGTCAATGTTTAATTTGTGTGACTTTACCAAAGCGTTTGATTTGTAGGAATATGTAATCCTCCAGTCGCGAGCCTGTGCGCTTTATCTGACGTTTCAGGCCCGCCTGGCCCGGCAGCTGCACTGCGGACGGACTGGGACTTCTTTTAAATAATAATAAAATCAATAAAAACGGCATTCTTCTTCTAAATAACAAGCGTCATTAAGAATAATAATCATAATAATAAGAAGAAGAATCTTACAAATTGTCATGTAATTATTAATGTGAATGAATCTTACTCCACAATACATCATCACTATTGTACACCCCAATACATGTGCCGTGATACGAAATTAAATGCTAATTGTTTCAAAACGTGCTGTAAAATAATGCATTGTGATGGTAATTTATCATCCAAACAGCTACCCAGCAAACACAGAACGTTCCCCTAACGTTAGTTTTTGGTTCCCATTTGGTTATTTTTTTGGGAACCAAATACGTTGGGAACGTTAGGGGAACGTTCTTTTTAGGTTTTATTTTTAAATATATTTAAACTGCTGGAGTGCGCGTCTCAACCCCCACACTAACAGTAGCTACTCGTAATTTGGGTCCATATTTTGTTTTTGTGAGCGCCTTTAATCCCACTCTTTAAACTCCCAAATAAAACAATTTCGGGTTTTTTTTCCACTTCCCTGGTGATGGTCTCGATGGGCGCGTCTCAATCATCTCAATAGTTCAGTAGTCAGAGCACTGATCAGGGAGTCAGCCCATTAACTTATGTCCTAATCAGTGCCCTGACTAAGTGGACTAAAGAGATGATTGAACACGCCCGATCTCCACGTCGGAGAAGTTTCGTTTCTTTGCCGTCTTCTGTTTGTCCATGGCGTAAAATGAGGGCGTGCGGGAGGTAGAGACTTGAATATATAGGGGCGTGTTATTCTAATGACGATCGTTTTCAGCCGTGGGATTTATCAAGGGCAGGTATTGCGTACACCTGAATTGCAGAGGTGCGCACAGTTTCATAAATCAGGCGGTGAGAGGAGTGTAAGCATAATCTTACGCCAACATAAACACCTGTTTCTACGCAAGATTGATAAATGAGGGCCAGTGTGTGTATAATATGTACATTATTTATTGTGTATAATGTGTATTGTTACCTGTTAAGTATGTACAATTGTATTCTGCACTGCTCTCAGACTTTCGCTTACCACAGTGCATGTGCTGTTGCTAATGTGACAATAAAAGTGATTAGATCTGAAAAACACTCACAACCAGGTTTCTGAAGTGACGTGTGCCAGTTGCTGGAGAAGTGATTCTTTATTTATTCTGTCTTTATAGTTCCACTCTTAAATTCACTCTCAATAAAACATAGTTAACATTTTTGACCAGCTCAGTGTTTCTGAATTATATCTCAATTTGTGGGATGTGTTTGAAACTCATCACACTTTGTTTTTTTTCTAACAACCTACCAAATTCAACATATAGCAATGAACGATATACATATATTTTGTTTATAAAAAGTCAACTAGCCTATCTACTTTAGTAAAATTTAATCATTTAAAATCACAACTATGATAAGGCTGTTATTCATTAAATCACTCGTTCTATATTTGCCTTGCTTCCGGTGGCTAAAAGCGACAGGTACCGCCTACTTCTGGTAGTAAACGGCAGCCGACGTCCGGTTTTAGTGGCAGGTACTGTCGGCTGCCATTGGCAGCAACTTCCTGCTGCCAGCTGCCGATTTTTCGCTGAACCCCTTCTCAGGCCGTTTCAGCATAAAAACGTTCCAGCGTTACTCGTCGTAATTATATTTTTACTAGTAACAATTCAATTAAAGAGCTCTATAATTCAATTTGTACGAGTAACAATTACAATTGTAGAGCTCTATAATTCAATTTTTACTAGTAACAATTCCAATTAGAGAGCTCTACAATTCATTTATTACTAGTAAGAATTCAATTAGAGAGCTCTATAATTCAAATGTTACTAGTAACAATTGGGATTATAGAGCTCTCTAATTGAATTGTTACTAGTAACAATTACAATAGTAGAGCTCTCTAATTGAATTGTTACTAGTAACAATTGGGATTATAGAGCTCTGTAATTCAATTGTTACTAGTAACAATTACGATTAGAGAGCTCTCTAATTGAATTGTTACTAGTACCAGTCAGAAGCCGAGATAGCAGCGGATGCAAAGAAAAATGCGGACGCATATGCCGAGTTGATTTTACTGTTAGATGATAAAAGCCTCTCACTAGTTATGAGGGATGCGCCCAACAATGGAAGAAAAGCCCTGGAAATATTGAGAGGATATTATGCAGGGAGGGGAAAGCCCCGCATAATCAGCTTGTACACCATGTTGATATCGCTTCAAAAGGCAAATGATGAAAGTGTAATGGACTATATCATCAGAGCAGAGACAGCCATCACGGCACTGCGAAACGCAGGTGAAACGTTAGGAGATGGACTGCTAGTGGCTATGGTCTTGAAGGGATTGCCTGAGAGTTTTAAGCCGTTCGCAATACATGTGGCGCATACAGATGACACAATCACGTTCGCGGGCGGAGTTCAAGACTAAACTGCGTAGTTTTGAAGAAACAGAAAAGATAAAAGCTGCTGAGTCGAGCGACAGCGTGATGAAAACTCAAGGGAAAACCAGACGGCAGCCCGCAAAGACGAGTGCACGTGGCTGGGTCAGGGACGACACAGAGATAGTATGCTTCAATTGTGGTACAAAAGGCCATCGAGCGAAAGCATGTCGACAGAAAGCGTGGTGTAGTATCTGCAGAAGCGACACACACAAAGACACAACATGTAGGCGTAAGGACAAGGACGTTAAAGACAAAAAGGATGGTGTGAGTAAAGCCTCAGAAGATGTTGAGGACTACGTGTTCAAGATGAGAGATGAAGTGACCGGTGTCCAGTGGCGGCCTACATGCAACATTCAGGAGAAGGGTCTGATGGTGGACACGGGGGCTACCTCTCATATTATCACAGACATTACCATGTTCAAGAGTTTTGACAGCACTTTCAGGCCAGAAACGGACAGTGTCGAGCTGGCAGACGGCACTCGGTGCAACGGGGTCGCTCAGCGGAAGGGAAATGCAGAGGTTTCCCTCATCGACAGTGGAGGACAGCAACGCAAGGCGGTGCTGAAAGACGCTTTGTTTGTACCGTCATACCCCCAAAGCATCTTTTCAGTGAAGGCAGCGACCACAAGTGGGGCTACGGTTGTTTTCAAAGAAGATACAGACGCCCTGATAACCAGAGACGGTGCCAGATTCAACATTCATGTATATGGCAAGTTGTATTATTTGCACACCGGGGCTGAATCTAATGATAAGTGTAATGCATGTCACGACATACAAACATGGCACGAGATTTTAGGCCACTGTAACTATGACGATGTTCTTAAGTTGCAGGATGTAGTTGAAGGTATGCAGATCAAGGGTAAGGCATGCAAACCCGAACAAGAGTGTGAGGTGTGTATTCAGGGAAAATTTGCCCAAACCAGAAATAGGAACCCCGATATCAGAGCAAAGGCTCCCTTACAGATGGTACACACAGATCTTGCAGGTCCGGTAGCCGCAGAGTCGATAGATGGTTACAAATATGTGCAATCATTCACTGACGATTACTCAAGCGCAGTATTTGTATATTTCCTAAAGAGGAAAAGTGACACCGTACAGGCTACTGAAAAGTTCCTAGCAGATGTATCCCCTTATGGGAAAGTGACGTGCATGAGATCCGACAACGGAACAGAGTTTACTTGCAATGATTTTCAAGCATTGTTGAGAAAAAACAAAATTAGACATGAAACGTCGGCTCCATATTCCCCACACCAGAACGGAACGGCAGAGAGAGGTTGGCGTACTCTTTTTGAGATGGGTAGGTGCATGATAGCCGAAAGTGCACTACCAAAACAGCTATGGCACAATGCGGTGCAGACAGCAGCAGTGGTACGCAACAGGTGTTTTAACAGGCGTACAGGGCAGACCCCTTATGAGCTGTTGACAGAAAAGAAGCCTAATGTCTCTAAAATGCAAAAGTTTGGATCTGTATGCTACACGTACAAACAGGACAAGGGAAAATTTGACTCCAGATGTGACCAGGGTCGTTTTGTACGTTACGACAAAAACAGCCCGGCGTATTTGGTGTATCATCCAGATACAAACAAAGTACAAAAACACAGGCTAGTGAAGTTTGTGAGAAAGATAGCTGTGGAGAAACAGACACAAACATGCGATCCATATCTAAGTGATGGCTACAGCAGTGTGAATCCTAGGACTAGTGAGGCTACACAGAGTAGGGGTACCGAAAATGCTCCAGAGCCAAGTGTACAGAGTAGGAGTACACATTGCGATAGTCCAGGTGAAGTAATGAGGTCTAGTGACCACAATCAAACACAACAGAGTGGGACAAATGGTGAACCCCAGAGTAGGAGATTTCCGACTAGAGAAAGAAAAACACAGAGTTACTTAGATGACTTCGTAACCGAAGACAGTGATAGTGATGGGGTTAATATCACGGTAGACTATTGCTGCAGAGCGGTGTGTGGTATTCCACAGACTTTTGAGGGAGCAATGAGGTCAACAAACTCAAAAGAATGGGTAAAAGCCATGGATGAGGAAATCCAGTCTCTAAACGAGAACAAAACGTTTACTCCGACGACACTGCCAATAGGCAAGAAAACAGTGGGGGGTAGACGGGTCTACTCTATCAAGGTTGATGTAGATGGAAAAGAAAAATACAAAGCACGGTTTGTGGCCAAGGGTTACAACCAGAGAATGGGAATAGACTATGAGGAGACATTTTCACCCACAGCAGACTTGACGAGTGTAAGGGTGCGTTCACACTTGTAGTTCGGTTCGTTTGGTTCGTTTGGTCCGGACCAAAAAACAAAAACAAACATAATAGTCCTGGTCCGCTTAGCGTTCACACGGACATTTTTAACAGCGAACCTAAAGTTACCGAACCAAAGGCTCAGGGAGACACTCACAACCTGATTGGTCGGCTTATATGACGTAGGAGCTCGTTTACCGAACATTCAAAACAATGCTGTGTGCTGGATTACACGCGCGGGCATTTTATGCGTGTACATGGTATTATTTTTTATCAGAGAACTCATGAAGAGCTCATGAAATGTTCAAAACATTCAAAACATTCAAAACAACGCTGTGTGCTGGATTAAACGCGATCATTTTATGCGTGTAACACATTTGGCATTATTTCTTACCAGAGAACTCATGAAGAGCTCATGAAATGTTCAAAACAACGCCGTGTGCTGGATTAAACGCGATAATTTTATGCGTGTACATGTGGCATTATTTTTACCCGCTGAGAACTCATGAAGAGCTCATAAAATGTTCAAAACATTCAAAACAGCAGCAGGATTCCCTCCGTTGTGCAGAACAGAGACGGCTGCTGTCGTCTGCACCTGCTAATAATGGGCAACACAGGAACTTTGATGAGAAGAGCCAGGTATGCTTTTTGTGTGTTTTTTCTAGCATTTTCGAAAAATGCTCCTCTGACCAAATATTGATTAGGCACTTCCTCGTTGCTCCACGTTTGCCCTCTAATGTTAAAGTTACTCATTTTGGATACACCGATCTTTCCGCGTCGTCAAATCAGCTGCATTATGCGTCGCATCTTGTGACACTACGTCCGGTTTTTGGTCCGTTTACATGTCTTTGGTCCGTGTTGCGTTCATATATCAATTGAACCGCACCAGAGTTCGTTTGCGGACCGAGACCCATCTTTTTAGCGGTCTCGGTCCGCTTGTTTGGTGCGCACCAGGGTTCGGATGGCAGCGTTCACATATGTTCAAATGAACCGTACTAAGCGAGCAATCGCACCAGGGTTCGTTTTAATCGAACCAAACATGACAAGTGTGAACGCACCCTAAGAGTAGTGCTACAGAAAGCAGCACAGGAAAATTTACTCCTGCACCAAATGGACGTGAAAACAGCGTACTTACATGCTCCCATAGACTATGAGATCTACATTAATCCACCAGAGGGTTACCAAGAGAAGGAGGGTATAGTTTACAAGCTAGAGAAATCACTTTACGGCTTAAAACAATCGGGGCGAAATTGGAATAAGGTTTTACACGATTGTCTTACTGAGAATGGGTTCACACAAAACCCAGCCGACCACTGTGTTTACGCCAAAGAGTCTAAAGAAGGAAAAGTAATCATAATTACATGGGTCGATGACTTAATCATTGCTGCAAGCAATCACGAGAAACTGAAAGAAGTGAAAGAGATGCTTGCAGAAAAGTTTAAAATGAAAGATCTGGGTGAACTCAAACATTTTCTGGGTATCGATTTCAGTCAATCAGATGGGTGTGTAAAAATGACACAGGAAAAGTACACTAACAAGATATTACTACGTTTTTATATGCAAGACTGTAGGACCAGAGAAACACCCTGCGAGCAAAAGTTAGAGTACACTGAGAATGCAGTAAAGATGGAAGATGTAAGAATGTACAGAGAAGCTGTAGGAAGTCTTATATATCTGACTACTTGCACCAGACCAGATTTGAGTTTCGTAGTGAGCAGGTTATCACAGTATTTTGCTGAACCTACAGAGGAACAATGGGTCACTGTGAAGCATGTACTTAGGTATCTCAAAGGTACAGTAGAGAAGGGGTTAAGTTTTAGGAGAAATGACTGTGAGAAACGAGGTATACAAGCCTACAGTGATGCTGACTGGGCAGCTGAGCGCAGTACTACGGGATACTGTGTGAAACTTAGTCAGAACAGCTCTCTAGTCTCGTGGAAGACTAGAAAGCAGCCAACTGTTGCGCTGTCAACATGTGAAGCGGAATACATGGCGCTGGCTTCAACCATACAAGAGTGTTTATACCTAGAGCAGTTACTGGGAGGTATAGACAACTACAAGTACACACAAACTGTAGTACATGAGGGCAATCAGGGAACAATCGCTCTTGCCAAAAACCCTGTAAACAGACGAAGATGCAAGCACATAGACATAAAGTATCACTTTATCAGGTCTACTGTGAATGACGGAAGAGTAACCTTGAGGTATTGTTCTACTGATAACATGATTGCTGATGTAATGACCAAACCTGTAAATAAATTGAAACTGATTAGGTTTGCAGGTGCTCTTTTTGGAGATTGATATGTGTATAACAGAGGTCCACATTCATTCTACTTTTTGTTTTTGTCTGTATAGCAACCTGAGTACAAGTGGGGGTGTTAAAATATGTTCATTATGTCCTCAGTTGTATATAATGTTATACTGTTCATTGTTATGCATATGTGTATGCCACAAGGGGGCACTGAAAGTGTATACTAAAAGAAAAGAGAAAAGACGCGTGTGCGTATTGAGGATGTTTGTCCCAGTTGATTTGTGGTAGTCTCTGACTAAAAAGCTGTCTGACCGTGAGACTGATGTGTCGTCAGCTAAAATAATAAATATGCCGTGAACGGCTAAAGATGATCCCATCTCTCGTCTATCTTTTTCCTCGGAACCCAACGCTGACCCGCAACGGTAATACTACGTAACCTTAACACTCCTCCAGACAAGATCACGGAACGGAAACCCAGAAGACAGAAAGCAAATCTTGTTTTCTTTAGGCTATTTTATAGCACAATGTAAGTAAACACTTTTGCTATTTTAAATAATGTCCTTCTCTTCTGTATGACTATTACAGATTTTATTTGTTTCCTCTGCTCTTACGCACGGGCGCCTCGATCACGCGCACACAACATGCGAACTGTGATGGCATTGCAAACTTGACATCGCAGCCAGTTCATTATCAAAATAAAAAAGCCAACCTAATATATAAAAAGTTACATAGCTCAGTTTAAATAGCCAGTAGCCAACACTTCGTGCCATTCAGCGTGAGCACTGCTCCTGAGGTGTTTCCAAATAGACACCCGCTCGCATGCATGTTTTGTGCCGCTCCTGGCCGCATACAAGTATAAATAGTTTTTTTATTCTGCGTGGTTTGGCGTGGCAGAATACGCGCAAAGTGCGCTCATAATACCATCTCAGTTCAACGCGATCTCGCAAAGCTCTGTTATCAATTAAAATGATTGCACAATGAATCTTTTTTTATAATGTCTAAACTTTCTTTGTTATAATCAGAGGATTTGTCAGCATACAGAATTCAGCACTTCACAAAAACTCTTTTGAGCGGTGAGGGGATTTTTCTCTTAAATTAATCTGTTTGGCCATTGCTGTCACAATGTAGAAAGGACCCAAAAGCGAATGCTGGTAAATTAGTAATTTATTGAGCGGGAACAGGGAAAATAAGGCTGACTGCCAGTTACCAGCCGTATAGGCGGACGCAGGTCAGGAGAGATAAGCAAAAGAGTACATGAGCTGGCGGGTAGCCTGGTAACGGGTACTGCTGGCCAGGGAGCGCACGCAGGACGCGTCGAAACGCACACCTCACTCGGCTGATACGGCGGTGCTGAAGAGCAGACTGGGAAGCCGCAGAACCCAGGGGAAAATCCTCTTGAACCACACACACACGGCGAAACAGGACTAGGCGAGCATAAGAGGACAAGACGTTAGTTGCCGACATGAAAGAACAAACAAACAATAACCCGACAAAGAGGGGAGAAGAGCATGAGAGTTAAATAGCAAGGTGATCAGGACAAAGGGGGGACAGGTGTGAGATGCACAGAGCGCGGCCGCTAATTAATATAGCGAGCAGCTGAGAGAAGGCATACAGAGAAGAGTAAAGCCAGAGAAGTCAAACCAAACTCCTGACAGTACCCCCTCCCCGACGGGCGCCACCTGGCGCCCCCGAGGAAGACTGCCGGGAGCGGAGGAAGTCCTCGATAAGCGAGCGGTCCAGCACATCCCTTCCTGGTACCCAGCTTCTCTCCTCCGGACCGAATCCCTCCCAATCGACAAGATACTGATGACCCCGCCCTCGGGGTCGGACATCCAGCAGCTTCTTAACCTTAAAGACGGGAGAGTTAGCACGAATGGCAAGGGGGGGGGAGGGAGGCAACCGAGTGCGAACCGCGGGCTTAATGCATGAGACATGGAAAACCGGGTGAACGCGCTTAAGGGAATGTGGCAACCTGAGCCGTACTGCCGCTGGACTGATAACCTTAGTAACGACATAGGGCCCAATGAAACGGGGAGCCAACTTACGAGCGGGCGTCTGAATGGGTAAATTACGTGTGGCGAGCCAAACTTTCTGACCACACACATACCTAGGTGCTTTAGACCGACGACGGTTAGCGGCCCGACGGGTGCGTTCCGCTGTCCGGCAAAGAACCGATCTCACTCTCCTCCAAGTACGACGACAGCGCTGAATGAACGCTTGAACCGAGGGAACGGCAGCCGCGCTCTCCTGAGAGGGAAACAGAGGTGGCTGGTAACCCAAGCAACATGAAAACGGAGACAGGCCAGTGGACGACGACGGCAACGAATTATGCGCGTATTCTGCCCAAGTCAATTGTTCGCACCAGGAGGAGGGGTTTCTAGCTGCCAAACAGCGAAGCATCCGCCCAAGGTCCTGATTAGCGCGCTCGGCCTGACCATTAGTCTGTGGGTGAAACCCTGACGACAGACTGGCGGTAGCCCCAATCTGCCGACAGAACTCCCTCCAAAAGTTAGAAACAAATTGGGGCCCCCTATCCGAAACCACATCCGTAGGAAGTCCATGAATCCTAAAGACGTGGTCCACGACCGTACGCGCAGTCTCCTTAGCCGACGGAAGCTTGGGAAGAGGGACAAAATGGACCGCCTTAGAAAATCGGTCCACAACAGTCAGAATCACCGTATTGCCACAGGAGGGGGGAAGCCCCGTGACGAAATCCAGGGCAATATGGGACCAAGGGCGGGAGGGAATAGAGAGGGGACGAAGAAGACCCTTGGGAGGCGAATTACCGGACTTTTGCTGCGCACAGACAGAACATGACGCGACAAATCGACGTATCTCACGTTCCATGGCAGGCCACCAGAATCGCTGGCGGACCACTGCCAGCGTGCGCCCCACCCCTGGATGCGCAACAAATCTAGAGGCGTGACTCCAGCGAAGAACAGCTGGACGAACCGACTGTACGACAAAAAGTTTACCCTCAGGGCACCCCCGAGGAACGACGGTGTGCGCCAGCGCTCCTCTCACCAACCGTTCCACTCCCCACGTGACGGAACCAACCACGCATCCCTCCGGTAGGATGGTCTCCGTGGTGGCACCATCATCAGAGGAAGAAAACTGGCGAGAAAGAGCGTCTGGTTTAACGTTTCTAGACCCAGGTCTGTAAGAGATCGTAAAACTAAAACGCCCGAAAAAAAGAGCCCAGCGAGCCTGTCTAGCATTAAGTCTCTTAGCGGAGCGGATATACTCTAAGTTACGATGGTCAGTCCAGACGATAAACGGAGTGGAGGCTCCCTCAAGCCAATGACGCCACTCCTCTAAGGCCAGCCGGATGGCAAGGAGCTCCCTATTACCCACGTCATAGTTGCGTTCAGCTGACGAGAGCCGGCGCGAAAAAAAAGCACACGGGTGAACCTTATGATCGAGAGGGGAGCGCTGCGAAAGCACAGCTCCCACTCCGACTTCAGACGCGTCAACCTCGATGATAAATTGGCTCTCCGGATCAGGCGAAATTAGAATAGGCGCAGATGTAAACAGACCTTTAAGACGTTCGAAAGCGCACTGAGCATTCTCAGACCAGACAAAGGGGGACTTCGCAGACGTAAGAGCAGTCAGGGGAGCGGCAACCTGACTGAAATTACGTATGAAGCGGCGATAAAAGTTCGCAAACCCCAGAAACCGCTGAAGAGCCGAGCGAGACTCGGGAACGGGCCAATCAGTGACTGCCTGAATCTTGGAGGGGTCCATGCTTATGCCCCTTGCCGACACGACCGAACCAAGGAAGGTAACCGACTGGACATGGAATGCGCATTTCTCCGCCTTTACATAGAGACGATTCTCCAATAAGCGCTGTAATACGCGACGAACGTGTTGGGTGTGTACCTGGAGATTCGGGGAGAAAATGAGGATGTCATCCAGGTACACAAAGACAAAGATGTTGAGCATGTCTCTTAACACATCGTTAACGAGCGCTTGAAAAACGGCTGGGGCGTTTACCAGCCCGAACGGTAGCACCCGGTATTCAAAGTGTCCTAACGGGGTATTAAACGCCGTCTTCCACTCGTCCCCCTCCTTAATGCGCACCAAGTGGTATGCGTTACGGAGATCTAACTTCGTGAAAATCCTTGCCCCCTGCAGGATCTCGAAGGCCGATGACATCAGTGGTAACGGATACCGGTTCTTAATGGTGATGTCATTCAGCCCACGATAATCAATGCAGGGGCGCAGGGAACCGTCCTTCTTTTTTACGAAGAAAAATCCCGCACCGGCGGGGGAGGAGGAAGGAACAATGGTACCCGCCATGAGAGATTCGTCGAGATATCTCTCAAGTGCCTTGCGTTCAGGAGCAGACAAGGAATATAAACGCCCACGGGGAGGAGAGGTGCCAGGAAGAAGGTCGATACTACAATCATAAGGACGGTGCGGAGGGAGAGAAGCGGCCCGGGAACGACTAAACACCGCTCGCAGATCGTGGTACTCCTCCGGGACTCCAGATAAATCAATGGACTCCTCCTGAAAAACAGACACAGGTGAGACAGAGGAAACAGCAGAGACAAGACAATTTGTATGACAAGGCAAGCTCCATGACATAATAGAACTATCTGACCAGTTTATCTGGGGATTGTGCTGTGTTAACCACGGATGTCCTAGGACAATGGGGGCCATAGGAGAATGAAACACTAGAAAGGAAATGGTCTCTTGGTGGTTGCCAGATGTGGTGAGACTCACCGGGGCGGTGGCTAAACGGATGTTAGACAGCGCCCGGCCGTCCAGGGCAAAAGCTGTGGGAGTCTCCTTTAATTCATGAAGGGGAAGGCCGTGTTTAACCGCCCACGTCTCATCAAGAAAATTTCCCTCCGCCCCCGAGTCAATGAGGGCAGAGCAGGTGACAGATGAGGTACCCCAGCGAAGAATGGTCGAAATCAAGGTGCGAGACTTGAAGGATGGGGATAGAGGAGTTGCGCTCGCCAATACTCCCCGATCTACTGGCGAGCTCTCTCTTTTGCCGGACATGTGGCAGCAAAATGCCCAGTGCCACCACAGTAAAGGCACAATCGCTCCCGGATGCGGCGTTGGCGTTCAGCGGAGGAGAGATGTATTCTGCCCAGCTGCATTGGCTCAGGGTCTGGGCGTGACTCCGGTGATGCCGAAGGCGTGGATGGGGATCCCCGGAAACCCATGACGTCAGCACGAGCGCGTCTGCGCAGATCAAAGCGCTTGTCTAACCGAATGGCCAATTCCACCAACTCATCTAGGTTCGAGGGAAACTCACGAGCAAAAATCTCGTCCTTCAGGTCATCATTCAGGCCCTCCAAAAAGCGTGCAGTGAGGGCAGCCTCATTCCATTCACAGGTGGCCGACAAGGTCTTAAAGTCAATCGCATAATCGGCCGCGGAACGTCCTCCTTGGCGGAGAGCAGCTAGCTGTCGAGAAGCCTCGCGACCAAAAACAGAACGATCAAACACCTTCAACATCTCTTCTTTAAATGAGGTGTACTGCTTGCAGCAGTTAGCTTCAGCCTCCCAGACTGCCGCTCCCCAATCCCGGGCTCGGCTCGTGAGAAGAGACACCACAAACGCAACCTTGGCGCGGTCCGAAGCATACGTGACCGGCTGAAGGGAAAACACTACCTCACACTGGGTAAGAAATGCCCGGCACTCTGTAGGCTCGCCGGAATAACAAGGGGGGTTGTTGACGCGAGGCTCGGCTGCTTGTCGCGTCCCAGGAGACGAGGACTGGTCTTGACGCAGGAGGTGTAGTTGGCCGGTCAAATCCGTTACCTGGGCAGCGAGTGCATCCACGGCGTGCTTAGCGGCTGCCAATTCCTCGGCGTGTCTACCCAGCATAGCTCCCTGCAGCTCGACCGCTGAGCGGATGGTCGTCGTCTCGTTCGCTGGGTCCATAGTGGTCGGGTTATTCTGTCACAATGTAGAAAGGACCCAAAAGCGAATGCTGGTAAATTAGTAATTTATTGAGCGGGAACAGGGAAAATAAGGCTGACTGCCAGTTACCAGCCGTATAGGCGGACGCAGGTCAGGAGAGATAAGCAAAAGAGTACATGAGCTGGCGGGTAGCCTGGTAACGGGTACTGCTGGCCAGGGAGCGCACGCAGGACGCGTCGAAACGCACACCTCACTCGGCTGATACGGCGGTGCTGAAGAGCAGACTGGGAAGCCGCAGAACCCAGGGGAAAATCCTCTTGAACCACACACACACGGCGAAACAGGACTAGGCGAGCATAAGAGGACAAGACGTTAGTTGCCGACATGAAAGAACAAACAAACAATAACCCGACAAAGAGGGGAGAAGAGCATGAGAGTTAAATAGCAAGGTGATCAGGACAAAGGGGGGACAGGTGTGAGATGCACAGAGCGCGGCCGCTAATTAATATAGCGAGCAGCTGAGAGAAGGCATACAGAGAAGAGTAAAGCCAGAGAAGTCAAACCAAACTCCTGACAATTGCGTTCTAGAAATAAACATATCAGCTTTGTTAATATATTGGTTACATTGCACAACGCGGCAAAAACGTGTTATACTCTTTGATTTTATTTTATAACATTTTATTTGTTTCTAGATGTTTTTCTTTTCAGATTTTTTTATTTTGCTGTGGTCATGCAAATAGTTTTATTCTCCCGAAATCCACACACACACACACACACACACACACTCACACGAGTAGATATACCGCCCGCACTCAGCCATCAAATCTAGTCCCGCGCCGCACTCTATATGCGTTGGGTTCCGCGAGTGCCGCGGGAGTGTAGTGCAATTCTCAAGCACATTTTTGCGCATGTGAAGAGGATGATTTTTTCCCATCAATATTGGGACGCTAGTTAAGTAGCCAAAGCCAATAATAAATAATGGTTTAGCATCTAAATGTATCACCAATATGGAAACATTTGTACTCGAATGAGGGCTGCCTGCGTGAGTCGCTGGTTACTTTCATTTCCTCATTAAATTATTTCGTTTTGACGTTAAATTTGAAGGATTTGTTGTGGAGTGAGGGGAACTAAAATAACCTATGTTTGTAGTACAATATTTCGCTTTATTTAGCCTACTGGTATTATGAATGCAATCAAATGCGACTTATACGTGACTTACTGTTTTTCTCTCTCTTTCAAATTAGCGTCCCATAGATATGCCTGCCTAGCTATCGAATTAGTGCAGAATCAACTTTCCGTTGCGAACGCATCAAGGATCAAAAGCAGTTGTGTGGAAAAGTGCTGAGCTGAATATTTGTGCCATCTAGTGGTTTAATGGAGAATACAGTCAAATGGCCCATTGTATACAAGTATTGTTATACTTGGTTTGACTAATTTGAATGTAAATGGTTGTAGGCCTATATGGGTCGCGACAACTAAAAAAAAAAAAAGAAAAAAAAGAGCATTTTAAATGCTAAAATGGCTTGTGATACATTTAAACCTTTGTCTGACTATCTATAAATATATTTAAAGATAGTAACAATTGTATTTTGACTAGTGATAATTATAATTCGACTAGTCAAAATGACAATTAGAGATATCTGCAATTATAATTGCACTAGTAAGAAATCTGATTCGAGATATCTCTAAATACATTTTGACTAGTCAAAACTCTATTAAAGATATCTGTAATGAGGCCAGAGATATCTTCAATAGACGCGTCACACATACGCAAAGGTAATTAGAGATATCTCTAATTCAGTTTCGACTAGTCACAACTATCGCAAGCCATTTTAGCATTTAAACCTTTGTCTGACTATCTATAAATATATTTAAAGATAGTAACAATTGTATTTTGACTAGTGATAATTATAATTCGACTAGTCAAAATGAAAATTAGAGATATCTGCAATTATAATTGCACTAGTAATAAATCTGATTCGAGATATCTCTAAATACATTTTGACTAGTCAAAACTCTATTAAAGATATCTGTAATGAGGTTAGAGATATCTTCAATAGACGCGTCACACATGCGCAAAGGTAATTAGAGATATCTCTAATTCAGTTTCGACTAGTCACAACTCTATTTTAAGATATCTGAATTGTACCTGCTCCTAGTCCAATCTGCGCTGTTGTGTAGGGTTGTGACGTGAGGACATTTTCCACCAATAATCGACGAGTGACAACATTTGGATGCATATGATTAAATGTCTCCAGCAGACCCAGTCAAAAACATTTAAGAATGATTTTAAAAAGATTACAGGTTAATAAATGTTTAAATAACATTGACATGATGTAGCTACTGAATACATTGATTAGTACATTGCGTTGTGTTTACTCATGTCATAAAGGTAATAATCCACAAGGTGGGAGTGGTGTGTTGTATTATAGCAAAAGATCTGCGATGTGATATTCTGCTGTGTTGAGTGATGAGCGCCAGTGCGTTGAAAAGTTATTTTAAAATTATAACATATATAATGTTGCACCAGAAATAAGGCCAAATGCTTAGCTTTAAATGTGTTCGTTTGGGAATGAAAACTAACACAACTTAATCCACAGCATGCATCTCAACCTTGTTTATTACTTTAATATATAGCCTAGAATTAGACAACAACCTTCTTGATCTTCTCAGCATATTATATGTCACGTTTACACATGTCCCAGGTACATTTTTATTTTCATACGTTTGATTTCCTTCTCTATAAAGGAGCTTAAAATGACCAAAGACGCAGGACTTTTATTATACAATTCTTAAACAAAATGGCAGATGACAACGGTTTCCGCGGTAGGATTGGTTAATAAAATGTTTAAGGTGTGGCTTAGCTAAGGCATATTTGCATGCATATTTAAGATATCTATAAAGGAGTTTCGACTAGTCAGAATGTTAATTCCAGATATCTACATTTATATTCTTCCTAGTCACAAAGCTAATTGCAGATATCTCCAAAGAAAGATCTGTCTAGTCAAAAATCAGACAGAGATATCTATAATTAAATTGCAGATATCTTTAAATGAGTTTTGACTAGGAAGAACTCCAATTCAAGATATCTCGTATTAAGTTTTGCCTAGACAAAAATCCAATTCAAGATATCTTCAATTATAATTTGACTAGTAATAAATTATTTGCAGATATCTACAAATGTATTTTAGATATCTTTAAATTTGATGAATTAAAGATATCTTAAATGTGATTATGACTAGTCAAAACCCAGTTAAAGATATCTCTAATTATAATTTTTACTAGTGCAATTGTAATTTGAGATATCTCTAATTAGAATTATGCCTAGTATTAAATCAATTAAAGATATCTTTAATTACAATTTCTACTAGTCAAAACTCATTTGAAGATATCTGGAAATATTTTCCAATGGAAGTCAATGGAAGAATGTGACTAGTCAAAATAGCATTATAGATATCTTGAATGTATATTATGACTAGTCGAATTAACATTGTAGATATCTTCAATCCATATTATGACTAGTCACAATCACGTTGTAGATATCTGGAACTGGAATTATGACTAGTCAAAACTGATTTATGACTAGTATGCGAAGGTGTATTTAATGCTAAAACGGCTTGCCATAGTTTTGACTAGTCAGAATGTTAATTCCAGATATCTACATTTATATTCTTCCTAGTCACAAAGCTAATTGCAGATATCTCCAAAGAAAGATCTGTCTAGTCAAAAATCAGACAGAGATATCTATAATTAAATTGCAGATATCTTTAAATGAGTTTCGACTAGGAAGAATTCCAATTCAAGATATCTCATATTAAGTTTTGCCTAGACAAAAATCCAATTCAAGATATCTTCAATTATAATTTGACTAGTAATAAATTATTTGCAGATATCTACAAATGTATTTTAGATATCTTTAAATTTGATGAATTAAAGATATCTTAAATGTGATTATGACTAGTCAAAAACCAGTTAGAGATATCTCTAATTATAATTTTTACTAGTAATAATTCAGTTAGAGATATCTCTAATTTAATTATGACTAGTGCAATTGTAATTTGAGATATCTCTAATTAGAATTATGCCTAGTATTAAATCAATTATAGATATCTTTAATTACAATTTCTACTAGTCAAAACTCATTTGAAGATATCTGGAAATATTTTCCAATGGAAGTCAATGGAAGAATGTGACTAGTCAAAATAGCATTATAGATATCTTGAATGTATATTATGACTAGTCAAATTAACATTGTAGATATCTTCAATCCATATTATGACTAGTCACAATCACATTGAAGATATCTTAATTGCAATATCGACTAGTCAAAATTGCAGAGAAGATATCTGGAACTGGAATTATGACTAGTCAAAACTGATTTATATGCGAAGGTATGCGAGTATGCGAAGGTGTATTTAATGCTAAAACGGCTTGCCATACAGCGCTGAACCGATTTGAACGCAGAAATGACGGGAAGCTTCAAGGCATCGCTTCAGTCGCGTCGCAAAGTGGATTTCCACGGTCACTGCTGTCACAGGACTTCACCAAATCATACCAAAGAAGTGTGTTTTTGACAGAGCGGCCCTGCTTTGGAAGATGCCGGTGAGTAAATCAACTTCAAATGTCTCTGCTATTGGCTACCGTCGCATGAGTAAACATCAGTAAACGACACGATCGCGTGCTTCATCATTCAAATGCGCTAACGGTTACTCCATTGTTGTTCTGTATAACGTTACACTATTCTGACTCTGACGTGCAAAACCGTTTTGCTTGCTACCTCTAAGGTCTAGTCACATACAATAACGTTAGTCCATAAACCGAATCATGTCCTCATAAACTGCGCGTAAAGACACACAAAGGCCCCTAAATACAGTACATACCACAGAGACGGACATCCTGATGTTGCCGTTTCTCCTGTTCAATTTATTTCAGCCTCAGATTTGATTGTGGATCATTATCTGTATTAGCTGAGATAGATGGGTTTCTCCACGCTTGAGGACTAGGGCTGGGAATCGATTCCAAAAAGAATCGATTCCTCGATTCCAAGGTGTTGGGAATCGAGAGTCGATTCCAACGTTTGAAATCGATTCCATCGCGGGGAATCGACTCCTCTTTATTCACTTGTCTCTCGCTTACTAATAATGATTGGAAGTCTATTTATTTTTTGCAAAAGGTTCTTTTGAACAGTTAGTTTCAAATTAAGAGTTAAAAATAAAGCAATTCAGCGGTTTTTTTTGCGTCATTGTGTGATGACGTCACTAGAACGTAATTCTAACTACTTATTTTTATGGTATGAAACGTTCAAATCGAGCCATATGTGAACGCTGATTATTACTATACCTTTCATTCACTTAGTTTAATAGTGTTTATTGTCATTGTTTCCTTCTGTGATCCTGCATCGTGGACAATTAACTTAAGTTTGCTACATTTTGCACACAAAAACTCCATAATTTTAAATTGTGAAATGGTTCTGTTATCCACAACGGTAGGTTTTGAGCGCTGCTTACAGATGCAGATGTGAGGGTCTTATTTCAATTTTCTATTTTCTTTTATTTTCATTAATCCATTGATAACTGAAAGAAAATGCGCCTAGACTAGAGTACACCTTAATGACCGAGTTGCTATAGTAATGAACGCAACTTGCTCGCGCATCTGATTGACAAATAAACTGCGCACTCTTAAATATTTTTTTTTCTTTAATATTGTGGTTATTTTACCTCGTACATTCTGTGCAAGCACTTATTTGATAGTCATTTAACTTAACTGTGCACATGCATTTTAGACATGTCATGTAGTTTTAAACATGCAATAAATGCACATCCATGAATAATGTGCTATCCTTTTGATTTATTAGGCTAAATCGCATTTACTTCTGGGCTATATGGGCCATTTCAGGAGAATCCATCATTTAAAATTCATCAGAGTTATGGAAATGTATCATCATTTTACAAATAAAGTTTCGGAGAAGGATACTTTCTACATCCTTGTATCCTGCGGTCACTCCGAAACTAGGTTCACCATCGATTTTGTTAAAAAAAGAAGAATCGAAAAGGAATCGAAAACAACAGTGCGGAATCGATTCTTGGAATCGACTCCGTCGATTCCGGAAACAGGAATTGGAATCGGAATCGATTCCAAAAATTTCGGAATCGACCAGCCCTGGACATCACCGCTTTGTGCACATTCGTCATTCTTTAGCTCCGCCCACACGATACGCCTCTAGGCGCTCGGTTTTTTCCGGAAAGACTCGGTACAGCCCATATTTCTTTTATAAATATGATAAAACTAAAGACTTTTCGGAGATATGAAAGATGCAATACTACTCTATAGGTACTCAAGATTGACATGAGATTGACAGAAACTGAGTGTTTCACCCCCCCTTTAACCATTCTCTCATACATTTTCGTGCAAAACGTACTCTCGTTTCTCCTTCCTTGATTTTTTTGCGTTATTTGTCCAAATGGCTTTAGTCTGATTAACTACAACGTTTTTTAAGCCTGAGTTAGTAATATTTTACCCTCTTTTGTTAATATAAGAACTAATCGTCGAGCCGAGGCCTGCTGAGTGCGTTGATTGAAACTCGCGTGTTGCCAAAACATAACCTAGAGAAAAAAGAAAAAAAAATGGAAGGAATGGCGGAAAGTGTGAAGCGTGCACAAGCATAGTGCATGATTATTCTAAACCCACTCCCGAAGAGGATTTAAATATGGATTGTGTACAGTCTTCAGAAACCCCGATTAACAGCCCTCTTTCAAAAATGCGGCGACAGGTATCAGAGCCCTCAAATATAGGCTACTCCTGAATACGGATATACTCCTGAATGATATACTGAAGGCAATCGAGAGGCTGGGGAAAAAGCAAGATGACTTCATGGAAAAGTTACTGGAAATTGAAAAGTCTGCTGCATCCAATTCGACCCTAATATCTGAACTTGCCACCAGAGTTGAATCAGTTACCGATAAAGAAAGCTACAGTTAAAACTGACGAACTGGGTGTCCAAGTCGCGGCTGTGATTGCTGAAAACAAGCAACTATGGGAAAAAGACGAAAAAGACGATGGAATTTGAAAGTTTCTGGTATTCCGGAGGTGGCAGGAGAGAATGTGAAAATGATCGCAATGGACTTGTTCTCTCGAGTTTCGCCGGGACTGAGAGATGCTCTTCAGACGTCCATTGATGTTGCACATAGAATCGGTCCGAGAGCAGAAGGCGTAGACCTACTTCCACGGCGGATTATTGTGCAGTTTTTGTCACGCGCACACAGCCCAGCAAGCAATTTTGCGTCTAAAAGACGTCTAATAACCGTCTAAACACAGCCCAGACGTCTAGGCTAAATCAAGGCTAAACTTGGGCTGTCAGTGAAAATCTAATAGACGTCTAATCATAGCCCAAAATTAGATGGCTACTGAATGGCTACATCTATACGTCTAATAGACAGCAAATATGGGTCTAGGCTAAATCAAGGCTAAATTTGGGCTGTCAGTGAAAATCTAATAGACGTCTAATCATAGCCCTAGTCATCAAATAGACGGCTAATGAATGACTAATATATACATTTAATAGACAATAAAATGGCTAAAGGATTCTTTTCACTCAAATATAACAGTAAAATAACAATCAATCAAAACACATTAAATATAAAAGTTTTATTTAGAAAGAATATTAACAACAGAGACAACTTAAGATAATACAAAAAGATTAAAACATAAAAATGACCAAATAAAATGTTAAAATTAAAAATAAAATTAGGATAAGAAATATGGAATATTAACAACGTAATATAATAAAATAAAATATAACAAACTCTGTTGCTGCTGGGAAGTCGGTCATCATGGCATCTGCCAAATAAGAAACAAAACATTGCACAAGAAAAGCTATGTTGACATCATAATTGTTTACTTTATTTACATTAATTGTGATGAAGTCATTCTCTTTTGCTTGGATGCGCACTAAAGCTGGGGTATAAAAGGTTAAGATACATGTATGTGACATGTTTAAAGAGATAGTCATCATTTACTCACCCTCAAGTTGTCCAAACCTGTATGGGTTTCTTTCTTCTGTTGAACACACACAAAAATATATATTTTGAAGAATGTTGGTAACCAGACATTTGATGGTAGCCACTGACTTTCATTGGAGGAAAATAAATACAATGGAAGTCAATGGGGCCCATAAAGCTTTTGATTACCTAGGTTCTTCAAAATATCTTCTTTTGTGTTCAACAGACAAAAAGAAACAACTTGAAGGCGAGTAAATGACAGAATTTAAATTTTTGGGTTTAAAAGATATTTTAGCCATTATGTTGCATTAGAACAATGAGGTACATGATTGGAAAAGCATCGAATGGTTTAAGGCAAAAGTGAATTTCTGATCTTCTGCTGCATTATGAACCATCCTCTCAGGTCATCAGGGACAGGTCTGCTTTCTGTCCCCCGAGTCAAAACTAAACATGGAGAAGCAGAATTCAGTTTTTATACATAACATATCTTGAACAAACTCAAAGAAAACCTGCAGTACTGTGGCAACTCTTCATTTATTTTAAATCATTTCAAAAAGACTCATATTTTCATATAATGATCTAAAGAGTAAAAGGATATTTGTGGCTTTCATAACAAATTATTATAGGTTGCACGTTTCATGTTTATCCCCTTGAAGGTGGGAATGTAGCATGCTAACCACATGGCTTCATTCTACAATGTTATTAAGCTAAAATCTCACCGTTCATACACGATAACAAATAATGTATATAATGAGCATATGTCAAAACTAAAACACAGATACTTACAAGGCCAATGTCCTTTAACGTTTGCTGTTGCCCGTTGTTGTTCTCCGTTCTCCTCTTCTTGTGTAAAAAAAAATCCACTCCAACCGACAGAAATGTTTTTCGCGATATCTGCCGTTGCCAGTAGTACAGGCGACAGTTGCCACCTAGCGGTTGAGAGTGGTAATTTTTTTTTTTTTCTTTTTTTTTTTTTTCAAATATATCTAGCTTACGATTTTCTTTGACTGTCTTACATTTTAAGTGAATGTTATGCGGGACAGCAAAGCTAAAACTAATTCAAATGTTTACAAATGGGTGGGCTAAAAGCAGACTACACATAGCCCGTCCAATTCAGAGCTAAATCGTGGCTACAGATAGACCATGACATGAAATGACACATCTTGCAGATATTATTGACAATGCGAACATGATGTAATATTAACCATATCATGTGCTACATTGCCAAAAACTACAATTAATCAGTTTTGTCTTTTGACTAAAAGTGGGCTACGAATAGCCGGTCTGTATAGGAGCTAAACCGTGGCTACACACAGCCTATGCACATATCATGTTAAAGAAATGATACCAAACACCTTGTAATCACTGTTAACTTTGCTTACATGATGAAATATCATACATCTCACAAGTTGTTTGGACAAAAATTGGATGTAACCAAATTCAAGATTCTTTTGGCTAAAAGTGGTCTACTCATAGCCGGACTATATCAGGTCTATAGTTAACCTAGACGGTGAAATGACGGCTATTGCTTGCTGGGCTCAGTCACACTCAGGCTAGTTTAATAAATTACTTTTAAGAATAATGGCACACATTTCTTAAGTCAGAAGCTGATAAAGTGGAACACAAAACTTCTATACTCACAAACGGTGGACCATTTTCAAGTCGTTTATTTTGGATAAACGATCCAAACGATCATATTTTAGATATGGCAAACGCCTTCGTCACAAATTTGCATTGTATTGCATTTCTCTATAGGATCTGGATGGAAATGTGCCGGTTCATGTGCTAGATGGAAAAATGCCTGTTCATTGTCAAAATAAAATAAAGTCAACAAAATGCATAAAAAGTTATGCTATTTGAAATAGTCCGTGTACGGTCCCGTTCATGCCAAGCTTTTTGCGCATGTTTGTTTTCGTCTTGTCGTCTAGTATTGGAACACGAAGAACAAAACTTGTAAATAATAAATAGTTTAACATACAAATAGCCTACATCTTGGATATGGAAACTTTGGATTTGTGACAAATGAGGTAGGCTATAACTCGCGTTTCTGTTTCATTTCTGCTTTAAACATTCGTTTTGGCTTAACACACACACACACACACACACACACACACACACACACACACACACACACACACACACACACACACACACACATAGCTATATATATATATATATATATATATATATATATATATATATATATATATATATAGGCTATATATATAGGCTATATATATAGGCTATATATATATTTCATTTTTGTTCTGTTTTGAATATCATTCATTTTAAAGGATTATTTCTAGAGTGAGGGTAAACTAAAATAGCCTATATCTTATTTAGCAAATAGGGCTAAACTCTTTCAAACCAGACCTGTAAAGAGCGGGGCACGAACCGGTGATCATTTCTGTAGCAATGGAGTCAGACACTATCGACTGCTGCACCGCTTGTAAACACTATCTGGGACGGGTTCTTTTATATTATTGACGATTTCTCGTTTTGGAAACATAACATCCAGTTATTTAGGCTATTCTAACGTGAAAAGTGTGTAACAAGTTGAATTGGCCTAGGGGGTAGGATAATATCTGAATATGAAATCTTAGCAAAAGTTACATTAAAGTATGATAACGAGTTGTGATCTTTTAATATGTTTAATGTTAGTGAATATGAAAATATCCAAAGAGTTAGGCTATAGGCTATTGTAGATGAAAATACCCTATCAAAGGCACTCCTTTGGCTAAAATGATCCGTGCTGAACTTGTCTGGTCTGACTTAGTTCATCGTGGATTGGGTGAGAACAGTTTAAAATGACTGGCTGTGAAAATGGGGGCCGATTCAAGATGGCGGCGAGACCAGACGCGATTTGAATAGAGCTGTAACGACTGTTGAAGATTGCTGCTCAGTTTAACATTTAGAATTTAATTTAGCTGCTAAAAGTTTTTTTTTATTTTACTGGTTGCTCGACTGTGTCATTTTTTCTGCCGGTTTTTGGAAAAATAGCGTCTTATTATTCCAGCTAGTAATTGTTAACTCTGCAGCTAGCATAACAGCGCAATGGAAGTGGTGGCAAATAAGGAAAAACTAACTGTCCGAGAAATACACTCTTATGCATGCCAGGCCAGTGCTTTTGAGTGTATCTCATCTCCTAACACACCTACAAAACCTCAAATGAAAAAGGCAAGAGGCAACGAAGAGCAGCCATCGCTGCTGGAACTTCAGGATACCATCATCTCTGCCGTCATCGACAAGATAAATGAAAGGGCGGATCAGACCGACAAGGCGGTTCACTACAATACAGTCCAGATAGATGGTCTGAAAAAGTCTTTGGACTTTTGTCATAAAGAAGTGGCAGATTTGAAAAAACAGAATAACATCTTAAAAGCTTCATGCGAGACACCCCAGAGAAAAGTCTGTGAAATGGAAACTAAAGTAAATGAGAGTGATCGATACAGCCGACGACAGAACCTACGTTTGCACGGGATCCCAGAGAGAGAGGATGACGACTTGAAATCTTGTGTGCAAGAGATCTGCCGTGCGGTGCTGTCGGACAGTGAGGTTGGAGCAGTGCTGGAGGCAATCGACGTTGTCCACAGAATTGGGAGACGCAAAGATGGTAATTCCAATCAGCAACCAAGACCAGTGATCATCCGGTTTATGTCGAGAACAGCGAGAGACTTAATCTGGAGGGCATCTAAGAAGAGTGAGTTCCTGAGCAGCAAGAAGCTTCGTTTTAAAGAAGACCTGACCGCTGAAGACAGAGCCATTCGCGGCCGGCTCTGGCCAGCTGTAGAAGCGGCAAGAAAGAGAGGAGAGAAGGCTTATTTCCAACCCGTTCTCACTCCCAAGGCGTCAAAATCCGAAGCATAGTCAAGTGCCTTCCGCGTCACAATTAAGACGCTAAAGGTGCCCCTGGGCGTCATTTTGCGACGCGCTGGGTGCTCCATTCATTACAATGATAAACCTTTGGCGTCATAAACAGACGCATTTAATTATTTGCGTTTATAAAAGCAGACATGATTTTATTAATATTTAAAGGCTACTTTTATATTTCGGAGCAACTAACTCCACTCCTACCCTAAACCTACCCACATCTAAACAATATAAAACACATAACAGGCAAATAAATGTACAGTCACAGGTATTTATTGCAAAAACTGACCAAAGCAGTATAAAAGTATTAGCTCATATTGCATTCCAAGTCTTCTGAAGTCATACGATATCTTCATGTGAAGAACAGAGTCGATCTTGATGTTTTAATCGCTGAAATGATGATCCCGCTGCCCCGTGAACGAACTCATTCATATCTCGTTCAAATATTTCAAAAGACTCCTGAGCATGACGCAATCGGTCACAAGACACACGAGAGCCAATGACATTTTACAATCAATGCTGACGTAATGACGCAATTGGTCACAAGACACACGAGAGCCAATGCAATTTCACTATGAAATCTCACGTAACCGGCGCCAATTTTTGAAATTTGATTGTGTTTGTTGATGATCTTCTGCGGATGGAGATGCTGATCGCTTTTGGGGATTTTCTTCATACAAATCAATCGTTTGGCCTCGGAAAACTTGGATTATTTAACTTTTTTGAATAACTTGTGTATGCAGTCGTATATGTCAGGCTATATCCTGTGTTTTATATCATGTTCAGACAAATGGGTAGGTTTAGGGATGGGATGGGGTTGGGTTACATGTTAAGCATGTCTAAATAGCGTAAATAAAATAAATGTAAATAAAATTATGCTTGCTGATTAAATTGAAAAACACACTCCAACATGTCATAATGGCAAAATTATAAACTAATACAATTTCACCATGACGATAACATATGGCAAGCCGTTTTAGCATTAAATACACCTTCGCATACTAGTCATAAATCAGTTTTGACTAGTCATAATTCCAGTTCCAGATATCTACAATGTGATTGTGACTAGTCATAATATGGATTGAAGATATCTACAATGTTAATTCGACTAGTCATAATATACATTCAAGATATCTATAATGCTATTTTGACTAGTCACATTCTTCCATTGACTTCCATTGGAAAATATTTCCAGATATCTTCAAATGAGTTTTGACTAGTAGAAACTGTAATTAAAGATATCTTTAATTGATTTAATACTAGGCATAATTCTAATTAGAGATATCTCAAATTACAATTGCACTAGTAAAAATTATAATTAGAGATATCTCTAACTGGTTTTTGACTAGTCATAATCACATTTAAGATATCTTTAATTCATCAAATTTAAAGATATCTAAAATACATTTGTAGATATCTGCAAATAATTTATTACTAGTCAAATTATAATTGAAGATATCTT
Source organism: Pseudorasbora parva (assembly GCF_024679245.1). NCBI lineage: Eukaryota > Metazoa > Chordata > Actinopteri > Cypriniformes > Gobionidae > Pseudorasbora > Pseudorasbora parva. The sequence goes on along the minus strand of NC_090174.1, from coordinate 17,336,885 downwards.
GAATTGGATTTTTGTCTAGGCAAAACTTAATATGAGATATCTTGAATTGGAATTCTTCCTAGTCGAAACTCATTTAAAGATATCTGCAATTTAATTATAGATATCTCTGTCTGATTTTTGACTAGACAGATCTTTCTTTGGAGATATCTGCAATTAGCTTTGTGACTAGGAAGAATATAAATGTAGATATCTGGAATTAACATTCTGACTAGTCAAAAATAATTTATAGATATCTTAAACATGCATGCAAATATGCCTTAGCTAAGCCACACCTTAAACATTTTATTAACCAATCCTACCGCGGAAACCGTTGTCATCTGCCATTTTGTTTAAGAATTGTATAATAAAAGTCCTGCGTCTTTGGTCATTTTAAGCTCATTTATATAGAAGGAAATCAAACGAATGAAAATAAAAAATGTACCTGGGACATGTGTAAAAGTGACATATAATATGCTGAGAAGATCAAGAAGGTTGTTGTCTAATTCTAGGCTATATATTAAAGTAATAAACAATGTTGATATGTACATGCTGTGGATTCATTTTTCATTCCCAAACGAACACATTTAAAGCTAAGCATTTGGCCTTATTTCTGGTGCAACATTACATATGTTATAATTTTAAAATAACTTTTCAACACACTGGCGCTCATCACTCAACACAGCAGAATATCACATCGCAGATCTTTTGCTATAATACAACACACCACTCCCACCTTGTGGATTATTACCTTTATGACACGAGTAAACACAACGCAATGTACTAATCAATGTAATCAGTAGCTACATCATGTCAATGTTATTTAAACATTTATTAACCTGTAATCTTTTTTAAAATCATTCTTAAATGTTTTTGACTGGGTCTGCTGGAGACATTTAATCATATGCATCCAAATGTTGTCACTCGTCGATTATTGGTGGAAAATTTCCTCACGTCACAACCCTACACAACAGCGCAGATTTGACTAGGAGCAGGTACAATTCAGATATCTTAAAATAGAGTTGTGACTAGTCGAAATTGAATTAGAGATATCTCTAATTACCTTTGCGTATGTGTGACGTGTCTATTGAAGATATCTCTGACGTCATTACAGATATCTTTAATAGAGTTTTGACTAGTCAAAATGTATTTAGAGATATCTCGAATCAGATTTCTTACTAGTGCAATTATAATTGCAGATATCTCTAATTTTCATTTTGACTAGTTGAATTATAATTATCACTAGTCAAAATACAATTGTTACTATCTTTAAATATATTTATAGATAGTCAGACAAAGGTTTAAATGTTAAAATGGCTTGCGATAGATAACATTACTAATACCCAGCGCGTCTGTGTATGACGCCAAGGGTTTCTCACTGAAATGAATGGAACACCCAGCGCGTCGAAACATGACGCCTTGGGGCACCTTTAGCGTCTTTATTGTGACGCGGAAGGCACTTGACCATGCTTCGGTTTTTGACGCCTTGGGAGTGAGAATGGGTTGTTATTTCGTGGGGATCAGAGCATTTGTGAATGGAAACGAAATTAAAGACACCTGAAAAGGAAAGATCTTGTATGCTCTGTTGAAGTGCAACCATTTCTTAAGGTAACCCCCCATGTGTAATAAGGGGCATTGAGGCAGCTTAATGATTACATTAGAGCAGTTATCTCTGCAGTTTTTGCACAGAAGTTCATACAGTTAACGTTATTTGTTCTGAGTTTTTATGTCTGTATCTGTTTTATCTGTTAATGCCAGAGGTGCTAGAGACCAATTAAAAAGGAAATGTTTATTTTTGTTTTTTCAAAACAAGGGTGCTGATTTTTATTTTATACAGGAGACTCATGCTACTAAATCAGATATTTCTTTTTGGGAGAGTCAATGGGGGAAAAATATATGGTTCTCATTTGGGAGTAACCGATCAGCAGGGGTCGCTATTTTACAGGGAAACTTTAAAGGACACATTATTAAACATTTAGCAGATTCAAATGGGAGATGGGTAATACTGGTTGTTGATGTAGATCATTCCCAATTCATTATTGTAAATATATATGCGTGTAACAACAAAAAAGACAACAAGCTATTATTTACAACAATAGAAAATATAATTAACCAGCTGATTACAACTTTTCCTATTGCCAAGATTATATGTGTAATGAGGACTCAGGTGGATTGGGATCCATGTGCAGTTTATTGGAAACACACAAACTCACAGTAGTAACAGGCAAAGGTCGGTAGCCAAGAATTAACAGTAGTATCACAGGCAAGGCGTAAATCTTAATCATACCAGGCAAGGGTCAGGGCAGGCAGCAAACAGTCGAATAACCAGAGTCCAGGCAAACACAGGTCAAAATGGCAGGCAGCAAGAATCAGAGTCGATAAACAGGCAGGTTCGTAAACAGGCAGATCAGAAACAACAATGGGTAAACGCTCAGAAATGTCGCCGGGGCAGAACAAGACTTCGCAGTGTGTGTGTGTGTGTGTGCTCAGAGAATATATAGGCCAGCTGATGGGGAACAGGTGGATGGTAATCAGTCCCGGCATGTGGGATTATGGGAAATGAAGTCCATGAGTGAGTTAGTACTCTGGTGAGCGCGACCTCTGATGGCCGACGGTGGGATCTTCACCAGCGGTTGTGACAGAGCCCCCCCCCTGCGAGCGGCTCCTGACGCGGACGCACATCCGACGCCGGGGTCTTCCTCGGGGTCGTGGGGCCGGTTTCTCCGGGTGGGTCCTATGAAAGTCATTGATTAGGTTGGGGTCCAGAATGTCCTCTGAGTTGACCCAAGACCTCTCCTCCGGGCCGTACCCCTCCCAATCGACCAGATACTGGATCTGCCGCCCCCGGCGTCTGGAATCTAGCAACTCCCGCACGGAAAAAGCCTCCTCGCCATCCACGATCATCGGTGGGGGGCCTGCTTCACTGGACTCTTGCTCCACCCTCGGACCATCAGCCGGTTTCAACAGAGACACATGAAAGGTGGGAGAGATGCGGTAAGTGGCAGGTAATTCTAGACGATATGACACTGAGTTAATCTGTTTGACTATTTTGAATGGACCCACATACCTGGGACTGAGCTTCCTACATGGTAGCCGTAATCGTAGATCCCGAGTGGATAACCACACCCACTGTCCTAGTGTATAGTCAGGATGAGGACGGCGATGACGGTCCGCTTGTTCCTTGACCCTGTTTATTGCTCGTTGGAGATGTACATGAGTTTGGTTCCAGATGGTCTCGCTGCGTTGAATCCAGTCGTTTACTGCAGGAACCTCGGATGGCTCCCCGGACCATGGGAATAGTGGTGGTTGGTATCCTAGAATGCATTGGAATGGTGTTAACTTGGTAGCAGGTTTGAGGATAGAGTTTTGCGCATACTCCGCCCAGGGAAGGAAGCGACTCCAGTCTGTTTGGTTCTGCTGGCAGTACATTCTGAGGAATTTGGATATCTCCTGATTCAGGCGTTCAGTTTGTCCATTAGACTGTGGGTGGTAACCAGAGGTGAGGCTTATATTAACATTTAACAATCTGAAGAAAGCTGACCATACCCTTGACGTAAATTGAGGTCCTCGGACCGAGACAATATCCTCTGGAAGACCATAGTGTCTGAATACGTATTGGAGCAGGTGTTCAGCAGTTTCGAAGGCTGTGGGTAACTTAGGCAGAGGGATTAGTCGACATCCTTTGGAAAACCGATCAATCACAGTTAGTATGGTGGTGTTACCTTGAGATGGCGGCAGATCAGTAACGAAGTCGATAGCTATGTGAGACCATGGACGCTGAGGGATGGGTAGTGGTTGTAATAGACCTGCTGGGAGTTGTTTTGGGGTCTTTGCTGCGGCGCATGTGTGGCAAGCATTGACGAAGTCTGCAACATCTGCTTGTAACGAGTCCCACCAGAATCGGTTCCTTATTAGCCTGGTTGTCGTGGTGATTCCCGGGTGACCGGAGCTTGTCGAGGAGTGTACCCATCGAATTACCTTCTCCCTGAGCCCTGGCGGCACAAAGGTACGATCGTTGGGACATGCAGCGGGAGGCGGGTTCTGCTCGTGTGTCTGTGCAATCTCTGACATGATGTCCCATTGAACTGGAGCGACGATGAGGGTGGGTGGGATAATTGGGTCTTGCAAGGTATTCTGTGGAGCGCTGTCAAACTGACGTGACAATGCATCTGCCTTGATGTTCTTAGAACCTGGAATGTAGGTGATAGAGAAGTCAAACCGGGTAAAGAAGAGTGCCCATCTAGCTTGCCTGGGGTTTAGTCTCTTGGCTGAGCGCAAGTACTCGAGGTTGCGATGATCCATCAGCACCAGGAATGGATGTCTTGCTCCCTCAAGCCAATGACGCCACTCCTCAAAAGCTGCCTTCATGGCTAGAAGTTCGCGATTGCCCACGTCATAGTTTTGCTCCGTTGTAGACAGTTTCCTGGAATAAAAGGCACAGGGGAATAATTTAGGCGGGTTACCTTGCCGTTGTGAGAGAATGGCGCCAATTCCCGTGTTAGAGGCGTCCACCTCCACCACAAAAGGTAGTTGAGGGTCCGGGTGGTGCAGGATGGGTGCTGATGTGAATCTATTCTTCAGGTTACTGAATGCTTGCAAGGCCTCGGCGGACCATCGTAGCTTGTTGCCTCCTCCTCTTGTCATGGAAGTGAGTGGTGCGGCGACTGAACTGTAACCTCTGATAAAGCACCTGTAGAAGTTGGCGAACCCCAAAAATCTTTGCAGCTCTTTCAGAGTGGTGGGTTGAGGCCATTCCACGACTGCCCGAACCTTTCCTTCATCCATCGCCACTCCCTCTGGGCTAATGACATAACCAAGAAATGTTACTGAGGTTTGGTGGAACTCACATTTCTCTGACTTGGCGTACAGCTGGTGCTTGATGAGGCGCTGCAAGACCGTTCGTACGTGTTGAATGTGTTCTTCCATGGTGTTTGAATAGATGAGGATGTCGTCAATGTATACCACCAGACATTGATGCAATAAGTCTCGACAGATGTCGTTGACGAATGATTGGAACACCGATGGACTGTTGGACAGGCCGAAGGGCATGACTAGGTATTCATAGTGCCCATTACTAGTGGAGAATGCAGTTTTCCATTCGTCACCCTCCCGGATGCGAATGAGGTTATAGGCAGACCGAAGGTCCAACTTGGTAAATAATTTGGCAGATCGAAGTTGTTCTAAGGCAGCGGGCACCAGTGGCAGAGGATATCTGAACTTGACCGTTATATCGTTAAGCCCACGGTAGTCAATGCAAGGACGAAGGCCTCCATCCTTCTTCCCCACGAAGAAGAATCCCGCAGCAGCAGGTGAGGTAGATGATCGGATGAACCCCTTGGCCAGCTCCTCTTGAATGTATGTTTTCATTGCTAGATCCTCCGGTTCAGACAGAGGAAAGATGCGACCCCTAGGCGGAGTGGTACCAGGTAGCAGTTCGATGGCGCAGTCGGTGTTGCGATGAGGAGGTAGTTGTGAGGCTTTGGTCTTGCTGAAGGCTTCTAAGAGGTCCGCGTATGCCGAAGGAATACCTGGTGTGGAGTCCGTGGTGTGGTGCATGCTGGTAGATCGAATGTGTAGAAGCCTGACAGAACGGATGCAGCGGGAGTGACATGAAGGACCCCATTGGGTGATCTGCTTATCCTGCCAGGAGATCTGCGGGTTGTGGTCTTGTAGCCAGGGGAAGCCCAGAATGATCGGGTTGTGTGGAGAGTGAATGACGTAGAACTGGATGGATTCAGTATGTAGAGCGCCCACTTGTAAGTGAAGTTCGGTGGTGGTGAACTGTACTTGTCCGGTCCCCAGGGGGCGCCCATCTAGTGCTGCCACTGCCAGAGGAAGGTTGCATGGGTTTAGCGGTATTTCATGTTGACGAACCAGACCTTCATCAATGAAGTTGCCTGCAGCTCCAGAGTCTATTAATGCCTGGGTTGTAATTACTTTAGACTGGTAGGTTACTGTGACTGGTAAATCTAGGCAGTTGTGGTGAGAAACAGTGGAAATGAGCAAACTCACCCGGCGGGGCTGTGGTTGCGATGGTCGGGTCGGGCACTCGGCTCTGCGATGTCCGGAAAGACCACAGTAGAGGCACAGATGATTTCAGATGCGGCGCTCTCGTTCCTCAGAAGAGATGTGTGTGCGACCGATTTGCATGGGTTCATCACTGCTGTCGAGGGGCTGAGAGAACATTGGGTTGCCACCACTTCGTGGTCCTCGGCGAGAGCGGATGAGGTTGTCAATGCGAATCGCCAGTTCGATGAATTGATCCAAGCTCTTGTCCTCATCGCGGCATGCGAGTTCTGACTGCAGTTCCTCATTGAGGGCTTGGCGAAATAGGGTTTTCAAGGTGTCCTCTACCCACACGGTTTGTGCTGCTAGGGTGCGGAAAGTGAGCGCGAATTCTGCTGCCGTACTTCTCCCTTGCCGGAGGGCGAGCAGCTGTTCGCCTGCGCTTCGTCCTCCCTCAGCATGGTCGAAAACTATGCGTAGGCGTTGAATGAAGTTGGCATATGTAGTGCTCTCGCGGGTTCGTTCGTCCCAGACTGCTGTTGCCCAGTCAAGTGCTTTCCCAGTGAGCAGTGAACAGATTAGTGAAATCTTACCAGAGTCTGTGAAGTACAGGGTTGGTTGTTGGGCCAGAAAGATGGAGCACTGCATTAAAAATCCCTTGCATTTGGCCGGGGTGCCGTCAAACTTTTCAGGGAACGCCAGACGTGGGCTGCTCATTGCCGTTGTAACGGGTGCGGTTGGTGGCTCTTGTCGTGGTAATGGTGCATCGGCCGTTGCTGGTGTAAGATGGAGGCTCTGCACGGCCTTAACCAGTTCCTCCGTCATGCTGGTCAATCGTGTGAGTTGCTGGTGATGCATCATTAGCTGGCTGGCTTGTGCGGAGAGCTCTTGTGTGAAGCGAGAGAAGTCTGCTGGATCTGTGTTTGGCGAAGTCCTCTGTAATGAGGACTCAGGTGGATTGGGATCCATGTGCAGTTTATTGGAAACACACAAACTCACAGTAGTAACAGGCAAAGGTCGGTAGCCAAGAATTAACAGTAGTATCACAGGCAAGGCGTAAATCTTAATCATACCAGGCAAGGGTCAGGGCAGGCAGCAAACAGTCGAATAACCAGAGTCCAGGCAAACACAGGTCAAAATGGCAGGCAGCAAGAATCAGAGTCGATAAACAGGCAGGTTCGTAAACAGGCAGATCAGAAACAACAATGGGTAAACGCTCAGAAATGTCGCCGGGGCAGAACAAGACTTCGCAGTGTGTGTGTGTGTGTGCTCAGAGAATATATAGGCCAGCTGATGGGGAACAGGTGGATGGTAATCAGTCCCGGCATGTGGGATTATGGGAAATGAAGTCCATGAGTGAGTTAGTACTCTGGTGAGCGCGACCTCTGATGGCCGACGGTGGGATCTTCACCAGCGGTTGTGACAATATGGGGTGGTGATTTTAATACAGTTATGAATGGAAATCTGGATAGATGGCCTCCAAGAAATAGTTCTTCAGATGAGTTGGAGAATGTATGTCAAAGGAGTTGATATCCTTTGACATACATCTTGTTGTATGATGTCTTGTTGATATCTGGAGACACAAAAATCCCAACAAAATCATATATACTTGGAGTAATAAAGATAGGTCACAGAAGTCCCGGATAGATTTCTGGTTGATTTCTTCGGAGATCGATGACAAGATGGTTTCAGTTCATATAGAACCTACTGTTCTCACAGATCACCAAGCCATTTATATAAAGATAGATTTAATAATACTTAGTTACAAACCAAACAGAGATTATTGGAAACTAAACCAAATGCTATTACAAAATAAACAATTTAAGGATGATGCAGCCGTGATAATTGGAAAATATTGGAGAAAAGCTATTCTTGATAACGACTTTGGAAGCTGCTGGGAGCTGATGAAATTTGAAGTTCGTAAGTTAGCTATAAAGGGAAGAAAATAGCCAAAGACAAGAGAGAGGAAGAATCCAGAGTTATCACTAGAATAATAATGTTATCAGAGAAAGTTAATTTAACTGGATGTGAATTTACAGAACTAACTTCTTTACAACTTAAATTGGACAAGATGTATGAAGACAAAGCTAAAGGGCTTTTGTCAGATCTAGGAGGAAATGGCTTGAAAAAGGGGAAAAATGCACTAAATATTTCTTTAATCTAGAAAAAAGAAACTTTGAAGTATCATCCCTAAGTAAATTGAAAATCAATGATGTTGTCTGTGATGATAAGATCCAGATATCAAAATACGTTGCTGATTTCTATCAAAGATTGTACTCTACTGATGTCGAAAATGCAAAAAATATGGATCTCTTTCTAAAAAGTAAACAAAATTATATTGATGTCATTGACGGTGGCTTTAAATTGGTTTGTGACAGAGAGATTTGTTTATCAGAAGTGCAAAAATGTATTGCCTCTCTAAAAGAAAATAAATCGCCAGGGAATGATGGGCTAATAAGTGAATTTTACAAGGCTTTTGACCAATTGTTAGCTCCTTTTTTAGTTAAAGTTTATATAGAAGCCATTAAGAAAGGGGAACTTCCACCAACTATGCGACAAGGACTTATTAAACTGATACCCAAACCAAACAAAGATAAATTAAGTATTGAAAATTGGAGACCAATTAGTTTATTGAATAGTGATGCTAAAATATTTGCACTTATATTTGCTAAAAGATTAAAATCAGGGTTAAATGATATAATTGATGAAGAACAATCAGGCTTTATGCCAGGCCGGAATATAGGTAATAATATACGCTTGATTTTGGATATGATTGATTATAATGAATACATAGTAGATGATAGTTTTGTCCTATTTGTCGATTTTTACAAAGCATTTGACACAGTTAGTCATCAATTTATGTTAAAAACGGTCAAATGCTTTGGTTTTGGAGAACAGTTTTTAAAGGCTATTCAAACTCTATACAGAGGATGTAACAGCTCAGTTAAACTTGCTCATGGTACAACTCCTAGATTTGAGGTAGGTCGTGGAATACGACAAGGATGTCCCCTTAGTCCTTTTCTTTTTCTCCTTGTTACACAAATCATGGCCAGACATATTAAAAATGCCCAGTTCCAAGGTATATTGACATTAGGTACAGAATTTAAAATTTCACAGTTAGCGGATGACACGGCATTATTTCTCCGTAATAAGCATGAGGTTATCAAAGCAATTGATTCTATAACAAAATTCTCCGAAGTCTCGGGTTTAAGAATGAATCTAAATAAATCTGCCCTGATGTCACTAAAGGATTGTGACGTATCAGAAGCGGTATTCCTGTTAAAAATACAATAACATACTTGGGGGTTATCATTGATAAAAATGAAAAAAGGCGTTGTAATCTCAATTTTGACCCCATAGTGGAGAAAATAAGGAAAAGATTTAATATATGGTTGATGAGGGACTTGTCACTGAATGGCAGAGTTTTATTATCTAAGGCAGAAGGGATATCACGTGCCGTCTATCTATCTTTATCCATGGGAATGCCAGCTAGTGTATACAAAAAACTTGATAAGATCTTATTTAATTTCATTTGGAGGAATAGATCCCATTATTTACGTAAAGATATTTTATGTAACTTAAGGAAAGATGGTGGTCTTGAAGTGTTGACTTTTGAAACCTTAAGTAATTCTTTTTTGGTGAGATGGTTAAGTAATTTACTTAAGGAAGCAGAGAGTATTTGGAACACCTTTCCCAAACAGATTTTTGATTCACTGGGAGGATTAAACTTGTTATTGAAATGCGATTTTAAAATTGAGAAGTTACCTGTAAAGCTGGCCAACTTTCACAAGCATGCCCTGTTAGCCTGGAAAATGATATACAAGCACAATTTTTCTCCCACAAACTGTTATATTTGGAACAACAGGAATATTCAATATAAAAATAAATCTATATATTATCAAAGATGGGTAGATAACAACATTCTTTTAGTTGAACAACTCATGAATACAGAAGGTCAGTTACTAACATATGACGAGTTTCTTTTAAAAGCTAAATTTCCTGTCTCCCCTAAGGAGTATGCTATCGTTTTTGATGCTGTGCCAAGAAATATCATTCAGATGTTAAAATATAACTCGACTGTTGTAAGCGGCAGTTATTTGACTACACAAGAAATTTTTCTTGGCGACATTGACATCACTACCAAAAAATGCCCAAACAAATACATTAGGAATCTAATGCATACTAAGATACTTCCTGCAGCAAGATCCTTTTGGGCTTCTCAGTTTGAAGAAATCAAATGGGAAAGAATGTGGTTGATTGGGGACAAGTTCCTCTTAAATAATAAAATAAAGGAGGTGTCTTATAAAATTGTAGAATATACCCAGCAAAGAAAACGTTAGAGAGATTTAAAATTGACATTGAATATTCCTGTACCTTTTGTGGTAATTATGATGAAACAATTTGTCATCTGTTTTATGATTGTATATATAGTAAAATATTTTGGAGAGATGTTGAAAACTATATAAGACGTAAAACTGGACTAAATTTAACATTAAAGGGAAAAGATGTGTTTATTTACTTTGAAGATGGTGGAACAGATAAGGATTTTTCTTTTTTTGTCCAATTGCTTTTAATCTTTGGAAAATTCCATATTCATAAGAAGAAATGGGCAGAGTCCAAACCAAATTTTGAACTCTTTTTAGCAGAGCTAAAACAATATCACACCACTGTAAGAGGTCTTAAAAATAGAAAGGCTATTAAGACTGATCTTGTACTCGCTAAATATGTGTAATTTGCATCCTTTTGTGTAATGTGGTCTCGTTTTATTTTATTTTTATTTTATTTCTATTTTATTTTGTGGTTATTGTTTGTCTTGTATACCTGTTTTAGTAGTGTATTTTGTGTATCAACCCTGGCATAAACAGATTTTGGTGTATTGTATTGTTAATACTGAAAAAAAGAAAAAGAAAAAAAAAACTTAAAAAAAAAAAAAAGGCTGTGAAAATCTTCTTCTTCTTCTTCTTCTTCTTCTTCTTCTTCTTTGCTGTTTAACGGCGGTTGGCATCCAAATTCAATGGTGCATTACCGCCACCTACCGTACTGGAGTGTGGAACGAAGCTTAGGCAGAAATGAACTTACACCCCCCCCCCCCCCCTCTCACACACACACACACACACACACACACACAAAATAATAATAATTAAAAAAAAAAAATATATATATATATATATATATATATATATATATATATATATATATATATATATATATATAAAGGACCATTTATTCCAAGCTATAAACTATATCCTATCTGCTAAACCTATGGCCTTTAAAAAACTAAAGAAAATTTTACTTATGTCTTTTGATGGTTTACCCAATATTCCAATAAGTGAATTTGCTTGAACCCCCATTTTCCTTATATCATCTTTCATCTTTATTCTTTCCCTCTCATATTTCTGGCATTCAAATAGTACATGCTCAATAGATTCAATATTACTACAAAATTCACACACTCCTGATATATGTTTACCAATAATGCATAAATATTTATTTAACCCACAATGTCCAACCCTCAGTCTAGTAAAGATTATTTCTTCCCTTCGATTCCTTCCATTGGTCTTCCTTGTTCCAACCTTTTGTTGTATACTGTATAGATGTCTCCCTTTCACCTCTGCATCCCAGCATCTTTGCCACTTTTCCATAATTTTCATCCAAATTCGGACCTTAGCTTCCGCTTTACTTAAAGGGTTACTTCAGCGATTAGCATATGGCTTTGTATCAGTAGAAACCCTGGAGAATATTCAAATTATTGTGCTTTCCCCTCTCATATCTCCCTGAGACGAGAGATTTATGCATTTTATTTCTGGAAAAATTCCTCCTATGATGCAAAATGACGATTTTTGCATCATAGGAGGAATGTTTGCCCAGAGGCTAAAGACTACAGCCAGCAGAGGGAGCCATTTCCACATGTTTTGAATCCGGCATTGGGGGATGGGAGATTACACTCAGCTTGCAGGGAGAGCTTAGCTTGTAGACAGGATCATTTAAACGGAGCTATGGTGAGCAATGTAAGTCTTTTAACTTCTCAAATTCATTTCTATGAAAGTTAAGCTTGCAAAGGCATGAACTGAAACGCGCCAGACTGAACTCTAGTTGTGAATGTATGCCGCGAGTGTAGTCGCGATTACCTCAGCTCTCATCACTCCTGCAGTTAGTGCTCAGTGCTGTGAGACTCGCGCGGTGACTCATTATATTGAACAGACACGTTCAGTTTTTAATTGTAGTGTCTTCTCTAACTCAGTCACTGTAATGAAGTTGTTGGCGTTGGGAATGGCCTCACAGGGCAGCGAAGCATTCTGGGAATTGTAGTCTTTCATCCCCATGGGACAAAAATACATTTTCTGTCTTTTCTCAGTCTAGAAGCCACCAAATTCAAAAATAATTTCACATTTCTACTGCATTGATGACCCAGTTTAAATACAGATTCATCTTCCCAGCGCTGAAGTACCCCTTTAATAAAATTGTTATTTCAACAGCTTCCATTTTGCTGGCTTGCTTTGCCAAACCATCTACCATTTCATTTCCTTTAACCCCAACATGTGCTGGTACCCATGTGAATTTTATTCTTATACCCAACTGACAAATGCGTGAGTAACATTCTAGTACCTCATATATTATATCCTGCCTTGATTGTGATGTAAATGATAGCAAACTCTTTAAAGCTGCACTAGAATCTGAGCAAATTACAACTTTATCTGGTCTAACTTCTTCTACCCACTGCAATGCCAACAAAATACCCACCAACTCTGTTGTGAATACAGATAAATGATCAGACATTCTTTTCTGCACCTTGATCCCCATCTTTGGTATTCCAAATGCAGCCCCTGTTTGCCCAGACTGGGGATCTTTAGACCCATCTGTGTACATATCCAAATATCCATTATACTCCGTATTCAACTGATTATAAAATACTTCACATAAATCCACATCCCTTCTCCTCTTTAGATAACCATTTAATATCTGCAGGTCCACACTAGGTTGCCCAAGTAGCCAAGGTGGTCTGGCTGGCATCGGAACTGTTGGGCTAAATTCCTTTCCCTCCAGCCCCATCTCTTTTCCTATAACATCACCCACCCAACCAAAACTCTGACATTTGACCTTTCCATGCTCCCAGCATATCTGCAAAACTGTCCTTGAGGGGTGAGACATACCATGTCCTTGTAAATTTACCCAATAGTTAGCTGCCAGCTGTTCCCTCCTTAATTGTAGAGGCATCTCACCCATCTCTACCTGTAATGCTACTGCAGATGTCGTCCGAAAAGCCCCACTACACACTCTAAGTGCTTGTGTTTGTAAAACATCTAACTTGGCCAGAGTAGTTCTTGCTGCATCTCTATATGCTATACACCCATAATCAATCACAGATTTAATCAGTGCAACATATATCTCCCTCAGTGATTGCCTGCTGGCCCCCCAATCCACGCCTGTCAGACATCTCATTACATTTAATACCTTTTTACTCTTTACTATAATTTTCTCTATGTGGCCTGCCTATGTTAACCTAGCATCAAAAACCATTCCCAAAAACTTAAATGACTCTACTTTCTCCAGTACATGCCCATATAATTTGAGATTAACCTCTTCTGCCACCTTTTTCCTTGTAAAGAAAACCACTTGAGTTTTTTCTTTTGAAAATCTAAAACCCCATCTCATCGACCAACGTTCTACCAATCCTATTGTTTCCTGGACCTTACTTACTGTATACTTTATATTCTTTCCTCTTTTCCACAAAGCCCCATCATCTGCAAACAACGATCTTCCTATCCCAGGCCCTACCTCAGAAAATACATCATTTATCATGATGGTGAAAAGCAAGGGACTAATAACACTGCCCTGAGGGGTCCCATTTTCTACAATATATCGACCTGATATTTCTTTTCCAATTTTCACCCGAATAGAACGTCCATACAAAAAATCCTTCACCCAGTTAAAGGCCCTACCTCCTATTCCCAAAAGATCTAATTTAATCAACAATCCCTCCTTCCACATCATATCATACGCTTTTTCAATATCTAGGAAGACTGTCACTACTGTTTCCCTGTTAACCTGGGATTTCCTTATTTCATCTTCTAGGCATAGCACTGGATCCATTGTACCTCTGCCCTTCCTGAATCCACTTTGAAATGACGTAATTAATCCCCTTTTTTCCAAAAAATAGACCAATCTGTCTGTTATCATACGTTCCATAACTTTACCCACATGAGATGTTAAAGCAATTGGTCTATAACTAGTAGGTTTAGTAGGATCCTTTCCTGGTTTCCTAATTGGGACTACAACTGCTTCTTTCCAACTTTTTGGAAGCTGCCCTTCCTCCCAAACTCTGTTGTATAAACCAAGCAATCTTTTTAATGCTACTTCACCCATGTAAGAAAACATGATATAGCACATTTCATCTCCTCCTGGTGAGGTCACCCCTGCTCTAGCAATTGCCCTCTCCATCTCTTCCTTAGAAAATGGTGCACTCAATGCATCATCCACTTCCTCTCTTTTTCCCAAGACTCCCGGATATACCTTCAATGTCTCTTCTCTTCCTTTCTTCCAATCCTTTTCTAGGTTATCAGAACTATGTATAGCTACAAAAGCATTTGCCATCATTTCTGCCTTTTCCTTATCAGTCACTGCCTTCTCCTCCCCACAAACCAATACAGGATAGCCCCATTCCCTCCTTACTCCACTCATCTTCCTTATCATTCCCCATACTTCTCCCACAGGTGTCATTCATCCTATTGAGCTGCAGAATTGACGCCAATAATTTCTCTTAGCCTGCCGTATGGTCTTTCTTACTAATGCTTGCGTCTTTTTATATTGTACCAAATGGTCATAATTATGAGTCCGTCTTAATTGCCTAAAGGCCCTATTCCTACCTCGTACTACTTCTCTACATTCCTCTGTCCACCATGGAACTGCTTTCCTTCTCATTTTCCCAGAACTCTTAGGAATAGTTTCATCTGCCACCCCTTTAATAATTTCCTGGAAATTACAATAATCTTTTTCAATATCAATATCTCTAACCTCTCCATCCAGTCTTTCCTCACATAACTCCCTGAATTTTGTCTAATTAGCCTTTCCAAACATCCATTTCCCACATCCCTCTTCAGCCTGTTCATTCACCTTCATTCTAATTGAGCATAATACAGGAAAATGATCACTCCCTATTGTTGACTCATCCCATACCTTCCATTCACATAGTCTTGCAATATCATTAGATGTAAAAGTAAGGTCTATTGCTGACTCATTTCCTGAAGCCATATCAATCCTTGTACCTCTACCATCATTAATACACACCAGCCCTTTCAAATCCAACAACTCCTCTATTATCCGACCATTTTCATCCATCTTCTTTCCACCCCAAAGAGAACTGTGAGCGTTAAAATCTCCACACCACACAACCTTTCTTCTATCCTGTCCCTCGATCTCTTCCATTTTATCTAACTCCAATCTCCTACATGGATTATAAAAATTAATTATAGAAACACTATCCTGTCCTACCCATACCTCTACCACCACATATTCCAACTCCTTTCCCAATCCCAGGATCCTATATGGAATCCCCTTTTTAATAAATGTAGCACATCCTCCCCCATTCCCTTCTTTTCTATCTCGACGAACAACCACATACCCCTGTATCACAAAATCCAGATTTGGTCTTAGCCAGGTCTCCTGTATAAACATAACATCTGGCTTTTCCACCATTTCATCAATACAATGTTTAAACTCTTGCCCATTTGCTATCAAGCTTCGGGCATTCCATTGTATTAATAATACCATAATTAATATTAACAAACCCATGTTTCCTGACTAGACTGATGATTGAGATCATCTCTCACTGTTTCCCATGTCAGTCCTACTATATCCAAATGTCGTACTGCAGCAATGACAATCAACTGTATTCTTTCTGTCTTTGATTTAACATCTGCTGTGCCATTAATCACACCTGCAATAAATGTCACTAGTTTCCTTACATTCACTTGCATCGTATTCCCCTCACTCTGCTTTATTTGTCTTGCTTCATTGTCTACACTACCACCACTGACTTTCTGTTGTCTGATTTCTGACTTTTTTAACTGCTTCTGCATATGATACCTTCTGTCCCACTCTTACATGCTGTACTTGTACTGCTTCCTTAATCACTGCACAACCTCCATACGCCACACTATGAGCACCTCCACAATTACAACGTTTAGGTAGTACACCTTCCCCGCACTGACCATGATTCCCTCCACATCTGGCACATCTTCTTTCCTCCTTGCACATCACTTCTACATGTCCAAACCGCTGACAGTTATAGCATCTAAGTGGTTTTGGCACATAAGGTCTAACAAAGTAACTCATATATCCAATTGTTACTTTTTTTGGGAGAACCTCTCCCTCAAACTGTAACAAAAGTGACTGACTATCCTCCTTAACTCCTTCTCTTGTTGTTTGAAGTCTAAATGCACTCATCATATTCCCTCCTCTTAAATTAGTCCTCACCTCTTCCATTCCCACACATACTGGAATGCCTGTAATCACCCCTTTACTCCATTTTCTTCTTCCCTGCTAATTTACAACACTCTCCACCTGAAATTGCCCCAATCTTTCCAGTTTGAGTGCCCGATCCTTCTGACCCATGTCTTTACATGTAATCATCAAACTTCCATTTCTTAGTACCCTTGCTGCAATTATATCACCAATCGCTTTTTTTATTGCCAATGTCAGTCTAACCGGATTCACACCTTCCACTCCACCTTCCTCCCGAAACTTGATAACTACTTTATGTTCTTCATTTCGTTCATCTAATGTACTCATATCACTCTCGTCATCACTCACATCTGAGTTACTACTTGTCCCTAGAGTTCTAGCCTTCCTTTTTTTCTTCAGGTTGTCCATTTTACTTCCTACCTGCTTTTCCTTTCCACCTTTCCCCTTATCTCTTCCTCTTCCATCTCCTTCCTCCATCTCCGGTCCAGTCACAGTACAGCCGTGCCAAATCACCGCCGCCTGACAGAGCTGTGTAGCCACACCTGTTTGCTGACTTGTGCTCCGGCTGTGAAAATCGCTGGGTGTGGCTCATTATACTACAAGCAAAACGCCGTAAATAACGCGCCCTCTGTGCAACCAAAGCGGCGTTTTTTTCGCCGTCATATGGCAAGCTGTACGGCGTAAAAAGCGGCGCTTTTCAGACACACTAAAACGCCGTAAAATACGGCGTCCTTGATGTTTTTCGCACGTTTTTTTACGGCGTTTGTAATCACAACGGCGTATTTTGCGACGCAAATACTGTTTTAAATTCCGACCCATTCGGCTTGCCATAGTTTTGGGCTAGTTTTGTTGTGAAAACGTGGCAAATCTGCTGCTGACGGTCACGTCCTTCTGTACGTGCATTCAGAAATTCAAGGCAGCATTTAAAAACAGTCAATATAAATCACTGTACATGCAATGTATTTTCTTGTTTTCACTTGAAGAATGACCGCAGTGCTGACATGGTCTTATCGCTGTAGCACTCCTTGCACTCGTGAGTTATTGCAGGCGCATATCAACACGTTATCATATCGGCATAATGTTTTCATATCGGCCGATGCCGATTTTTATATTTTAAGTGTTTATCGGCTGATTCCGATATCGTGCCGATAATATCGTGCATCCCTAGAATGAATAATTTACTTGTCCGAAGGACAAGCACATGAACATGCTTAATGTCAAGCCCTGTGATTGTATTGGTCTGAAACAAGAATGTACCTAGGATGGCTTGAGGGTGAGTAAATCATGGGCTAATTTTCACTTTTGGGTGAACTAACCCTTGAATATGACAGTGGCTTTAAATGTTGTTTTTGTTGCTTTTTTGCATTTGAATATTGCACTTTACTAGTAGTTACAGCATGAAATAAACATGTATGAACATCAGAGAATATGTTCAAAGATACAGTACAATGTATGAAATGTGTATTGTCTCATTTAATCACAGTGTTTCAACTGTGCAAACGTTAATGAACGTCAATAAATAGCTTTTAAACAATGTCATGTCACATTTACCTCAGAAAAGATATTCTGTCAGCTAGAAAAAATAACTTTATATTAGAACATTTTGCTCAGCATATTTACTATATTGCATAGTTATTGTATTACTGTTCTTTAGTATTTAATGTATGTTTGAATAAATATTTTATGACAGCACCACTTAAAATTTGTATCTCTGTCTCATATATTTTCAGCCAGCTGATGATGAGAGAGACATTGTTCATGGGGTTAATGTAGGGCATCTTGACCATGAGTGAGGACATCAGACATGATAGTGCTTTCCCAGATGACGTTGTGGAGGTGGATGTCATACTGGGCGGAGAGATTGTGGTCATGGATCTGGAAGATGCCCTAAATTTCCTTTGCCACACAGTTTGGGCTCCTTTATGCTTTGAACAATGACCGTCCCAAAGAGCTATGAGGTTATCCAACTTTTTATTTTATTTTAATGGTTGGGGAGAGCTGCACAGCTAAGATTGATGGACTGAAAAAAAATGCAGCGAGGTAACACTGGTGCATATGTGCTGTTTATGCTCATTGATAAATGTACTGAAGCTTGAGAGCTTACACTTTGTCAATTAAAATGAACTTAAATTAAGTTTAAATTAAAATGGTATAAAGCCAATTCAGAGGTGTTTAACAGTCTGTGCCGTTTCTTTTTGAAATTTTCTGAAGAAAGGACATTTCTGTAATGTATGTTATTGGGTGAGCTTGTTTTTTTTAATTTTTAAAAACAAATTGCTTTATTTCAGAACTGATGCATACAGACATACATTAGCTATGTTTCTTTCCATCCACTTATTTTTATGTGCATTTTGGGAAATTAAATACAGTGGCTTCTTTTACTTTTCCTAGTGATAATTGGTCCCAGTTTATCATGAAGTGAATTTTCTTCTCTTTGACTGACTTAAGCACAAGTTAAAATTGCAACATTGGATGCAAACAGCTATTGAGGCAGGCATAAGACCTTTTGTGTGGTTGTTTTTGGTGTTTGTTTTTGCAATAAATATAAATGTGTACTGATATGTGTTGCTAATTGTCAATATAGTAATGCAATTAATACCGATTAAAGCAGCTTTGCAACCAACTAAAGTGAAGTTATGATGACTAGAACATTTAAGTTCAGAAAACTAAACTGAATTTATGATGACTATAAAATGTAAGTTCAGAAAACTAAAGGGGAAGTTTTCATGACTATAAATGTTAAGTTCAGAAAACTAAAGGGGAAGTTTTCATGACTAAATGGGATTAGTTTAGATAACTTATCCAAATAAGTAAGAAAAACTTTTAAAAACCAATGCAAAAAGATAACAAAATATATTAAGTTTTACAGTGTAGGATGTTATTAAAATTGATAGATTATGGATTTACATGATAATGAAAAGGGTTTTAAAAAATAACAGCATGTCAAAACAAATAGTTTATTGTACACACACACACACACACACACACACACACACACACACACACACAGCCTCTCTATAATTCAATTCAAGGAGCTTTTGGCATGACAAAAAAAAAAAAAAAACATTCTATATTGTCAAAGCATTGAAACGTGTGTAATGTATGTATTGCACCTGAACTCAGTGTTTCTGTACTGTCCACCACAGTGACCCTCAGTTAATGTTCATATATGTATTATTATTTATGTTCATAAATTCCTAGCTTTGGCAATATTATATGATTCATGGCAATAAAACAAATCTAAATCTGATCTATATCTGAAATAATAGAATAGAAAGATGTTATACTCATGTATATAATGTATATGTTCAGTTATTACATGATTTCTGTATTACATGTTTTATTTATTGTTATAATTATTTATGTATTTTATCATTCATATTTTATTCAAATGTATTATTTTGCCATATCTAGCCATATTCACATACTATGTATGTCTTTTTACTTTAGTTCTATTATTATTACTAATATATCTAAATATATTCAGATGTTACAAATCATTTTCTGTTGTTTGAATGCCTTGGCAATACAAAATTTATTTTTTGTCATGCCAATAAAGCCTCTTGAATTGAATTATAGAGAAGGTGTGTGTGTATATATATATATATATATATATATATATATATATATATATATATATATATATATATATATATACACACACACACTCAAATCCCACCTTCTTTATTAGAATTAATTAAACGTTTCATATCTAAATAACATTTAACTATTTGTCTTGGCATGTTATTCATATACTAACCATGCTGGTGTTTTTACCCTAACCCTTTTTATTATCAAGTAAATCCATAATCTATTAATTTTAATAATATCATAAGACTTGACATTCTTGCTGAGAATATTAAACTTTTATTTATTTGTTAATGCATGCGTGTAACCATAAAGAATATACTAAAATAACATAAACAACCAAAAAAGATATAAATAACTTACAAATAAGTTGTAAATACAGTAATAAAAATAATTTTAAACTATTGCATTGTAACATTGCAATTGCGATGTGAAAAGTCAAAAGCAGTAACATAACCTTGTTAGAAAATTAGTCTACATACATAAAACTTTTTCCAAAAATTAACCAATTTACAATGTATTGTGTTTGATACTATATATTTTCACAAGGTATAAGTAATTAACGGTTTTGTTTTTTAATGCATTTAGTATAACTATAAGACACCATATAATTATTAACCGCATTTCCTGTTTGCCACTAACCAATGAGAAGCGGGCGGGACAAGTAGTGCAGTCCCAACCCCGCCTCAATCGATGTCATACTTTGGCACTAACCAATGAGACGCGTTTTGGGCAGGGCAACATGTGCAGCCCCGCCTCGATCTGCAGGGGGACCACGAGAGCAAAAGTTACCTAGTGCTGGGTTAAGAGTAAAAATGTTTCCCAGAAAAAAAAATCCTAGTAAATCTACCAAGCAAATCAGAGTACAAGTTTAAAAAGTGTATGAAAATTTGACATATCCATTCCACCTAACCTGCATGTCTTAGCACTGAGGGGGAAACTGTGGAGAAATCAAGTTGTTTGATTTGAGAATAGAGACCTATTTGAGGCCATGCACAAGTGGTGCTGCAGAACCACTACATCTTCAAATTAAGTGGTTAAATCATATTAAAACAATGCAAAAAAAGATTGACAAACAATATTTTAGAGTTTTCAAACGATTTTTATTTTTTTATGAATTGCACAGAATTTAGTCAAGAACTGTTATGGGACCAAGCAACACCGTGTTGGACTCTGTTGTATCTGAAAGGAGAGAAAGCAATTTGTAACAGAGTCAACACAATTCATAGAATACAATGAAAGGTAGCAAGGAGCAGAGGTGAAATGCAAGAGACGTTTTCCATGGTTTTTATGGATGTAGATTAGCAAAAGTGTGCGAGGAAAGAGGCATATTTTCTGCTGCTTCTTGAAAGTGTGATGGTCTCAACAGAAATCTGAAGAAACTGTATACAACATGTGGTCCTGCCTTTTGTTGGCATGATGTGGCCTAGGTTAAAGCTTACCTCTGCTGACTGACCTTTTTGGTAGTCTACTCCGGTTGCTAATATGTTCCTGGTTGATGACATCACAAGTATTCTCACAGCATTCACAAACCTCATCATTACCATCCACACTGAGCCACCTAAAGAAACCAATGAGTCAACTTAAGTCAGAACACATCATATAGAACAGAACACAACACATCTATATAGACATCATAAATTTGAGATGTAATCTGTATTTCAAACAAGTTATACTTGGAATTATTGTTTTTTTTTTTTATATACCCTTAGGTTCACAGACATATTTGTAAAAGATGAACAACAAACAAATAACAACTAAACTCATACCGGTTTCCAGAATAGCTACAGGCCTTGTTCATGATATTCAAGTCCATATCAACAATCTTCAGCTGGCATGTAATATAGATCTATAGAGTAAAGATTTATTCATTTATGTGTTCATTTAGAATCCTTTAACCAAAGCAAAATGAGGAGTGACAGGTCCTAACTAAAGTAACAGTAAAACTTCAAACTTCAAAACAAAAACTTCAACTTTCAAAACGCTGTTCTATAACACTGCAGAGTGAAATGTTTTAGTTTATATAGGACTCACAGCATTCCGGTGGTCTTCGCGAAAACGGAAAACATCCATCTGCATCTGAATCACATGATTTTGTTTTCTGGCCATGAAACGGGCACTAGAGCCTGGCACTTTAGAATCAACAAGACATCTACAGCATAAGGGATAGATATTCCATTTGATGACATTTAGTATAATGTCTAACTGAATACTGAACTACTCATTCAACATTTAAATGAAAATAATAGTTTACATGCCAAAGATATTTAAATCTGCTTATGAGATCATTGTCATTTTTTAATTTCACTCTAAAATAGAATCCCAAATCCCGACTGACCCATGGTTCTGAACAAACACATATCGGGGCATTGATGCGGCATTAGGTTCCAGAGTGACCACACAACTGTCCGTTACTAATGATCTGAAGGGAGCATGCTCAGCCATCAAGAAAGAAGCTTGGATATTCATCACCTCCCCAAGGTGATACACATAGGATAACCTTTTAGTCCTCCAATCATCTAAAAAAGGAAAGGTAATACATAATATAAAAGATAATACACACACATTATATTATATATGTATATAAATCCTAAACATACCAGTCATAAGATGAAAGGAAAACCCAATCAATTCCACAGTTGATTTGGTAGATGTAAATGGATCCCGGGAAGGCTTCATCTCAATACTGCTTACAAAGTGGGTCCTGAGACAATTGCAGCAGATATAAAGTAAGCAGGCAGCATAATAGCAGAAAGAAAGCGATATAAATGATTATAAAAACACAGATAAAGTCCAAACCTTTTGTAGTGGCATTCAATAGGAATAGAAGCAGTGCTAGTCCTTACAATACCGAAGCTGTTCTGCATAGGGGTGTAGATCAGTTGGTTTGAATAAACCAAATTATCTCCATCAATCTTATAATAAAAATAAATACTTCGGACCTGAATATGCGGCAATTTTCATGACATGCTGTATTTGACATAAACAAAATTTAAATGAATACCACCACCCACCACCACCCCCAACACCAACACCAACAAAATAAAACGAACTCTTACATACCAATAATTCAGAGCCACACTGGTGCAAATCGGCTTTAATCACATATTCAGAGGCACTGTACTGAGAGGCTTTGCAGCTTTCGGTTGACCAGCCGAGGCTCAACTCTTCAGCAGTGACATGACGGCGGTTGGAGTTAAGGTCCGCTCTGATGAGCACAATCATGCTTCGCTCAGTGCAAAGCACCTGCACAGGTGCAACGCTGCTCAAGGGCACGTCTGTAATATCACCTGTAGGGTCCTCATTCGGTAAAAATGCGACTTTGTACTGTCTAGAATCTGGCCCGATCATCGGACCTTCCTTTAAATTACGAATTGCGCCTGTAGCGCATACACTTAATATAACAATTGTACCTATAAGTTTCGACATCGTCGTGGCCGAAAGAACCCGCATACGAGCGAGGCAGGAAGTGGTAATGCTCCTGTGCATTTTAAGGTATCTATTCAATTACACAGTTGTTCTTAATTGAATTGTAGTAAAGATTTTGATTCGACCAAATCTTTTGAATTAATTAAATAAAAATAGAAAAAAATGCAGCATTTTTTTTGTTGCTGTTGTAAATTCTGATTGATTTACTAAATAAAACGCATTGAAAAAATAAATAAAAAATAGCCTATATATATATATATATATATATATATATATATATATATATATATATATATATATATATATATATATATATATTTGCAATAAAAAATAAACTAGGCTACTTGATTGGTGCAATAATCAATCAAGTAGCCTTGATTGTTTATTGCACCAACACACACACACACACACACACACATACACACACGCACGCACGCACGCACGCACGCACGCACGCGCACACACACACACACACACACACACACACACACACATATTCTACAGTGGTGGTGGAAATGGCCGAATTCCACTGGGCGGACTGTAGTTTGGAAATTGTTTTTTTCTTCTTTTTTTCTTTCTTTTTGCACAGTTTAAGATACCTTCTGATTAAGTTGTCCTCAGGTTAAGTGATGGATATGTGAACAGGGATCATTTTGACAATGTTGTCATCTCAAAATCTTTTTAGTTTTTAACACATCTTTGTCATGTGAACCCATGGGCGTCGGAGGCTAATTAAAAAGTTGGTGGGTCCCAATACCAGCTGGTGAAAAATATTATAGGTGGGGCATTTTTTTTGTGGGGGGGTCTGGGGGTTCTCCCCCAGAAAATGTATTATTTCGTAGTTGTGATATCCTGCATTATGGTGCGTTTGAGGCCATATCTCTTGCCTATATAATAAAAGACCTCTGCCATAGAAAGCAACAGTTTCACAGGTAGCCTAATGATAATGAACAATTGCATGTTTATTATGCTCCATGTCCAAATAGAAATAGTGCCGTTTACTAAACGATTGATTGGGCCAGACTAAATTACAGAAATCACTGAGCTATTTATCATGGCTATAGTGTAGGGTAAGATGCATGGCTTCAAGTTTTGACGCAAATCGATCTGAGGTTTGAATCCGCCGTTTGCCACACTGGCTCTACCAGCCTACCTTTTCCCATCACATATCAGATCTGAAAGGCATTTATTTTCACTAAAAATTGAGAAAATTATTAAAAAAGTGGAAATAAAGCGTTTAACATGTGTTTAATAATAAGTGTTTCTAAACAGACGTGCTGAATTAGAGACAATAAAAGTAGGTCCAATATCATTGGTCTTAAAAAGTGGGTGGGTCTTGTTTTTCCACACACACAATGGTTCCAACACCTATGTGTGAACCCTAAAGTTACAATTTTCCATCATGCTAGAGATATTAAATGTTACTTGATTAAATAAATAAAATAATAATTGCCAGGTAAACTGTTGCCACCTCCCATTTCAGCATTTGCTCTGTCCAGGAAAAAAAGGACTAGGCCTACTGTCAAATAAAAATAAATAAAATAACAAATAAAAACCCAATAACTTGAATACAAGCAGCAGCACAAATAATACCGTCAAGCAAAGATACTGATAAAATAAATAATGCTTTTCAGGTTTTTTAGGTCTAACATTCGTTTTTAGGTAGAGAAATTGAATAAAGTAATCAAATGTAAAATAACTGCATATTTAACTGTTTAAATTAAAAATTAATCCTTATTAAACTTACAAAAGCTATTCAATCAAGAGCAGTGAGTGATGTCCTTATCTTTTGTTTGACATTAAACAGACAGCAGTAAAGGCTACTGCCCCTTTAAGACCTAGGCTACTGCAGGGATATGCTCGTATAAAGTTCTCTTAAGCCATATTCTGCTTCTATACTCATCAAGATGGACATGTTGACATACTTTTTGTGCGAGTTTGTCCGTTCAAGCTCAAGACTTAAAAGAGAAAGAGATGTGTGCACGCTTTGGGAGTGCACAGAGACAGATGTGCGCGCTCATTCGCGGAGAAAATGACTCGTCATATTAAACATATGACAGCACTCGCATGCATGAACAGTTTACAAAGAGAGACCGTTTTGCCCACGTTTTTTATTGTATTATGCAGTGGCGGCTGGTAATGTAAAAAGTGTGTGTGTGTGTGTTTGTGTGTGTGTGTGTGTGTGTGCGTGGGGGGCGGGGGGTTAAGAGCTGGAATATAGCGCGGCCCCTTTAAGAGCTGGAATATAGCGCTGCCTCTTTAAGAGATGCGGGTTCCTGCCTATTTTTTTACAGTCTAAAGCCCCGTTTCCACCAAAATTACCCGGAACAATTTGTACCAGGAACTTTTCTCCCCCCCAGACCTGCAGCTGTCTGCGTTTCGACCGCGATAAAGTTCCGAGAAGATTAGGCAAATTAGTCCGGTGATGTAACGTTAGGACTGCACGCGACTGCTCCTCCAAATCAGTGAAGGACATGTAATCATTTTTAAGTGTACCGATTGAAAGGACTGTTTACATGAGACGTTATCTAAACCGATCTGATGTTTACATGTGATGACTTTCAATCGCAATCATTTTGTCACATGCAGTTTGTCTGCCGCATCAAAAATGTCGCCGCTGTTTTCTCCAGCAGCTGAATGTGTTTACTGTAGCCATAGCAACTCTTAACGGCCACCAGGACTAATACAGTATTATTTATATCTATTTGTTGTAAAGTGTAATAATCATCCCAGAGAAAAAAATCTTCTGTCAGGCGCAGTTAAAGTAAAAACTGCCCGGGGCAATATACGTTGTGTCATTACTCCAACATTATCTTCATAACTCACGAAATAAAAAGTTTACCCCTCAGAAAAATGTACTTTCCTCTCTTGTCAACATGAGCACGGCGCGCGCCGTGACGCCGTCACGTCATGTAAGGACACACACTTAAAAGTAATCGGTCAGTTCGTTTACATGGTGAAAAAAAATGTATAACGAGTATGGAAGAGATTCAAGCTGTGCTGCTTTTGCTGGTTATGTATAGGTTTACGAGGTAATTAACAACGACAGAAAAGAGCACTAATATGCAGACTCAGCAGCATGCAGCATATTCAGAAAGCTTGTAAAGCTAGATTTAAAATGACAATATATTATTATCAGCTATTACGGACATTGAACGTGAGATGGCTGAGACGACCGCGCGCCACCAGACAGAGAGCAAGACTGATATTTATTGAACGCAGAACGAACCTCGCAAAAGACTTTTAAAAATGCCTGTTGAACTTAAAAATGCTGCGTGAGCTCAACCAATCAGCATGTTCAGCGCCCAAGTCCCGCCCTCGAAAGTTCCTGAACTTTGAAAAAGTACTACCCCGCGAGCAGGGCCGTTTGGAGGGGGAAATATTTACCCGGAACTTCATTTATACCCTGGTTCCTGCGGTCTAAACACACGAAGTACCACCCAAAGTTCCTAGTTCCTGGGTAAAGTTCCTGTGGTGGAAACGGGGCTTATGGTTCCTGCCTGTATTTTGTGTGTGTGTGTGCGCTGAACTGTGCTGCGATTCACACGAACAGTGTGAGAAACATGGACGCAGGAGCGCTCTTGTTCATAACCTGCGTATTTGTTTTGGTGGTGATGGTGTTGATGATTTACCTCAGACATGAGCGAGAGTGAGCTTCAGTGCATCGGACTGCAGAGAATGTGCTCAGTGAAAAAAACGCACTTTAAAAAAAAGTTAAGCAGAAAATATGGTAACTTATCTTATGTAGGCTATAACTGCACTTGTTTCAGAGTAATGCTATTTTTAACCCTTTTCTTTCCCTATTAATATTTGCTGCTGCATCCTTTACATCTATGGCTGATTTCAATTTATCAGATAAGACCCCAGCAAGCAATTTTGCGTCTAAAAGACGTCTAATAACCGTCTAAACACAGCCCAGACGTCTAGGCTAAATCAAGGCTAAACTTGGGCTGTCAGTGAAAATCTAATAGACGTCTAATCGTAGCCCAAGATTAGACGGCTACTGAATGGCTACATCTATACGTCTAATAGACAGCAAATATGGGTCTAGGCTAAATCAAGGCTAAATTTGGGCTGTCAGTGAAAATCTAATAGACGTCTATCATAGCCCAAGATTAGACGGCTACTGAATGACTACATGTATATGTCTAATAGACAGCAATATGGGTCTAGGCTAAAACAAGGCTAAATTTGGGCTGTCAGTGAAAATCTAATAGACGTCTAACCATAGCCCAAGGATAGTCTTGTCATCAAATAGACGGCTAACACATGACTAATCTATACATTTAATAGACAACAAAATGGCTAAAGGATTCTTTTCACTCAAATATAACGGGTTCTAAAAAATAACAATCCATCCAAACACATTAAATATAAAGGTTTTATTTAGACAACTTAAGATAATACTAAAAGATCAAAACATAAAAATGACCAAATAAAATGTTAAAAATAAAATTAAAAATAAAATTAGGACAAGAAATATGGAATATTAACAACGTAATAAAAAAAAATATATATATATATATATATATATATATATAAACTCTGTTGCCGCTGGTAAGTCGGTCATCATGGCATCTGCCAAATAAGAAACAAAACGTTGCACAAGAAAAGCATTGTTGACATCATAATTGTTTACTTTATTTAAAGTAATTGTGATGAAGTCATTCTCTTTTGCTTGGATGCGCACTAGAGCTGGGCAAAAAAAGGTTAAGATACATGTATGTGACATGTTTAAAGAGATAGTCATCATTTAATCACCCTCAAGTTGTTCCAAACCTGTATGGGATTCTTTCTTCTGTTGAACACACAAAAATATATATTTTGAAGAATGTTGGTAACCAGGTATTTGATGGTAGCCACTGACTTTCATTGTAGGAAAATAAATACAATGGAAGTCAATGGGGCCCATAAAGCTTTTGATTATCCAGGTTCTTCAAAATATCTTCTTTTGTGTTCAACAGACGAAAAGAAACAACTTGAAGGCGAGTAAATGGCAGAATTAAAATTTTTGTGTTTAAAAGATATTTTAGCCATTATGTTGCATTAGGACCCTGAGGTAGATGATTGGAAAAGCATTGAATGGTTTAAGGCAAAAGTGAATTTCTGATCGTCTGTCGCATTATGAACCATCCTCTCCGGTCATCTGGGTCAGGTCTGCTTTCTGTCCAACGAGTCAAAACTAAACATGGAGAAGCAGAATTCAGTTTTTATACGTAACATATCTTGAACAAACTCAAAGAAAACCTGCAGTCCTCCGACAACTCTTCATTTATTTTAAATCAGGGTTTAATCTTTGCCACTGCCTTTTATTAACTGGAAAGGAATAATGATACATTTCTTACACTGCACTGCAAGTTTTACTCTCCTGTTATCATGTTTTTTTTAACAATGTCTTCTTATATTGATTTTTTAAATTCCCCAATGTTGCTTTTATGTAAAGCACTTTTGGCTTGGTAAAATATGCCATTCAATTTTGCCTTGCCAATTCAAAGACTCATATTTTCATATAATGATCCAAAGAGTAAAAGGATATTTGTGGCTTTCATAACAAATTATTATAGGTTGCACGTTTCTTGTTTATCCCCTTGAAGGTGTACATGTAGCATGCTAACCACATGGCTTCATTCTATAATGTTACTAAGCTAAAATCTCACCGTTCATACACGATAACAAATAATGTATATAATGAGCATATGTCAAAACGAAAACACAGATACTTACAAGGGCTAATCATGTCCTTTAACGTTTACTGTTGCCCGTTGTTGTTCTCCGTTCTCCTCTTGTGTAAAAAAAAAATCCACTCCAACCGACAGAAATGTTTTTCGCGATATCTGCCGTTGCCAGTAGTACAGGCTACAGTTGCCACCTAGCGGTTGAGAGTTGTAATTTTTTTTTCTTTTTTTTTCTTTTTCAAATATATCTAGCTTACGATTTTCTTTGACTGTCTTACATTTTAAGTGAATGTTATGGGGGACAGCAAAGCTAAAACTAATTCAAATGTTTACAAATGGGTGGGCTAAAAGCAGACTACACATAGCCCGTCCAATTCAGAGCTAAACCGTGGCTAGATAGACCATGACATGAAATGACACATCTTGCAGATATTATTGACAATGCGAACATGATGTAATATTAACCATATCATGTGCTACATTGCCAAAAACTAAAATTAATCAGTTTTGTCTTTTGACTAAAAGTGGGCTACGAATAGCCGGTCTGTATAGGAGCTAAACCGTGGCTACACACAGCCTATGCACATATCATTTTAAAGAAATGATACCAAACACCTTGTAATCACTGTTAACTTTGCTTACATGATGGAATATCATACATCTCACAAATTGTTTGGACAAAAATTAGATGTAACCAAATTCAAGATTCTTTTGGCTAAAAGTGGTCTACTCATAGCCGGACTATATCAGGTCTATAGTTAACCTAGACGGTGAAATGACGGCTATTGCTTGCTGGGACTTTAAATTATGCATCTGTGGTGAAATAAGATGTTCACTTCAATAATCAGTGCTGACGCACCGCTCCTGAAGGCACTGCCGGACCGCATCGGTGTGCAGTGTGAAAGCTTTTATCTGTTAACATGGTTACGAAAAAAAATAAATACACACTGCAAACGGACTGTGTGAAACCGACGGTAGAGATGAGTTGCGTTGCGGATCACTAAGCAGTTCTTGAGTAATTTGTTTGAACAACAATAGAAAGACTTATTTTCTTGCTATTATCTCATCACAGATGCACCGCTGATGTAAATCGGTAGAGGAAACTATTTATATTTAATACATTGGGAATTTGGGATACACTGCGGGGTGGCAGACAGGGTGGCAATGGTTTTTCTTAGGGTGGCAGTTGCACCCCACCCCGGTAGATCTATGGCAAGCCGTTTTAGCATTAAATACACCTTCGCATACTAGTCATAAATCAGTTTTGACTAGTCATAATTCCAGTTCCAGATATCTCCTCTGCAATTTTGACTAGTCGATATTGCAATTAAGATATCTACAATGTGATTGTGACTAGTCATAATATGGATTGAAGATATCTACAATGTTAATTTGACTAGTCATAATATACATTCAAGATATCTATAATGCTATTTTGACTAGTCACATTCTTCCATTGACTTCCATTGGAAAATATTTCCAGATATCTTCAAATGAGTTTTGACTAGTAGAAATTGTAATTAAAGATATCTATAATTGATTTAATACTAGGCATAATTCTAATTAGAGATATCTCAAATTACAATTGCACTAGTCATAATTAAATTAGAGATATCTCTAACTGAATTATTACTAGTAAAAATTATAATTAGAGATATCTCTAACTGGTTTTTGACTAGTCATAATCACATTTACGATATCTTTAATTCATCAAATTTAAAGATATCTAAAATACATTTGTAGATATCTGCAAATAATTTATTACTAGTCAAATTATAATTGTAGATATCTTGAATTGGATTTTTGTCTAGGCAAAACTTAATACGAGATATCTTGAATTGGAGTTCTTCCTAGTCGAAACTCATTTAAAGATATCTGCAATTTAATTATAGATATCTCTGTCTGATTTTTGACTAGAACGATCTTTCTTTGGAGATATCTGCAATTTATGGGAGGCCGTTTCAGCATAAAAACGTTCCAGCGTTACTCGTCGTAATTATATTTTTACTAGTAACAATTCAATTAAAGAGCTCTATAATTCAATTTTTACTAGTAACAATTACAATTACAGAGCTCTATAATTGTATTATTACTAGTAACAATTATGATTATAGAGCTCTCTAATTCAATTGTTACTAGTAACAATTATGATTGTAGAGCTCTCTAATTGTATTATTACTAGTAACAATTCCAATTAGAGAGCTCTACAATTCATTTATTACTAGTCATATGTCTCCATTGACTTACATTCATTTTTAATTATAGAGCTCTGTAATTCAATTGTTACTAGTAACAATTGGGATTATAGAGCTCTCTAATTGAATTCTTACTAGTAACAATTACAATTGTAGAGCTCTCTAATTGAATTCTTACTAGTAACAATTACAATTATAGGGCTCTGTAATTCAATTGTTACTAGTAACAATTACGATTGTAGAGCTCTCTAATTGAATTATTACTAGTAACAATTGAATTACAGAGCTCTTCAAATGATTTATTACTAGTAAAAATACACATTAAGGATATGTGTAATTGCAGAGCTCTATAATTGAATTACAGAGCTCTCTAATTGAATTGTTACTGGTAACAATTCAATTAGAGAGCTCTCTAATCGTAATTGTTACTAGTAACAATTGAATTACAGAGCTCTCTAATCTATGGAAGGCCGTTTCTATGGGAGGCCGTTTCAGCATAAAAACGTTCCAGCGTTACTCGTCGTAATTATATTTTTACTAGTAACAATTCAATTTAAGAGCTCTATAATTCATTTTTTACTAGTAACAATTACAATTACAGAGCTCTATAATTGTATTATTACTAGTAACAATTATGATTGTAGAGCTCTCTAATTGTATTATTACTAGTAACAATTCCAATTAGAGAGCTCTGCAATTCATTTATTACTAGTCATATGTCTCCATTGACTTCCATTCATTTTTAATTATAGAGCTCTGTAATTCAATTGTTACTAGTAATAATTGGGATTATAGAGCTCTCTAATTGAATTGTTACTAGTAACAATTGGGATTATAGAGCTCTGTAATTCAATTGTTACT
Source organism: Pseudorasbora parva (assembly GCF_024679245.1). Classification (NCBI taxonomy): domain Eukaryota; kingdom Metazoa; phylum Chordata; class Actinopteri; order Cypriniformes; family Gobionidae; genus Pseudorasbora; species Pseudorasbora parva. Next base: position 17,304,694 of record NC_090174.1, on the reverse strand, counting down.
AGTAACAATTACGATTAGAGAGCTCTCTAATTGAATTGTTACTAGTAACAATTCAATTAGAGAGCTCTGTAATTCAATTATAGAGCTCTGCAATTACACATATCCTTAATGTGTATTTTTACTAGTAATAAATCATTTGAAGAGCTCTGTAATTCAATTGTTACTAGTAATAATTCAATTAGAGAGCTCTACAATCGTAATTGTTACTAGTAACAATTGAATTACAGAGCTCTATAATCCCAATTGTTACTAGTAAGAATTCAATTAGAGAGCTCTACAATTGTAATTGTTACTAGTAAGAATTCAATTAGAGAGCTCTATAATCCCAATTGTTACTAGTAACAATTGAATTACAGAGCTCTATAATTAAAAATGAATGGAAGTCAATGGAGACATATGACTAGTAATAAATGAATTGTAGAGCTCTCTAATTGGAATTGTTACTAGTAACAATTGAATTAGAGAGCTCTATAATCATAATTGTTACTAGTAACAATTGAATTAGAGAGCTCTATAATCATAATTGTTACTAGTAATAATACAATTATAGAGCTCTGTAATTGTAATTGTTACTAGTAAAAATTGAATTATAGAGCTCTTTAATTGAATTGTTACTAGTAAAAATATAATTACGACGAGTAACGCTGGAACGTTTTTATGCTGAAACGGCCTCCCATACGTTTCAGCATAAAAACGTTCCAGTGTTACTCGTATGGGAGGCCGTTTCAGCATAAAAACGTTCCAGCGTTACTCGTCATAATTATATTTTTACTAGTAACAATTCAATTAAAGAGCTCTATAATTCAATTTTTACTAGTAACAATTACAATTATAGAGCTCTATAATTCAATTTTTACTAGTAACAATTATGATTGTAGAGCTCTCTAATTGAATTATAGAGCTCTGCAATTGAATTCTTACTAGTAATAAATGAATTGTAGAGCTCTATAATTCAGTTTTTACTAGTAACAATTCCAATTAGAGAGCTCTACAATTCATTTATTACTAGTAAGAATTCAATTAGAGAGCTCTATAATTCAATTGTTACTAGTAATAATCCAATTGCAGAGCTCTACAATTCCACTAGAGAGCTCTCTAATTCAATTGTTACTAGTAAAAACTGAATTAGAGAGCTCTCTAATTGTAATTGTTACTAGTAAAAACTGAATTAGAGAGCTCTTTAATTCAATTCTGACTAGTAACAATTCTAATTACAGAGCTCTATAATTGTATTATTACTAGTAGAAACTCCTATTCATGAGATGCAAAACAGATAGCAGATTTTCCGCCTACAAAAGTGCGTTTCAAAATAAAAGCCCTGTAGCGTGGTTCTAAAGTATCCCGAAATATTTTACAGACTTAGGTAACAGATTAATCATGTTCACATTAAAGCAAAATTAAGATGATGCCTGAGATGAAAGCCTATATTTAGTCGTTATATTCATTCACCTTTGTATATTGGTAAAGCTAAGAGCCAAGAACACTCCATATACTGGACATAATATAGGGTGACTGACATGCCCTAAATGTGCCTAATGTGGGACACCTAAGGTTTAGTGTTTGTAGGTCCCGCATAAATATACTAATGTCAGTGAAACTATGGATTATCTGAAGCTGTGGGGCCATGTCATCAAAATCATATAACCTCTCAAATGTCCAGTCATATGAGACAGTAGCAATCATCAGAAAGGAGGGACCTTGTGTGAAACCCACCCAAAGTGTTTTGACAAACTTGATATTAAGGAGTATAAATTCATTTTAAATATTTCAAGTGTTAAGTATTGTTATGCAATAATATAATGATTGTGTTTGTTGTTTAGTAAAATGGAAAACATTAGCCCAAATAGTCTTAAACCTTTTTATAAATTGTGACTTGAGGTTAAATCTAGCCTAAAGTTTGTATAGTATAGTTGTATATTTTTTTTTTCTTTTTTCTCCAGGTTGCAAGATATTTTTTATATTTTGCCTTCAAATAAGCTTATGCCTGTTGTGGTTGCATGCATTTGTTAAGTAAAATGAACACGAGAACAGTGAGGAATCCTGACTGTGCACTTAACTCTTTTATATAAAAATATATATTATATATAATAACCTAGACCATGAAAATAGTTGGCTAATGTCTTTGTATTAAAAAAAGGCATAAAAACTATCATATTGTATTATTTGTCTGATGTTCAATTATCAATCAATCCATCCATAACCAAGAGAATAACTAGACTATTTTCATTATCATTATTATTATTATCATTATCATAGATTTTGGCCTTTATCATAGACTTTTCAGTGTCCCACATTAGGAATCACCAGATTGTCGACTGCAGCGCCAAAGTTTCCCATCTGCCTGTTTATATACACAGTAAAAATGCAGTGTCAAATTAACACTTAGTGTTAATTTTAATGCTCCTTCGGATCATATATGGTCCCACTCTAGATAGTGTAAAAAGTAGAGTTTATAGTGTTGAATTTATAGTGTTTATCTAGCACCTTACAGTGTAGAAAATTTACACCGTGATTGTAAAATTACACTTACAATTGTTGTTTAAATTTTACACTATGGGTGTTTAACTGTGTTGATTTTATTCCATTGGATTACACTATTAGTGTTAATAATAAAGTATTCTGTTCAGTGCAAGAAATTTTACACTATCACATGGTGTTAATGTACAAGATCAGACATAAAATCAAGAATCTTCAGATGTATAAATCCAGAGTTTATTTAACAAATGGGCAAAGAGGTAAAGATCAATTAGTCAATCACATTCATGAGGTGTTGCACAGAAGAAGAAAAAAAGTGAATTAAACGCGTAAAATCATCAAATTTGCCTAGACATGAACAAATGTGACGGGTAGATTTGAGCAAGATTGCAGAAAGCTACTCGACAGTTGCGTAGCATCAATAAACGTGGTTCCTCTGTCCCATCAGCGAGCAGGTATGGCTGTGTGGTCTTTTCAGTTCAATCAATGTGTTCTTTAGTCTCTGCCTAAAGATCTAAGACAAAAATAACACTCAGTCATCTCTTCAACTGACCGTCTTTATATTAGTTTTCCACAATACAATCAAGCTAACTGGCTTGTATTGATTGTCAGACAATAGGAAGTGAAAAATGTCCAAATTTACCTTTTTGATGACAGCTTGATATGAGGACATCTTTCCAGGTCTCTTACAGTCTTTTGGTGATGGTGGAATCAAAGGAAGAAATTGATCGTTGCACCATTCTAAATAACAGATGTGACAACTTCAGCAAAAAATGCATAAATATATATAGATAATCTTATTCTGAACTATAGTCAAACCTGAATTATTGGTTTCATCCTCTTTCACAGCAGATTCCTTCAGTCAGGTCCTTGAAGGTCTTGGGAAAGCCTTTCCAGGAACTTAACTGAGGTCTTCTCACCAAAAATCTAAACAAACAAAAAACAAAGTTCATCATCAAATAGTTACATAGCATAATGACAACCATATCTCTCAGGAACCATTTTGGTAATTGTTGTCAGAGTAAATGGATGGACTGCATTTATATAGCGCTTTTATCCAAAGCGCTTTACATTTTGCCTCACATTCACCCATTCATACACCGACGGCGATGTCAACCATGTAAGGCGCCATCCAGCTCGTCGGGAGCAGCTGGGGTTAGGTGTCTTGCTCATGGACACTTCGACACTTGGTCAGGCGGAACCGGGGATTGAACCACCAACCTTTCGGTTTGTAGACAACCTACATGAACCACTGAGCCACTGCCGCCCGAGTAGCGCCGTTCACTCACACCTGGCATTAACATTCATCTTGGGTGACACTCAAGTAAACAACTCAAGAACAGGTGTAATCACACCCAAGACACATTGAGATTTGATTGTTTTGATAGGGTCTAGGCCACATTATTTTATTAAAGGGTTAGTTCACCCCCAAAAATGTATTCTGTTAATTACTCACCCTAATGTTCTAAACCTGCAACACAATTTCATTTGAAACACAAATGAAGATATTATTGATGAAATCAGAGATTTCTGTCCCTTCCAGCTACGCAACTGCCAAATTTAGAAACTTGAAAAACTTCATAAAGACACCGTGAAACTAATCCAAAGGAATCAAGTAGTTTAGTAAATTATATTTTTCTTCTAAAGAAAGTTGATTAATAGTCGTTAGTTGATTAATGTTTATTTGTGAATAAAAGTCTACATTAAAGCAGCACTAGGTGACTTTTCAACCTTCATAATATATTTTTTAAGACTCTTGTGATGATAAATCGACTTACAATAGGTTGAATGACACGTCTGCCATAGCCTGATGGGGTCTGTATCGTTTTTAATCATACTTTTAAACTTCGGGTTTCGGGTAGTACCCCGAGAACAAAAAGAACTACAAAATTCGACTGCTTTACAGCATATACGTCACTTCCACCAACACACACACTTCCTTAAATTCGGACGTGCGAGCCCAACTTTGTTCGTCGGATAATATAGTCATGTCCGAAGCAGCAGAGACAAATAAGAAAGAAAAGGTTTTGTTGGAAGAAAGCAATAAGAGGAAACAAAAAAGTGATGGGATTAAAGGCAGGACGAGGATCAACATGTGACCAGTGTTTGCTCGTCGGCGTGAGCTGAAGGAGGTGTGCCCGACCGATGCTGTCATGCTTGTTACGGTGAGCTACCACTCAAACATTGAACTGAAGTATCATATAGATTCTGTAAAACGGTAACCAGTAGACTACTATAATGACGCTGGCTTGTAAACGTGAGCATCGTGATTATTTGGCGTTTGAAAAAAATAAAACCCATTAAATCATATTCATATGACATGCTGAAACATGCCACTGTAACGTTACCTGGGTTGAAGACATTTCACACGCGACGCCAGAAGAACTCTGAACTCCTCTTGCAGTGTTCAGGGGAACTGTTAGTGCTGCACCAACCCGCGGCGCCACTTTTATGAAATTATTTCGCCCGCACCGCACCACTGTATATATTTTTACAACCCGCCGCACACCCGCGACCATTAAATAGACATACGGGGTCCGCGGGTTATGAGACGACCCGCGCATCACTAGTTCAGGGCTATCAGGGTTGTCATGTCAACAAATGCACGCGCGATGGCATCCCCTGTTGTAGGATGACAGATCTTACGACAGTAGTTGAGGACATTATTTTTTCCAAACTGTAGGGGGACCCCGAGAGCAAAAGTAGCCAAGTGCTGCTTTAAAGGGTTAGTTCACCCAAAAATGAAAAATGTCATTAATTGCTCACCCTCATGTCGTTCGGCACTTGTAAGAACTTCGTTCATCTTCGGAACCCAAATGAAGATATTTTAGTTGAAAGCTGATGGCTGAGAAAGGCTTAAGATAGGCCTCCATTGGCATTCAGTACATTTACACTCACAAGAACCATAAAAGGCACTAAAAACATCATTACAAAGTCCATTTTACTGCAGTGGCTCTACAGTAATTTTACAAAGCGACGAGAATAGTTTTTGTGCCCCCCAAAAAATCTAAACGACTTAATCCACCAAGTTATTGTCTTCTGCGTATGCCTCGGACGTGAACTCATGAAGCACCACGACGCATGCGCGAGAATATGACGCAGATCCGCCGATCGGACACATGACCCAGAAACGAGGAACTTTGTTTACAAGCAGAGGAAGGGAAGACATGCGTATCTAAGCTGTTGAATTCTACGCTGATAGTGCTTTAGAAAAAAAAAAAAAAAAACCTTAAAAAAAAGTTCCTCGCTTCTGGGTCATGCGTCCGATCGGCGGATCTGAGTCATATTCTCGCGCCTGCGTCGTGGTGCTTCTTGAGTTCACGTCCGAGGCATAAGCGGAAGACAATAACTTGGTGGATAAAGTCGTTATTTTGATTATTTTTTTGCCCACAAAAACTATTCTCATCGCTTCGTGAAATTACTGTTAGAGCCACTGCAGTGAGATGGACTTTGTAACAACGTTTTTAGTGCCTTTATGGGTCTTGTGAGTGGGAATGTACTGAATGCTAATGTAGGCCTATCTGAAGCCTTTCTCAGCCATCAGCTTTCAACTAAAATATCTTCATTTGTGTTCCGAAGATGAATGAAGTTCTTACGGGTGTCGAATGACATGGAGGTGAGTAATTAATGACATATTTTTCATTTTTTGGTGAACCAACCCTTTAATCTATACATAAAGCAATCGAGCCTGTTCAGAATTTTGGACTAAACCACTCGGATGTTAATTTGGATTGGTTTTTGATCTCTTTATTAATTTTTGAAGCGTCAAAGTGGTAATTGCGTGGACTGCAAGTGGAGGGACAGAAAGTGCTTAACTTAAAAGTATTTTTGAGTTTGGAATGACATGACGGTGAGAAATTACAACAATTTTACACTTTTGGGTCAACTAAACCGTTAACTATTTGCAGTTTATCTTGAATTAACACAGAAGTGATTGATGTGTCATCATGAATCAAGACACACAATCAATCACACGTAAATTCCAGGTCTAAACAAAGGCAGATATTGTGTGGTTGCCCAGTAATGTGTTAATATTTCATGTTCATTTGTCATGTGTAAAAATTTGTATTGCACATAGAATAATATATAATGATACTTACAATTCTGGATTCATCTTCAGCATTCTGTTGCTTTCCTGAAGGGCTTCCATCCCTCAGAAGAACAGTGTCATCAGAGTCACAGTTTGCCATCTCACGAGAGGAGCTTCCTTCACTTGACACTGCAGGGGTCTGGGTCAAGTCAATTGAAAAGGGATTTAAAATATTTCCAAAATTCAGTAATGCACTACAATTTAAATTAGTAAAATATTTTGTAATTACCCTTAATTTTGATTATGCTGAGAGCTGTCTATAAGGCATGGGTGTCAAGTTGTAAACTTATTTATATTTAAGTTTAAATATTTATTTAATCTGATTATTAAATAAACTTATATAATTTAAATGATTATTGTGTGTAATAGGGGATCTTAAAATGAACTTGGTGTACTACATTAGATTAAGACATGTTTAGAATTTATTTCACCATTATTAACTAATAGTATTTATAATGGGAACAGAAAATAGAGATTTATATTAGTAAAACATAGAGAGATTAAATATTTAGGAAATTATTTATCCCAAAATAGCATGCAGTATGAATTGATAAAGACTTATTTCAAGCTGAAGTACCTGAATGCTCTGCCAGTACGCAAATACTTGGTAACTGAATTGTAAAACAGGCGGACTTTCAGATTAGCCTTTGGGACAACATCTCTTAAATGGTGAGGATTTACTCACCTGCAAGCCATCCTATGTGTAAGTTATATGACATTATTCTTTCAGACGAACACAATCAGAGTTATATAAAGAAATGTCCTGGCTCTTCTAAGCTTTATAATGGCAGTGAATATTGCTTGGTGATAAGCGGTAGGCTAGGCAAGTCGACTTGCGCTAAAAAGGGTGACAAGCCCCCCTCCCGATGCTATGTTTTGTTTTGCTCTAATTTCTGTACTTCTGCGTTCGTCAATATGCATGCGTCAACCCAGCAAACATTTGGACGTTTAATGACCGTTGAAAAGACGTCAATCCGACACGTCCCGTCACGGTTGAAAAATAGTTCCAAAATGAAAGTTGAACCGACGTCTTTGACGTCATCTGGCCGTGAACTGCACGTCTCTTCTGCGCGTCCCTGGACGTCTAAATGCGACGTCTTCTGGCTGTTTAAATGTGTTGCTACATAATTTACGTGTATTTATAAGCCTGCATATATAAAATAATTACACACCCATTGTGTAACATCGTGAAGGACAATCAGTTATGGCGTGAGGTTTAACACATCTTGACAAAGGTTCAAAAAAGGTCCAAAATAGGTCCAGTCAGACCTGAACCTCCATACAACGTTTTAATCACGTGCATCACAAACAAGAACACATTGAGGACATAAGCAAAAAAAACCCCAGCATGTTCTGATTTACAACTTTTTATTGTTTTGAACAGCCACAACTTTTCCTCTTTATTTATTTTGCATCATTGTTTAACATCTGTTAACCAAACTAAAATACCAAATTCAAAATACTGAATTATTAGCCTTTAAGATAACATTTTACAATAAGGTTCAAAGTTAACATTAACTAATAATGAACTGCACTTATTTTTGTTAATGTTAATTTCAACATTTACTAATGCATTATTAAAATCTTGTTAACATTAGTCAATGCACTGTGAACTAACATGAACAGCTGTATTTTTATTAACTAACGTTAACAAAGATTAACAAATTCACAGTAACAAATGCATTGCTCGTTTCACGTTAACTAATGCATTAACTAATGTTAACTGATACAACCTTATTGTAAAGTGTTACTGCCTATATAAAGGGATAGTTCACCCAAAAATGAAAATTCTGTCATGTTTCAAACCTGTATACCTTTCTATGTTCTGCTGAACACAAAGATATTTGGAAGAACATTTGTAACCGAACAGATCTCAACACATTAACTACTAAAGTAGGCAAATAATATAATGTTAGTTAATGGGAGGTTATATCTGCTTGGTTACAAACTGGCTTCCAAATATATTTGTGTACAGCAGAACATTGAAAGGGATAACAATGCATTTTCATTTTTGGGTGAACTATCCCTGGCTTAAACACATTAAAGTTTTTTGGCTCATTTTTGTAAGCACCACCCCAGCTCTTCCTGTATAGGGCTTCAGGTGTTCCTCCATCGCTGCATCAATCTCAGAGTCTGGAGCATTCGGGTTCCACCTCTTCACAGCATCTGAGGGAAGAGAATATATATATATATATATATATATATATATATATATATATTTTTTTTTTTTAATGAATAAAAGGGAAAATGTGAGGTAAATTACATGCATTTATTCTCAAAATAGCTTAATGGAGTACAGCTAAATAAAAAACAATGGAACAACATGTATAATAATAATAATAATACATTTTATTTATAACGCACTTCATTCCGAAGAATCTCAAAAGTGCTACATGGGAAAATGACAAACATCAATAAAAATAAGTAAAATGATATAATAATAAAAACAATCAACACATAAAAGCATTACATTTTATTTTATTGTATAAAAGATGTTCTGCTTTAAATGGGTGTTAGATGGGTCCATCAGTTGGGGGATCAGCATCTGTCCCCTCCCTCTTCAATACCACTGTGCTGCCCTAAAAAAAAAAAAAAAAAAAAAAACCTAACTAGGTGTGTGTCTGTGAGAAAGGCCCTTAACTAGGTGTGTGTCTGTGAGAAGGACCCTTAACTAGGTGTGTGTCTGTAAGAAGGACCCTTAACTAGGTGTGTGTCTGTGAGAAGGACCCTTAAAGGGGTACTTCAGCGCTGGGGAGATGAATCTGTATTTAAACTGGGTCATCAATGTAGTAGAAATTAGGGATGTGCATTTCAAGCAAAAATAATATTCGATGATCGCTGGGAATTATTCGAATATTATTCGAAAATCGCACCCCTCCCCCGCATGCACGCAAACTGGCATAGGTATATCGTTAAATAAAAGCCTTTGGTCAATTCAACGCCGGATAGTAGCGTGGTCAGCACAAACAAATAAAGGCCGGGGGAAAATGTGTGTATAATCTCCTAAATGCCTTTCATTTAATGGGCACTCAAGTTCATCGTGTAGGCTACAGTATGGTTGTGCCGTGAAGGCTGACCAACATCACGCAATCATCCTGATGCCACGCGCCCGTTCTTGCGAGTGCGACACATACTAATTCTATATAGTCTCTTATATAGTTAACCTAAAAACTTTGTAGGGATGGCTCTGTAAATTAAATTGAGAATATAACTGATGCATTTATGCCATTTTAAATAGGTTAAACGATGAGAGATGAGATCTGTGAAAATACCGTGTCAGGCAGGCTACACAAATATTGATCTTCTCGTCTTTTTTATACGTCTTAAACACTATTCGCACGGGATTAGTATTATCTAGGGACCTCTGTGATTTAGAAATTACTCCCCCACATCTGAGTTTTGCGTGGCGCGCACGGGATAAGCCTGTGATTTTACTCGAATTTACTGACTTATTACCCGGATATGATGTCAAGACTTCGTTATAGATATAGCTGTATGAAATCATTAAACAGGCATCGATTTCGTTTTGATTATTTTATAGTAATAAATAAACATAATTTCGTTTTTTATTTATTACGCAAAACTCAGATGTGGGGAATTAGCCTAATTTCAGAGGTCCCTAGATAATACTAATCCCGTGCGAATAGTGCTATAGCCTCTGCATTTAACTTAAAAAATATTTTATTTTGTACACAGAACAAACAAAATAGAATAGGCTTCAAAATAAACTATGTTGATGAAATATTGTAAATTGGTCATGAACTAGCTACACGTTAATAAAAATAGGCAAAATCAAAAATGAATAGGCCCTATCTCCGAGAAAAGTGCGTGCAACCTATTGGAAGCACGGGTGAGTAATTAGTTTGGTCAGAAAAATAACTAAGTTATAGTTAAAAAAAACTTAGTTAAAAAAATTATGTAAAGCGACATATAAAGTGCATAAACTCTTCTTACGTGGAAGGAAGCTTTTTTCCCTCACGTGATAGCCTTTAGAAAGCGCGGAGTCATTAATTGGGTTAAAAAAATAACGAAATTATATATATTTTTTAATAGAAAATAATATTTATGTAAAGAAATATATTAAATTAAAAAGTGCTTAAAAGTACACTACTCTTAATGGAAGGAAGCTTTTTCTCTCACGTGCAACCTAAAGCACTGAGTAGGCTAATTAGTTGGGTTAGTAAAATAACGAAATTACAGTTTAAGGATAAAAAATATTTATGTAAAGAGATATAGTAAAATAAAAAGTGTTTAAAAGTGCACAACTATTCTCAAGTGGAAGGAACCTTTTTCCCTCATGCGCAATATAGAAAGCGCAGATGCATCATTAGTTGGGTTGGAAAAATAACGAGATCAGTTTTTTTAAAGTAGACAATAATATTTATGTAAAGAGATGGCCTATATTAAAATAAAAAGCGCTTAAAAATAGGCTATACAACTCTTAAGTGGAAGAAGGCTTTTTTCCCCTCAAGTGCAACCAGGCTGTAGAAAGCTGAGTCTGGTTCGGCTAAAATAACCTCACGTGCAACCTATATAAAAAATTAAGCGAGGAATAAGCATTTTACATTTTTCTCAATGCTTGTTACCGATTAGGCTACAGTAATTCTGACCGAAATTGCTTTGTCGACTTTCTAGCTTGGGTGATATGTTTGCATGTTTCGAAAAAAAGAAAGAAAAAAAAATCAATGATAGATATCTGTCCACTGGAACGTTATCGCTTTTATTCGCTATTAATTTAAAACGGTTTAAAGGCTACATATATGAAGAAAGAGAGGGAGAGAGACCAATGGTGACTGTTTAATTCATTATATAGTTAACAATTAATTCACTTTAATGTGGATAAACGCGCTGTCCATGAATCTGTCGTCAGTGCCATTTTTTCAACTATCCCTAACTGACTGTGCAGCTCCCTTACGGTCATCAAAAAGTTTCTCCAGTCTGACAGTGATCGTCTTTCTAGACGGGACAGTAAACTCGGGTTCTACAAACTCCATCAGACTTCTAAAACCCTCTCCTTCTACAAAGCTGATCGGAAGCATATCTTTAACGATCATCTTCGTGATGAGGGCCGTTGTTTGCTCTGCCCGTCTAGCATCCGACTTGGTTGATCGGATCATAAAACACTGATTCCTGCTGACCTGTGGATGGACCGGATTTTGCTCTCAGATGACTGTGCATTGTAGTGGTTGACCTATGATAAGCAAGCATCGCATGGCAGAGTTTGCACTGCACTTCTTTTTCATTAATTTTATTATAAGAACTCCACACAGAACTCTTATTCGACATCGTGACTCTAAGTAGTGTGCATGATGATGTATTATTTTTTTGTTGTGTGAAAACTGATTGACAGCTTTTACGTGCGGTTTTGACAGCGCGCGCCACCCGCTGGTTACATTAACACGTCACCACCGCATCAGCGCAGCAAACCTGGATTTTTTTTTTTAGACGACAATCGCACAGCCTATTCGATATTCTATAGTTACATTTACATTTACATTTAATCATTTAGCAGACGCTTTTATCCAAAGCGACTTACAAAAAAGGGGAGAGTAATAGAAGCAACGGAACAGACAAGGCCAAAAACCTGTAAAGCTAGGAACACACCAAGCCGACGCCGATCAACTAGTGGCGACGAAAGCAAACTGCTGAGTCGGCTCACGTTGGCCACGTCTTGGGTCCAAAGCGGTCCAAAGTTGCCCTGACACACCAAGCCGACGCTCGACATCAGACGGCCAATAGCGCGTCCGTTCTGCGCCTGCGTAAGAGGAAATACCTTTCCGTCCCAGCTGGTGGCAGTAGTCTGTTTTCGTTATTCGAAGCGGGAAACCGGAAGAGCTATAAAGATATCAGCTGTCGTTTTCGTTTCCCCACACAGACGGATTCGTCCATTTCAGAACGTTGCAAATGGCATTGCCGTTGTCAGCCGTTGGTCTTTTACTTATGGAAGAGGAAAGGTAGAAGCGGACGTGAAAAATACGAGGAACGCTCACTAAATGGGTGAAACCAGGATACCCGAAGTCGAAATGTGAAACCATAGATTATTACACTTGTTCACCTATCAATGAACCATAACAATAACAGGGCATAGCTCAAACAATACCCTGCAAATTGGCTCATTCAGATGCATTGTGGAAGTTAATGTGACTATCTGAACAATGGCCACTTACCCAAAGGATTGTTAAAATAAATATATATGTATGACGCATTCTGTCTGATTTACAGTAAATTATGTTTGTGACAATGCTTGGTGCTAGTTCAATGAATTATGACAGAATTTGTATATATTTTTTTCATTGGAAACATGCCTATGGTGACATTTCTTCAAAATGATATCATGCTGCTTCTTGCACATCACATAACAGCAGTTTGGAAATGAAATCTCCAGTGGCACAGAAATGTTAATGAAAACAATGTAACACTAAATCATACACTGAACTTAACTGACAGTAACCATGCTAACTATTAATTTACAGATATTGCACTTTGATAACATTGTATTGTGGAAGTAACACATAATGAAAATATGTCTCTATTAATTGAAAATCTATTTATTCTTAAATTAAAACATCAATAATGATGTGTTTATTTACCCTGCTAGTTAGATGTCAAATTGCAAAATAAGGGTTAGAATTCTGCATCATCTTGTGTTTTGTGATCCTTTTTTACATAAAGAACTGTGAATGCAAGTACCCAAAGGCAAAGTTTTTTATTTTCCAATGTTCAGTACAATGGGCACAAATAGCTATGTAGAGAATAGCTATAAAAGTAGCTATATAGGTAGATTCAGCCAAGGGTGTACTGGGCCGTAGCTCAGCCTTAATGAAGCTGGGCTCACGGGTGCCAATCCAGGTGTCACTGTTGGTACCATCTGAGGGTAAACAGGATTCACTTTCAGACAAAGGTTCCTTAAAGACACAATCAAAATGTGAACAATGTGATACAATAGATTCTTACACTTGTTCACCAATAACCCATAACAATAACTGGGCATAGCTAAAACAATACCCTGCAAATTGGCTAAATGGATCTATTCAGATGCACATTGTGGAAGTTGATTTGTTGAATTACTTGTAAATAGACCCATCTGAACGTTCATTGGCCACTTTACCAAAAGCAAAATGTTAATTTGTTCAAATGGAAAGAAAAAATAAATTACACATACATATTATATATATATATATATGTGTGTGTGTGTGTGTGTGTGTGTGTGTGTGTGTGTGTGTGTGTGTGTGTGTGTGTGTGTACCCTGACAGTTAGATTTTTTTTACAGCCGCTAGAACACATTTCTCAATACATTTAGGTCACTTTTGCAAAACTCTCCACACAGTTAGTACAACAGCTAAACTGTGGATTTATCATTGCTTTTGGACATGAAGACATGCATTAAGTGTTTTGATATCTTTAGTGCATTTTGAATGTGAAATTAACTGCTGTGCAAAGATGAAAGTTGCACACAACAATCTAACATGCAGTTTTTTTTAAAAATATGGACTACTGAAGAAGAAAAAACTATTGCAAAAAAGGAAATCTTACCTGACATGACAAGTTTATTTGCGATCTCATGCCACAGTTCTGCTTTCGCCACACAGTTGACATAACGTTAACATTTTCCCGTAGTGTGATACTAAGCTGGCCTTTGCTGGATCATGCTGATCAATTTGTCTTCACTTGCCTCGGTCCACACAGCCATATATATATATATATATATATATATATATATATATATATATATATATATATATATATATATATATATATATATATATATATATATATATATTCACGTGTATCGGAATGAGGAATATAATCAAATGAGACGAGACCTTTCTTTTACTGTCTATGGAGGAGACAGGCGTTCTGTGTTCCCTCTTGACTCTGTCGTTTACTTGCTTCGTCACTTCCGTTTTATTTTCTCGTGCACTGGTTTGCTAGCTGAACAGCAAATCAGAACGATCATATGTCCCGACTGACCGACATGCGGCGACGCCGATTTAACATGTCGAATCGGCTGAAAAACAGCCGACGAGGACCAACGCTAGCCGACGGCGTGGAACTGTGTGGAACACACCGAGGAAACTTAGTTGGCCGACGCACAAAAACTGCCCGACGGCCGACCGTCGGCTTGGTGTGTTCCGGCCTTAAGAGCTGTAAGAAATCTCAATTAATTAGCACAATACACAATTTTTTTTTTTTTTTTTTAAAGACAGACATCTACAACAAAAACTCACGTCCGCACAATAGTTGTCTATAGTTAATAGTTAATAGTTAAATCAACTAATCGAATATTCGAAAATCGTGACTCATCCCTAGTAGAAATGTGAAATTATTTTTTAATTTGGTGCCTTCTAGACTGAGAAAAGACAGAAAATGTATTTTTGTCTCATGGGGATGAAAGACTACAATTCCCAGAATGCTTCGCTGCCCTGTGAGGCCATTCCCAAAGCCACCAACTTACAGTGACTGAGTTAGAGAAGACACTAGGCTTGTTTGAGATGAGCAAAATCTGCGCAGAACCGATCACCGGTGATCAGCGCGAGATGCATGCCGGTTAGAAATGTGTCCGAGGGCGGTCCGCCTTGCTCTGATGTCATGCTGACGTATGTCAAAAATCTCTCGCGATGGCGAGGCGGATGTGTCGGATTCTGCAGTCGAGCGCAGTTGCTCTCCACCGACTGCGCTGACCAAAAGCATGATGGGAAACGACTTGCTGACGACACAGCTTAATGCTTATTGGTTTAAATAACCGTGATGCAAGGTTGTTTTTTTAATATAATTGAATTTAAAACTCTGATATCATGTTTTTATGTGTATAAATTATGTGTGCATATTCTCAAACTCTCGGACAGTGCGGTCTTTCTGTGGGTTATGTGATTGTTGTCATATTAATAAAAATATATAAAAACGTGTGTAATTAAAGTAAAAATGCTAGATAAGCAGGCCTTTCGAAAGGAAATAAATAACAAAAACTTTGGGTGCCTTGTTCATAGTATTTATTTTCATATAAAAGCAACGTAACTTAAATTACATCCATCTTATCAGCAACAGAGCGCACGAGTGTGAATCCCGCGATATCCGCAACTGATCTCGCAGGTGTCTGATCCACTAAGAGAAGAGAGAACTCTAATCTCACACACACACACCTGCTCTCGCTGGTGTCTGATCCACTACGAGAAGAGAGAATTGTCCGGCTTGCCTGCACTTTTTTCACTCCTCCCCTCACTGCAGCCGCCTAGTCTCGCCTTTATTTCAGGCGAGGCAAGGCGCATCTCAAACAAGCCTACTACAATTAAAAACTGAACGTGTCTGTTCAATACAATATAACGAGTATCACAGCACTGAGCACTGACTGCAGGAGTGAAATAAATGAGCTCTCGTGATGAGAGCTGAGGCAATCGCGACTACACTCGCGGCATACATTCACAACGCGAGTTCAGTCTGGCGCGTTTCAGTTCATGCCTTTGCAAGCTTAACTTTCATAGAAATTAATTTGAGAAGTTAGAAGACTTACATTGCTCACCATAGCTCCGTTTTAAATGAGTGCCTGTAGCTGAGCTGAGCTCTCCCTGCAAGCTGACTGTAATCTCCCATCCCCCATGCGCAGATTCAAAACATGCGGAAATGGCTCCCTCTGCTGGCTGTAGTCTTTAGCCTTTGGGCAAACAATTTTTCCAGAAATAAAATGCATAAATCTCATGTCTCAGGGGGATATGAGGGGGGGAAGCACAATCATTTGAATATACTCCAGGGTTTCTACTGATACAAAGCCATATGCTAATCGCTGAAGTAACCCTTTAACTAGGTGTGTGTCTGTGAGAAAGACCCTTAACTAGGTGTGTCTGTGAGAAAGACCCTTAACTAGGTGTGTGTCTGTGAGAAAGGCCCTTAACTAGGTGTGTGTCTGTGAGAAGGACCCTTAACTAGGTGTGTGTCTGTGAGAAAGGCCCTTAACTAGGTGTGTGTCTGTGAGAAGGACCCTTAACTAGGTGTGTGTCTGTGAGAAAGACCCTTAACTAGGTGTGTGTCTGTGAGAAAGACCCTTAACTAGGTGTGTGTCTGTGAGAAAGGCCCTTAACTAGGTGTGTGTCTGTGAGAAGGACCCTTAACTAGGTGTGTGACTGTGAGAAAGACCCTTAACTAGGTGTGTGTCTGTGAGAAAGACCCTTAACTAGGTGTGTGTCTGTGAGAAAGACCCTTAACTAGGTGTGTCTGTGAGAAGGACCCTTAACTAGGTGTGTGTCTGTGAGAAAGACCCTTAACTAGGTGTGTGTCTGTGAGAAAGACCCTTAACTAGGTGTGTGTCTGTGAGAAAGGCCCTTAACTAGGTGTGTGTCTGTGAGAAGGACCCTTAACTAGGTGTGTGTCTGTGAGAAAGACCCTTAACTAGGTGTGTGACTGTGAGAAAGACCCTTAACTAGGTGTGTGTCTGTGAGAAAGACCCTTAACTAGGTTTGTGTCTGTGAGAAAGACCCTTAACTAGGTTTGTGTCTGTGAGAAAGACCCTTAACTAGGTGTGTGTCTGTGAGAAGGACCCTTAACTAGGTGTGTGACTGTGAGAAAGACCCTTAACTAGGTGTGTGTCTGTGAGAAGGACCCTTAACTAGGTGTGTGTCTGTGAGAAAGACCCTTAACTAGGTGTGTGTCTGTGAGAAAGACCCTTAACTAGGTGTGTGTCTGTGAGAAAGACCCTTAACTAGGTGTGTGTCTGTGAGAAAGTGAAAGACAGGTGGGCTGAGATGTCCCCTAAATAGATAAATGGTACCAATAAAAATTATATTAAGGAACAATATATTTTTTTGATTGGCATATGACCCAAATTACATCATATAAAGGATACATTAATAAGTTACAGTAATAATTTTGACGGTATCATTTAACATACTTTCTATTTATATGTTCGAAATAACTTTTCTACTTGGCCAAATTCAGTACATTTCAGTTGACAATGTAGCATAATTTCTTCCATTTCATTCGTGTCAAAAAAGTAAAACTCAAGCATGTTAATCAAATAATACAAAATGTACTTACCCAACAGTAGATTTTTAATAATATATCGATACAACTCCCCAATTCCTCTCCTCGTGGTTGTTCAACGGTCCCGTCCGGCCTTCCGGGAGAGCATATCTCGCGAGATAATATCCTATCGCGGGATTTTGTAATATCGCAAGCTGTATTAATAATAATAGATTTTATTTATAACGCACTATTACTATATATTGTTACTACATCTTGGCAGCACAGTTTTGGCTATCTTCATCCAACTCAGACCTAAATGGTGAATGGAAATGTATCTGTTTTACATAAAAATAATAACGAATACATAAAACAGATTGGGAAAAAATTACTAAATGCAGCTTTACAATCACTTAACCACATGGGCACTTTGTGATTATAATTAATTAAATGAGATAAAGTAAATATATTTATGTTGCATGCAAATTGTGTATTTCATAAAGATAATTCCTGTTTTTTTCCTGCTATCTCGTCAGTGGACGTCTTATTCACAACCTCTTAAAAACTACTTGGTGCACTTAAATTAATTATTGCAGTATTAACCAATGTGTAAGGTAAGCACAGCTTTTGCATATTTCACAAGGATTTCATAACATAAGGGTCAGGATGGACTATAATTGCACGTGTAAAAGACGTCGCCAGGTGACGTCCTCTCACAACCGAATCACAACAGGGTATATATTGAACTACACGGAGCTAAAAGTCAAAGTAATAATTATACATACAACTCCAGAGAACTGTAGACATGAACAAACGTATCTGAATACATTTTTAAGAAATGTTTCTGTATTACACATTTTTACTGATTCATGCAGTCCTACCGCGACTATTTTTGGCCAGGGACACGACGTTGCTGTCGGACCAATGTTTGCTGGGAAGGGTTATTCTTTTTAACGCAAGTCGACTCGCACATTGCTGACCACTGGAAGCTAGTTATTTTAGTCTATAAAGTTTTAAAAATGGATATTTTTCTCACACAAACATGCCACTTTGCTTCAGATGACCTTTATTAAACCCCGGAGCTGTGTGGCGCAATTATATGATGGATAGATGCACTTTTATGGACTTTAAAAATGAAGCATTCACTGCCATTATAGGATTAGCCAGGACATTTTTAAATATAACTCTGATTGTGTTCGCCTGAAGAACCTAGGGATGGCTTGGGGGTGAGTAAATCATGGGATATTTTTCATTTTGGGATGACCTAACCCTGGCATTATGAACCATGTGACTAGTAAGTAAAACCTCAAACATACAATAATGTTCAAAATTTTGGTTTTGGTACAGTTCTTTGAAAAAGGTCTCTAATGCTCACCAAGATTGCATTTGCTTGATTAAAAAAAAATCTGTAAAATCTAATATTTTGAAATAATATTAAAATTCTAAATAATTGGGTTCTATTTGAATATATTATAAAAAGTAGTTTATTCTTGTGATCAAAGCTTAATTTTCAGCATAATTACTCCAGTCTTCAGTGTCACATGATCCTTCAAAAATAATTCTAATATGAGGATTTTATTCATCAAGGAATCCATAAAAATGCACCATGGTTTACACAAAAATATGAAACAGCACAACTGTTGTCAACGCTGCTAATAATCATAAATGTTTTTGTGAGCAGCAAATCATCATATGAGAATGATTTCTGAAGGATCATGTAACACTGAAGACTGGTGTATTGATGTTGAAAATTCAGCTTTAATCACAGGAATATTAAAATAATAATAATAATAATAATAATAATAATAATTTTACAATGTAAAATAGCTGTTTTCAATTTAAAGGGTTAGTTCTACCAAACCTTTAAATCCTGTCATCAATTCCTCTCCCTCATGTTGTTACAAACCTGTAAGACCTTCATTCATCTTCAGACAGCAATTTAATTAACACTTTCAAGGCAGAAAGGAAGTAAAGACATCAATAATTACAATGTAAAGGAGACTGGCACAGGCTAGATCAAAATTGTGGAATTAAGTTATTTTTGCACACAAAAAGTATTCTTGTTGCTTCGTAACATTAAGGTTGAACCACTGGAGTCACATGGACTATTTTAACAATGTTTTCACTACCTTTCTGGGCCTTGTGTTGCAGCCTATGGAGGGGTCAGAAAGCTTTTGGATTTCATCAAAAATATTTTCATTTGTGTCTGAAGATGAACAAAGGTCTTACAGGTTTGGAACAACATAAGGTGAGGAATTAATGACAGAATTTACATTTTTGGGTGAATTATCACTTTAAATATATATTACAGTTTGTACTGTATTTTTGATCAAATAAATGCAGCCTTGGTGACTGTTGAGTAAAAATGACTCTTTCAAAAGCATAAAAAACATAGATTAGAAACATTAATAAGGTTCTCCTCTGTTTCAGCTGCCAGAAAATGATGAAGATGTGACAGTGTAGCTCGGGATAAGGAAGAGGATGAAGAGGAGGAAGAACATGTAAGTAAAAAAATATATATATATATACCTTTTTAACAAAAAGCAATACACCTACAATAGTATGGCTTTTTTTTCAGCTTCCAGTTTACAAAGATCCAAAGTGAATATATAGAGCCCATCCTCTTATCCTATCCTCAGAAGACCCTGCCCTCCACTGGTGGGGTAAGAAAGACCCTCTTCCTCTTCTCTCACAGCTCTCCATCTCCCTCTGCCTCATCAACACTGTCTGAAGCTTTTTCCACAGCTGGGACACAGTCAGGAATGAGAGGTCTCAGATTCTTCCTGAGAAAGTCATCATGCTCATTTTCTTGAACAAAAAAAAAAACCTGTTGATGTATATTTTGGCCCAATAATACAGAAAAGATGCTAGGACTCGGTGTAGTGTTTTTTACATATCTCTTTATGAACGTAGGACTATAGCTGAAGGACTATATATCTTTTGTAATTGTCACATTGTTCAGGTTTAGCTACAGGTAGTGAAGCAATAAAGCACATCACCACCAGACATTTGTAGCAGGTGCCTCACAGGACATGCAGGACATTTCTGCAAATAAAAGTAATAATAAAGAAACTGATAACTCTTTTTTTCCATGTCTTTTTTGTGCTAAATTATTGAGAGTAGTACCAATATGAGTATTGATAAGTATAAGTGAGAAAATACTTAACTACTCCCTAATAAGACAATAAAATATTTTAATAATTGGTTACATTTCTTATGTTGTTTGTTTGATTAATGAATGGACGTGTTACATTTCTGTACTCATAATTTGTTGACACGTTACACTGTTCAAATGTTGACTTAATATTTGTACAAAGTAACACTGAATAAATGCTGATTATTAAATTAATGCAGTGTGGTTTTGAGCCATTTTCTATTACAATTTAATAGGGGTTTGTATCGTTTTTTATTATCTACGAGTACATAATCCCTAAATATATTAACTAAAATCAAAACAAATGTATTAATAAGGTTTTACAGCAGAGAATTCAATGTTTGAGTGTATCAGTTCTATGTGGATTTCAAGGTTATGGACCAAGCACATCTTAATTTCCCGGACTAAAGGTGAGATTATTCAAATAAAGTTGGACGTGGTATTTTGGTCGTTAGGACGTACCTGCCACGTTCCAGCGACAATCAATAGGCTTGTTTGAGATGAGCAAAATCTGCGCAGAATCGATCACCGGTGATCAGCGCGAGATGCATGCCGGTTAGAAATGTGTCCGAGGGCGGCCCGCCTTGCTCTGATGTCATGCCGACGTATGTCAAAAATCTCTCGCGATGGCGAGGCGGATGTGTCGGATTCTGCAGTCGAGCGCAGTTGCTCTCCACCGACTGCGCGGAGCAAAAGCATGATGGGAAACGACTTGCTGACGACACAGCTTAATGCTCATTGGTTTAAATAACCGTGATGCAAGGTTGTTTTTTAATATATTTGAATTTAAAACTCTGGTATCATGTTTTTATGTGTATAAATTATGTGTGCATATTCTCAAACTCTCGGACAGTGCAGTCTTTCTGTGGGTTATGTGATTGTTGTCATATTAATAAAAATATATAAAAACATGTGTGTAATTAAAGTAAAAATGCTTGATAAGCAGGCCTTTCGAAAGGAAATAAATAACAAAAACTTTGGGTGCCTTGTTCATAATATTTATTTTCATATAAAAGCAACAGAACTTAAATTACATCCAGTTTATCAGCAACAGAGCGCACAAGTGTGAATCCCGCGATATCTGCAACTGATCTCGCAGGAGTCTGATCCACTACGAGAAGAGAGAACTCTAATCTCACACACACACACCTGCTCTCGCTGGTGTCTGATCCACTACGAGAAGAGAGAATTGTCCGGCTTGCCTGCACTTTTTTCACTCCTCCCCTCACTGCAGCCGCCTAGTCTCGCCTTTATTTCAGGCGAGGCAAGGCGCATCTCAAACAAGCCTATAATCACGTCGCCACGACGAATACAGGAATCACAAAGTTACGTCGCTGGAACGTTACCTGGTATGTCGCTGCGACTAATTATGGCGCGTACTCCGGGCCAAAATTAAACATCCGACCGACCGACCTACCGATCGAACGTCTAACCGAACGTCTATCCGACCGTCTTGTCTGATGGAGCGGGTGACCCACGTGACGACCTGACGTGACGTCAACGTCTTGAAATTATGTCTTTTTTTACCATTTATATATACAAGCTGATGTGTAAAGACTATACATTGACACTGCAGGCACTAAATACAGATATATACCTAAAATAATACTCAACCATTTCCTGCTGTACTTCCCTGAATAAGTCTTTAAAGATGTTGTAGGCTATTTTAAGTCTTTCTTAGTGATTAACTGAAAAAAGCTTGTATATCATGACTTTCTCTGTTTTCCATGACAAAAGGAGCTAATGTTTCAAACTTTTAAACATCAGACTCACCTATTTTAACTGTACATCCATGCAGTGGGCTACTGTTAATTAATGTATTTGTATTTTTCCATATTATTTTATGTATATGTACGTTATATAATTTGCATATCATGGTTAGTAACAGTGGCTCAGTGGTTCATGTAGGTTGTCTACAAACCAGAAGGTAGGTGGTTCAATCCCCGGTTCCACCTGACCAAGTGTCGAAGTGTCCATGAGCAAGACACCGAACCCCAGCTGCTCCCGACGAGTTGGATGGCGCCTTACATGGCTGACATCACCGTCGGTGTATGAATGGGTGAATGTGAAGCAAAATGTAAAGCGCTTTGGATAAAAGCGCTATATAAATGCAGTCCATCCATCAAACAGATCCATTTTATATTGTTTGTCATTGTTTTACAAGTAAGAGTTAAAAGTTATATGTTAACGAGTTTTAATTTGTAAAGCTTCAATGTAATGGGACCATGCTGTCATTAATTGTCCATTTACTTTTAATGGTAGTAACACATTGACCCCCTTCAGGGGTCGCCACAGCGAATCACCTGCCTCCATCTGTTCCTATCCTCTGTATCCTCTTCTCTCAGACCGACTACCTTCATGTCCTCCTTCACTACATCCATAAACCTCCTCTTTGGTCTTCCTCTTGACCTCCTGCCTGGCAGCTCTAACCTCAGCATCCTTTTACCAATAATAATAATAATTATTATTATTATTCACTATATATATATCCAATATATTCACTCTCCACCCCCTGAACATGGCCAAACCATCTCAACCTGGCCTCTCTAACTTTGTCTTCAAAACATCTCACATGTGCTGTCCCTCTGATGTACTCATTCCTGATCAATCCTATCCATCCTCGTCACTCCCAAAGAGAACCTCAACATCTTCAGCTCTGCTACCTCTAGCTCTTCCTCCTGTCTTTTCCTCAGTGCAACTGTCTGAGTAACACATTGAGTAAGGTTAAGATTATTCAATAAACACATTGTTCATTTTTACCATGATTTTGTCTCCTTCCTTCTGATATTTCCTCTGCTGACTCGTGGGCTGGTATCATAATGAGTTAACATAAGCTGTTGATGTATTGGAATATAAAAAAATTACTTTTCTGAACTTATGCAGAGAGAGAGAGCGATCATGTCAACTCAACACTGGATCTAACATGCCTTTTCACTGTCTCTCATCTTGTAATCATAGGGGCATAAAGTGATTTGCAGCTTATGGTTATAATGGATTATAGTCATTTAAAATCCTTGTTAATGTACATAAAGACTTCATCCTAGTCTGTAAGATTGTATATTGTAATATTTGAAACAGTGCTAATAAGAGTATAGGCTAGATGCCAGATATATTATAAATAATTTTTAGTTTCTAGATAATATGGATTTTTTTTCCCACAGTTCTCCCATGATTCTGAAAACAAAACTAAACCAAAAAAGAACGCAGATAGGCCTAATTTACTCGAGGTTCTATGAGTCTATTCAAGCTTCTATTCCTTTAAATTTATAAATAAATATATAAATATATATATATATATATATATATATATATATATATATATATATATATATATATATATATATATATAGATTTATAAATATATATATATATATATATATATATATATATATATATATATATATATATATATATATATATATATATATATATATATATATATAAATTTATTAAAATGAATACAAGTTTTAATAGACTCATAGAACCTCGAGTATATATATATATTAATGTGTGGATGAAGTCATCCTGAGCTTGAACTATACAATGAGCTGCATCAAATCCGTTTAATCAGTCACTGGTGACACCTAGTGGAGTAATATTGTAGAATCTGTTATTCTAAAGCTTTTATTCTAAATCGAAAGCTTAACAGTAGTTCGGCTGCCGCAACATCAGTGGGTTTTTTTTCGGACCATAAACTTTTATTCCAATGCTTTCATTATATTTGATGTTTGCAAAACAGAAATATAAATCGTATATTCAGTTTAACAGCATTGAATTCAAAAAGTTTGTAACTGAACTGCGAAGTGTGCACATTTTGATGCTTAAATTATGTTCAATGACTGGGTCAAACGCGTTTGCAAATCGGCCTGAATCCACTTGAATTAATTTGGACTGCTCTCTCAGTAGCTACGTTTCCATAAGAGGTTTGCACAAAACCTTTGTGATATTTAGGCTGCTAAATGTCGACAAAAAACTATTGAGAAGTAATTCCAAAAAGTATGTTGGTATGTTTGTGTATATCCTAGCAGCAATAGCCATTATTTTTAATGGAAGGAGACATAGGCGTGTTATCCACGCATTAATTAAAATTCAAAGAACGAAATATATATATATACGTTTTATCCATAGGTTTTATCAGTCACTGGTGACACCTAGTGGAGTAATATTGTAATATAATCTTTATTTAAAGCTTAACATTACTTTCAAACGTCATTTACTTATTTTAATCACGGCTGCCACAACATCAGTGTTTATATTTCCGACCATAAACCTTTTTTTTCTTTTCTTTTTTTTCTTTTTTTTAAACAATACTTTCGTTATTATTTTGATGTTTGGAAAATATAAATAGCCATATTTTATTAAATAATAGTTCAAACAAGCCTTAAAATACATATTTTTGTATTTTGTCATATTTGTGATGAAGCCAGACGAATTGATGACCAGCCCCAGCTTATTTTTTAAGGTGAAGAAAATGGTCTTGCAATATTCCTAACTTGTAAGTTGCTTTAATAGGCTATAGTATATTAAAAACATGCATACAAATTAGGCTAAATAACGCATTAATTAAAATTCAAAGAACGAAATGTTTGAATTTGCATGTTGGAAACTCAA
This sequence comes from Pseudorasbora parva, assembly GCF_024679245.1. Lineage (NCBI taxonomy): Eukaryota > Metazoa > Chordata > Actinopteri > Cypriniformes > Gobionidae > Pseudorasbora > Pseudorasbora parva. The sequence continues at coordinate 17,279,414 of NC_090174.1, read as the reverse complement.
AGGTTTTTTTTCGTTATTTTGACTTTGAATTTCGTTTGTTAGAAATATGAAATGAATTTAGAAATGCTTTTAAAATGAAAAACGAAATGTTTAATAAACAAAATAATTTTTTGAAATGAAGACAGCATTTGGAGTGAGTGCATGCTAAATAATCATTTCTCTGAATCAACAACCTTTGTAAGTGTACACAAAAGTATAGACAGTTTATATTTTATAATTATGTCTTGCACATATCTGTATGGCTAAAAATGTCTATTGTATTGTGAGTTATATGCTGCTATAAAGGACAATGTCCATCAGAAAGCGCTGGCAACATCATTGGCCATGGGTTAAAGAAAATGCCTATTTAATTAGTCTATGTTTAAATATTAGCCTATACAATTTTTTTGTGTTATTTTTTAGTTGATTTTTTTTAAACGAGGTTATACATAAGATGCGCGTCTGGAGACATTGAGTATTGCTTTGAATAAAGTTATAATTCAAAGTGAATTTCGTTTCGTTTTGCAATGAGCATGGATTTCTAGTGTAGCCTATTTACTTGAACTTCTTAGGTAGTCTAATATCTATGGTTTAGAGGCAGTCAAAATCAGAATTTTAATGGCCTGATAAAGCTCTCTCAACGGGCCTGACCTGCGATGCCGCGCTGAGTGACAATCACTTTCTCACGTAAAGAAAAATATTGCAAGTTAGCCAACTACTATATAATGAAATTTGAACAAGTAGAATAATACAACATCACGGTACACATTTTTTGCGATGTCTATGTCTTTTAACTAGCCTATTATATTATTTTAAACGACAAAAACAAACTCCTGTTGGCTTTTTACATCAAGTCAGTTGTCACTTTACTTTGCGAGCTGTGTGGTCACACTTGGCACAGCCCTGCGGTAGCCTACTGCTCAAAATTAAACCAAGTAGCTAAACCAGCCCAGCTTCTTTTTAATCAATTTGTCTTACAATATCCTAGTTGCTTTAATAGGATATATATATATATATATATATATATATATATATATATATATATATATATATATATATATATATATATTAAAAACATGCATAGACTACACATAGGCTACAAACTAAAGCAGACATTTTATTTCAAGAACTAAAGAGAAATATAAATAGCCTACTGAACCTTAATACAATTATTAAATTATCTTTCATAAATAAACATCCTAAATACTAAGTAAATGCTAAAGTGTAAAGGTTTATTAAAAACATCTGTTTGTGTTTAGTTTTACATTTATGCATTCAGCTGATTCTGTTAAACTGGCCTTAAGCTAATCAAGGTTGATTTCCATGTCTTTCACATATAAACCATGAGCCCAAACTAAATTATTAATCAGTTTCATTAAATCATATGTAACACGTTCCTACATGTGCTTACATGTTGTTAACGCGTACCCGTGGTGACCGGTCGGGAGTGCGGTAACCGATCGTCTTCCCAACGTGTTGTTTTCGTGTTAAGACGCGTTGTACCACGTTTGTTTTTCTTACCTTAATTTAACGTTCTTATACTTCTTCGATTGATCCTCTAACTAACAAGTCCCCATTTGATTACAGCAACTACTGATTTATAAGGTATGTGCTGTGTATTAATAAATTTGAATATAGATCCGAGGCTATTATTAAAAAAACTGGCAAACTTTGACGGCTATTTTATAATTCGGAAAAGCAGGAGATATTCAACATAATTTTTCTCCATCGCCCAACGGAAGATTCAGAAACAGATCTGATGTCGGAATGTGTCTTATTTAATAGAAATAGTGTATACCATATTCAAAAACTGCAGCAAGGCATATTAAGCTTTAGTTCTTGAAATAAATGCTTAGATTATATCCACTTTGTATTAGTTTGTTTTTTTAGCCTAATTTGTATGCATGTTTTTAATATACTAGGTATAGCCTATTAAAGCAACTTACAAGTTAGGAATATTGCAAGACCATTTTCTTCACCTTAAAAAATAAGCTGGGGCTGGTCATCAATTCGTCTGGCTTCATCACAAATATGACAAAATACAAAAATATGTATTTTAAGGCTTGTTTGAACTATTATTTAATAAAATATGGCTATTTATGTTTCCCAAACATCAAAAAAATAACGAAAGTATTGTAAAAAAAAAAAAAAAAAGGTTTATGGTCGGAAATATAAACACTGATGTTGTGGCAGCCGTGATTAAAATAAGTAAATGACGTTTGAAAGTAATGTTAAGCTTTAAATAAAGATTATATTACAATATTACTCCACTAGGTGTCACCAGTGACTGATAAAACCTATGGATAAAACGTATATATATATATTTCGTTCTTTGAATTTTAATTAATGCGTGGATAACACGCCTATGTCTCCTTCCATTAAAAATAATGGCTATTGCTGCTAGGATATACACAAACATACCAACATACTTTTTGGAATTACTTCTCAATAGTTTTTTGTCGACATTTAGCAGCCTAAATATCACAAAGGTTTTGTGCAAACCTCTTATGGAAACGTAGCTACTGAGAGAGCAGTCCAAATTAATTCAAGTGGATTCAGGCCGATTTGCAAACGCGTTTGACCCAGTCATTGAACAAATTTAAGCATCAAAATGTGCACACTTCGCAGTTCAGTTACAAACTTTTTGAATTCAATGCTGTTAAACTGAATATACGATTTATATTTCTGTTTTGCAAACATCAAATATAATGAAAGCATTGGAATAAAAGTTTATGACTGATAAAACGGATTTGATGCAGCTCATTGTATAGTTCAAGCTCAGGATGACTTCATCCACACATTAATATATATATATATACTCGAGGTTCTATGAGTCTATTCAAACTTGTATTCATTTAAATAAATTTATATATATATATATATATTTATAAATTTATATATATATATATATATATATATATATATATATATATATATATATATATATATATATATATATATATATATATATTTATATATTTATTTATAAATTTAAAGGAATAGAAGCTTGAATAGACTCATAGAACCTCGAGTAAATTAGGCCTATCTGCGTTCTTTTTTGGTTTAGTTTTGTTTTCAGAATCATGGGAGAACTGTGGAAAAAAAAATCCATATTATCTAGAAACTAAAAATTATTTATAATATATCTGGCATCTAGCCTATACTCTTATTAGCACTGTTTCAAATATTACAATATACAATCTTACAGACTAGGATGAAGTCTTTATGTACATTAACAAGGATTTTAAACGACTATAATCCATTATAACCATAAGCTGCAAATCACTTTATGCCCCTATGATTACAAGATGAGAGACAGTGAAAAGGCATGTTAGATCCAGTGTTGAGTTGACATGATCTCTCTCTCTCTCTGCATAAGTTCAGAAAAGTAATTTTTTTATATTCCAATACATCAACAGCTTATGTTAACTCATTATGATACCAGCCCACGAGTCAGTGAAGTCAGCAGAGGAAATATCAGAAGGAAGGAGACAAAATCATGGTAAAAATAAACAATGTGTTTATTGAATAATCTTAACCTTACTCAATGTGTTACTCAGACAGTTGCACTGAGGAAAAGACAGGAGGAAGAGCTAGAGGTAGCAGAGCTGAAGATGTTGAGGTTCTCTTTGGGAGTGACGAGGATGGATAGGATTGATCAGGAATGAGTACATCAGAGGGACAGCACATGTGAGATGTTTTGAAGACAAAGTTAGAGAGGCCAGGTTGAGATGGTTTGGCCATGTTCAGGGGGTGGAGAGTGAATATATTGGATATATATATAGTGAATAATAATAATAATTATTATTATTATTGGTAAAAGGATGCTGAGGTTAGAGCTGCCAGGCAGGAGGTCAAGAAGAAGACCAAAGAGGAGGTTTATGGATGTAGTGAAGGAGGACATGAAGGTAGTCGGTCTGAGAGAAGAGGATACAGAGGATAGGAACAGATGGAGGCAGGTGATTCGCTGTGGCAACCCCTGAAGGGGGTCAATGTGTTACTACCATTAAATGTAAATGGACAATTAATGACAACATGGCCCCATTACATTGAAGATTTACAAATTAAAACTCGTTAATATATAACTTTTAACTCTTACTTGTAAAGTAAGGTGACAAACAATATAAAATGAATCTGTTTGATGGATGGACTGCATGGACTGCATTTATATAGCGCTTTTATCCAAAGCGCTTTACATTTTGCCTCACATTCACCCATTCATACACCGACGGCGATGTCAGCCATGTAAGGCGCCATCCAGCTCGTCGGGAGCAGCTGGGGTTCGGTGTCTTGCTCATGGACACTTCGACACTTGGTCAGGTGGAACAGGGGATTGAACCACCTACCTTCTGGTTTGTAGACAACCTACATGAACCACTGAGCCACTGTTACTAACCATGATATGCAAATTATATAACGTACATATACATAAAATAATATGGAAAAATACAAATACATTAATTAACAGTAGCCCACTGCATGGATGTACAGTTAAAATAGGTGAGTCTGATGTTTAAAAGTTTGAAACATTAGCTCCTTTTGTCATGGAAAACAGAGAAAGTCATGATATACAAGCTTTTTTCAGTTAATCACTAAGAAAGACTTAAAATAGCCTACAACATCTTTAAAGACTTATTCAGGGAAGTACAGCAGGAAATGGTTGAGTATTATTTTAGGTATATATCTGTATTTAGTGCCTGCAGTGTCAATGTATAGTCTTTACACATCAGCTTGTATATATAAATGGTAAAAAAAGACATAATTTCAAGACGTTGACGTCACGTCAGGTCGTCACGTGGGTCACCCGCTCCATCAGACAAGACGGTCGGATAGACGTTCGGTTAGACGTTCGATCGGTAGGTCGGTCGGTCGGATGTTTAATTTTGGCCCGGAGTACGCGCCATAGGTTAGGAAAGAAATGACACAAAGCGAGCGCCATAATTAGGTACGTCGCTACGACGAATATGGTCCTTTAAGGTTACGTTCTCACAACGTGCCAGTTTGGTCGTTGGGACGTGCTCGTCACGTTCCAGCAACGTCCCACTATAACGTCGCCACGACGATTATGGGAATCACAAAGTTACGTCATTGGAACGTTATTTGGTACGTCGCTACGACGAATATGGTCCGGTCCGGTTACGTCTTCACAACGTAACTGTGTTAGCTGGGTAAACATCAAATTTTCATTTTTGGAACTTACCCTTTAAATGTATTTGTTTTTCTATTTTCAGTTTCTATAATGCATCAAGTAAGGTCCGGGGATGGTGCTTAAAGACTACAGACTAGAACTTGCCTGGTGATGGTAAGAATTAATAGATAACATATGAGAGAGAATAATGGGCACAAAAATAATGATAGCTTTGTTGGTATTTGGCTAACATCAAATAATAACAAAAAAAAAAGAGTCAAACAAATTGTTTTCATGATATGACATGTAGATGGTTTCTGTTTGATTTTATACTCAGCAGATTGGGAAATCTCTGCCTATCCCAAAGTCAGGAAGAAGCGAACAAAAATCATTCCAGCAGCTGATTAGTAAGTGAGATTTCTTAAAGGGATAGTTCACCCAAAATTGAAAATTATGTCTTCATTTACTCGCCCTCACGTTGTTCCAAACCTGTATGAGTTTCTTTCTTCTGTTGAACACTAAAGAAGATATTTGGAAAAATGTTAGTAACCAAGCAGATAAAGCAACCATTCACCACCATAGTAAGAAAAAAATACTATGGCAGTAAATGTTTGCTCTATCTGAGTAATTAATTAACATGAGTAATTAATAACAGAATTAACATTTTTGGATGACGTAAGCCTTTCATTTACTTGGAAATCAGTCAATTCTAACTAAAATAGTTTCATGTTTGAGTCACCAAAGTCCAAGATGATTGAACTTTTTCCATCATAAACTTGCTGTATTTATAAAATCCAAATAATATTAATTGTAATTGGTCTGGTTTTGTGTTGTCTAGGGAACCAGCATTCCAGGATTTTTCGAGAGAGTTGGATCTGCACAACCTTCCCTGCTCTGCATGTGAAACAACAACTATGCACTGAACTGTACTGTTAGCAACTGGACACAACCTGATCCACAGATACCCTGCAACTGTTTTTCATCTGCTGAATGTTGTGTTGACTCAAGTACTGCTGTTCTGTTGCATAGTTGAAGGTACTGATCCCACTTCACTGACACAGGAAATATATTCACTGACATGCAGGACTTGAAGTATTACACACCACTTGATAAGTAGCTTTAATATAATTCTGATGACAGAAATGCCTATACTGTGCCTTTTTAATTTATTTTAAAAGTTAACCTTCAGTGATGTAAAGGGTCTTGCTTGTTAATAAAGAACTAGTTTGTTAAAACAACTCTTTGCCTCCCTTAATTTTTCAACCCTACAATGAACAGATTGTTACTCAATTATAATCAATATAATACTCAATTCGAGTCAAATTTAACACTCATAAAATGTATATATGACTTCCTCTGTTTGGGAGTTAAAATCACACTTTTTAAAGTGTGAAATATGTACATTACTCAAAAGAGTACATTTTAACACTTAGGGAGTTAAAATGTACTATGTGAGTAGTTGGCTGAAGGCTGAATGTTTTAATGGTTGTAATGTAAATATTGCAATTCATTCACCACAAAAAGTGCAATCACTTTAAAGCACTGGCAGCTGTTAAAGGAAATAAATAATTGTTGTGATTCTACATTTGTGCTTTATTGATGATAAACGGTATAGAGAACTGTACGGAATTAAACATTTTAGGATGACTGAAGTGTCTGTAAATGGTAGGGATTGAGTACTTTAATAATATATTAAAATGTAATAGAATATTACATTTTAGGTTTGATGGAAGTGTCCGTAAATGGTAAAGAAAAAGTCTGGTAAATCTATGGAAATATCTGTTATAGTGTTTACGGATGTGAAAGGGAAATAGCCAAAGGGAATATCTAAATATTATATCACCCTGGACACCCCTCTGGCTCCGCCACTGACTGCCACATTTTTTAGATATGGCCTTCGTCACAAATTTGCATTGTATTGTATTTCTCTATAGGATCTGGATGGAAATGTGCCATGTTTAGCCAGTGTAGATGTATAAGAAATGCCTGTTCATTGTCAAAATAAAATAAAGTCAACAAAATGCATAAAAAGTTATGCTATTTGAAATAGTCCGTGTACGGTCCCGTTCACATGCCAAGCTTTTTGCGCATGTTTGTTGTCGTCTAGTATTGGAACACGAAGTACAAAACTTGTAAATAATAAATAGTTTAACATACAAATAGCATCTTAAATATGGAAACTTTGGATTTGTGACAAATGAGAGAGGTAGACTATAACGTTGTCTATAATGTTGTAGGTGTTTCGGTTTCATTTCTGCTTTTAAACAAATTCGTTTTGGCTTCATTATCTATCTATCTATCTATCTATCTATCTATCTATCTATCTATCTATCTATCTATCTATCTATCTATCTATCTATCTATCTATCTATCTATCTATCTATCTATCTATCTATCTATCTATCTATCTATCTATCTATCTATCTATCTATCTATCTATCTATTTCTTGTTCTGTTCTGAATATCATTCATTTTAAAGGATTATTTCTAGAGTGAGGGTCAACTAAAATAGCCTATATCTTATTTAGCAAATGGGCTAAACTCTTTCAAACCAGACCTGTATAGAGCGGGGCACGAACCGGCGATCATTTATGCTGAATATGAAATCTTAACTCGTTATCATACTTCATGTAACTTTTGCTGTGATCTTTTAATATGTTTAATGTTAGTAAATATGAAAATAGCCAAAGAGTTATAGGCTATTGTAGATGAAAATGCCCTATCAAAGGCACTCCTTTGGCTAAAATGATCCGTGCTGAACTTGTCTGGTCTGACTTAGTTCATCATGGATTGGGTGAGAACAGTTTAAAATGACTGGCTGTGAAAATCGCTGGGTGTGGCTCATTATACTACAAGCAAAACGCTGTAAATAACGCACGCTCTGTGCAACCAAAGCGGCGTTTTTTCTGCCGTCACATGGCAAGCTGAACAGCGTAAAAAGCGGCGCTTTCCAGGCACACTAAAACGGCGTAAAATACGGCGTCCTTGATGTTTTTCGTGCGTTTTTTACGGTGTTTTTTTGCGGCGCAAATACTGTTTTAAACGCAGTGTTTTACACATTTGACTGTAAACGCAAGTCATCTATAGCGTAATTCTGACCCATTCGGCTTGCCATACACAAAAACCATGATACCAAAGCGTCGAGGCTTTTGATGCGTCAGTGTGCAATCAGACGTCCGACCAGGCGATTATGAATACTCTGGCTTACCATAGCTGCTGTGAGAGAAAAATCACCTGACACAGCATCAGAATATATAAGCAAATATACAAAGATGGCTTCAGCCTGATAGAGATGGAGGAAGGAGAGAGCGCTAGAGGAGAAAAAAGAGGGGCTTCACAGCAGAGCTGTGCTTCACTTCCTGAGAACTGTCCTAAATAGAAACAATTTCTCCCTCGCACATACTAACATTCTGATGTGTAATTATTTTTAAAAGTAATTGTTTTAATTTGCTTTGTTTGTTGAGAGTAAAATACCATGGTCCATCTTTATATTAGGTGGCCTCAACTACTATGTACTTGCAAAAATGAGTATAATGTACTTAATGTGTTTATATTGTATTGCAAAACACTTTTGCTGATATTGAGATAGGATACGGGTAAAGTTAGGGACCTGTGTGCTGGTATGGTATCATGTTATAGTCTACGCATTGACGTCATTGAAACGTGCGTGCCTCGTGCGCTGTGTATGTTGTGAGCATGCGTACAAGAAAAATAAAGAGAGCAGTGCGCTGCTGTGAGTTCAACAGATGATGGTGGTCTATCTGATTTTTCTCCCGTGAATAAGTTAATCATTTTGGTGACTGTGATACGCGATAGACTGCAGCTGAGATGTCTAACGCTACAGGTTATCGGCCCAGTCAATCAGGCCAAAGGTGGTTCAGACTTTTATTCGACGGTGATGAGAAAAATTACGAACTCTGGGAGTCGAGATTTCTCGCGCACATGGAGTTGCGTGGCCTCAGAGAAGTTATTTTAGAGGATCCGCAGATAGACGAAGGAGACGAAGAAGCTTTCGTGAATGATGAGGCAAAGAACGGAGAGGCATATGCAGGGCTGGTGCAATGCCTAGACAACAAAAGTTTGTCGTTGATAATGAGGGACGCAAAACGTGATGGAAGAAAAGCACTGGAGATTCTTCGCGAGTGTAACGAAGTTCGTAGATGGGAAGGGAGGAGGCGGGAACCGGCGAACGTTTCACAACTTTGTTTCAAAATAAATAAACAAAACGAAGGTAAAACCGCGGGCAGCCCCTCACGGACGACTGCCCGCAAATACCCACACAATAAAACGTGGGCAGCCCCTCACGGACGACTGCCCACATAAACATAATAAAATATAAACAAAACTCAACATAAACTCCAGGCCTGGTCCTCTCTCGTCTTCCGCAACCCTTGCCCCTCCTTTTATGCTCCCGTCACATGGCCGTGAGACCGGTGTGCCATGCAGCTGGCACTCGTCAACACTAATCACCGGCCCGCTCTCACGGTCCCTCGCCCCGCTGCCTGTCACACCACAGCGAGCATTACGCCTGAAAAGACAAACCCCGCGTGTCAATGAAACGGTCACTGAGTACATTATTCGAGCAGAGAATATATTTACATCATTGAGAAGAGCAGACGAGCATATTAGTGATGGACTTCAGATAGCGATGGTAGTAAAGGGACTGCCTGATTCGTACAAACCGTTTGTTGTGCACATTACCCAGACTAATGATGCTGTAATGTTCGGCGAGTTTAAAGCAAAACTACGAAGTTACGAGAGTACTGAAAAATACAGGAAAAGTGACGTGAATGTAGAAGAAGACAATGTGATGAAGGCAAGCGGGACAACGAGATCACATGGTAGAGGGAGAGGAAAGAAAATGGTTTTGACTGATATTGAGTGTTACACCTGTGGTAAAAAGGGGCATATGGCCAGGACATGTCCAGACGGATCCCAGGCGAGAAGAGATGATTGAAAATGGGACACGTCACAGCGAGGAAAAGACGAGACCAAGGACGAGGCTAATTCACAAAGACGGTACAAAATTTAAAATGGACGTGTATGGTAAGCTTTATTACCTTAACACAGTAGAAAATGAAAACGTTGATGAAGCGTACGGTAGCTATGACATTCAAACGTGGCATAGGATACTAGCATGAGGATTTTTGGTTCTGAATGCTACGTGTATAAGCAGGGTAAGAAGAAGCTGGATTCTAGATGCGAAAAGGGGATTTTCGTAGGATATGACAAATATAGTCCAGCGTATAATGTGTACTATCCTGAGACAAGAAAGGTTCTAAAACATAGGCTGGTAAAATTCATGACAAAAAGTAGTACAGATAACCAGACTCAGACAAATTGTGACATGGAGGACAACATAGAGAGTTATGGAGATACACTACCGAAAATAGTCAGGCAAGGTCAGGAACAACCTTACAGAGAATGGTTTTGTACAAAATGATGCTGATCATTGTGTCTACAGCAGAGAATTTGAGAACGAGAAAGTGATTTTGTTAGTATGGGTAGATGACTTAATCATAGCAGAGTAACAACACTAAGGTGATGTGAAAGAAATCTTGAAGAGAAGGTTTAAGATGAAAGATATGGGTCCACTTAAACACTTCCTGGGTATTGATTTCATACAGTGATGAAGAGATCAAAATGACTCAAAAGAGACACATGAAGATGTTAGCGAAATTTGAAATGTCTGAGTGTAAACCAAGATCCACCCCATGTGAACAAAAGTTAAATTTTGACAATGAGGGTGAAGTCATTGACTCAACAGGATATAGAGAGATAGTAGGAAGTTTGATATACATTATGACATGTACTCGACCAGACCTGAGCTGGTTTGTTAGTAAACTTTTACAACACCTAGCGGAACCAAAACAACAGCAATGGGTTACAGCAAAACACCTACTGAGGTTCTTAAAAGGTACTGTAGATCAAGAACTACACTTCCAAAAATGTGAGAAAAGCCTACAACTTGAGGGATACAGTGATCTGCTGATTGGGCAGCAGATAAAAATGATAGGAGAAGTACAACTGGATATTGTTTCAGCTTAACTGAAAATGGTCCAGTCATATCGTGAAAGAGTAAGAAACAGCCAACGGTGGCTTTATCCACCTGTGAAGCCGAGTATATGGCACTATCTGCCACTACTCAAGAGAGTATGTATCTTGTACAACTACTTAAAGGAATTGATAGTAGTAACCAGTATGCGCCAGTCAAGATATATGCGGACAACCAGGGGGCGATAGCTTTGTCTAAGAACCTAGTATGCAGACAGAGAAGTAAACACATTGATATAAAATATCACTTTGTATGGTCTGCACACACAGAAGGGAAAATATCTGGTAACACTTTAGAATACTGTTTCTTACTTAATGCATAACTAATAAAGAGTTACTGCAGTACTAATGAATAATTCTTCATTAACACTCAAGTCACTAATATTAACTACTAAGGAATGCGTGTTAACTAATCAATATGTAATAGCATATTTTAATTGTGTTAAGTATCAATTAGTTAATCAGTAACTATTCAATTCAGTCATGCCTCCTTAAGAACTACTATTAAGTAACTACTAATTAAAGGGGTACTTCAGCGCTGGGAAGATGAATCTTTATTTAAACTGGGTCATCAATGTAGTAGAAATGTGAAATTATTTTTGAATTTGGTGTCTTCTAGACTGAGAAAAGACAGAAAATGTATTTTTGTCCCATGGGGATGAAAGACTACAATTCCCAGAATGCTTCGCTGCCCTGTGCCATTCCCAACGCCACCAACTTGATTACAGTGACTGAGTTAGAGAAGACACTACAATTAAAAACTGAACGTGTCTGTTCAATATAATGAGTGAGTCGCCGCGCGAGTATCACAGCACTGAGCACTGACTGCAGGAGTGATGAGAGCTGAGGTAATCGCGACTACACTCGCGGCATACATTCACAACGCGTGTTCAGTCTGGCGCGTTTCAGTTCATGCCTTTACAAGCTTAACTTTCATAGAAATTAATTTGAGAAGTTAAAAGACTTACATTGCACACCATAGCTCCGTTTAAATGAGTGCCTGTAGCTTCCAGCTGAGTGTAATCTCCCATCCCCCATGCGCGAGTTCAAAACATGCGGAAATAGCTCCCTCTGCTGGCTGTAGTCTTTAGCATTTGGGCAAACATTCCTCCTATGATGCAAAAATCGTCAATTTGCATCATAGGAGGAATTTTTCCAGAAATAAAATGCATAAATCTCTTGTCTCAGGGAGATATGAGGGGGGAAAGCACAATAATTTGAATATACTCCAGGGTTTCTACTGATACAAAGCCATATGCTAATCGCTGAAGTAACCCTTTAACAGTGATGCACAATATCAGATCGAGGCCCTTTCTTCTTCTTTAGTACTAATGTTGTTAGATAAATGTACTAGGCTACTGTTATGTGTACTATATGTAAATATTCATTTACATTCACTCGCAAATTTGCCGATTAATGTTTCTGTCTGTGTGTGTCCCCACGCTATAATGTTGCAGTTCTTGCAGCATTAAATCAGAGAAAACAATTCTAGTGAAAAAGTACACAGAGATTCATGAGTGCACATGCAGAGTGCACAAAATGTGAGCGCACACGCAATTTCTGTGAGTCCAGTTTTGTGCGAGAGAATGGATTGAGATTCCGCTTGTAAGCAGAGATTCGTTGCTTGTAAACTTGATGTGCTCTCATGGTGCAATATTAATACTACATTAATGAGGATGTTGATGATTTATTTTTATGTAAGTATTGTCTGCAAGCAGAAGTTCAGGATGGAACCCCATCCCCAATCTAAGTGCCTTGCCAACATGGCTCAGGCATTTTATGTTTATGTGATACCAAATGATTTCTGTATTTAAGGCAAAGACTGAGGGGAAAAATGAGAATACAGGGAACCTATGAGTCATTAAAAAAGAATTACCAAATAGTTCTCAAGGAGTTACTTAGAACCTGGAACAGTATTCTAAAATGAAAACATAGCCTAATGAACCCATTCATAATTAATGAAGAATTACCAAATAGTTCTCAAGGAGTTACTTAGAACCTGGAACAGTATTCTAAAGTGAAAACAAACCCATTCATAATTAATGAAGAATTACCAAATAGTTCTCAAGGAGTTACTTAGAACCTGGAACAGTATTCTAAAGTGAAAACATAAGGAACCCATTCATAATTAATGAAGAATTACCAAATAGTTAATAGTTAAATAATTAAGCCTTACTACCATTAATACAGTACTAATAAGGAAATTTGACCCTCTATTCTAAAGTGAAATTTTATCCTCAATTATGGTAGTAATTTCTATAAGTTAATAAGCAGCTTCTACAGCCACAAAACATATTTTTTGTCTATTTGGATAAATGGTGAAAGGTACAACATGAACGTATTGGCAACATTTAAACAAAGGTGTTTTTACCTCAAAATACATAAAATATATTTTATATCATATAAAAATTTCCTTTTACCATTTTATAGATACATGTTACTTCCCTAAACACAAACATAATTTTACAGAGACTAAAAATGACAATACAACTTAATGGGTTAATGGGCAATATAGCATTACAATTATATTTTGAGCCCCAAATCTCACTCAAACCTCTAAACCAACACATAACCATTTAAAAAAAAAAAATGAAAATATATAAAGAAAAACATAACTAACAAAGTGTAATCACAATCATTTCTTTATTGTGAATGTCAAAAGCGGTACCAATAGTAGTCTGAGTGACGATTGTATTTCAGCCGCAGTCCTCTCTGGTGATATAGTTTTGTATGAGGTAACGTTACAGAGAATTTAAGTTATTTAATTTAATCTTAATCCCACTATTTGAAGGCGTGCGCGTTTCTCATTCACCACAGACTAAAAACTAAAACACGGCTTGACGCAATCTGTGACGAAGCAGGCGAGAGCCAATGAGCGTTTGATATCACTGCCGTAAAACGCAATGTTTGAATTCCCAAATGAGCGCGGAATTTGTTTACGGTCGCTGCTGAAGAGAAAGATGGAGCGCGGGATTTGTTTACGGTCGCTATTGAAGAAAAAGATGGAGAACGCTGGATAAAGAAGTTCCTCGTATGGATTCTAAAGATGTGGATTACACCGAACGAATTAAATTAGTGTCTTTTGTGAATTTATGTTGCGTTTTGGTGTACTTTCTAGTCATTGTGGCCCATGGCAAGCAAAATAAGTATTACATGATAAATCATGGTTAAATGATTACAGAAATCTTATTCATTTTAGGGTTTTAAGGTGTAGTTTGTTTAATGTAAATCCTTTGAACTGAGTGTGCAGCAGAATGTTTATTGCTTTTAATGTTTTACGTATTGGATTAATGTAGAACCACGCTTTATAAAAATATACATAACTGCTAAACAATAAGAACTTATCTTTAGAATAGAGGGTCAAATTGCCTTTATTAGTACTGTATTAATGGTAGTAAGGTTTAATTAGTGGCTTATTCTGGTTGGTAAACTTAAATATCATTCAATAAGTGTCATAATTAATGAGGATAAAACTTTCACTTTAGAATAGAGGGTCAAATTTCCTTATTAGTACTGTACCAATAGTTAGGCTTAATTATTTAACTATTAACTATTTGGTAATTCTTCATTAATTATGAATGGGTTCCTTATGTTTTCACTTTAGAATACTGTTCCAGGTTCTAAGTAACTCCTTGAGAACTATTTGGCAATTCTTCATTAATTATGAATGGGTTCCTTAGGCTATGTTTTCACTTTAGAATACTGTTCCAGGTTCTAAGTAACTCCTTGAGAACTATTTGGTAATTCTTCATTAATTATGAATGGGTTTGTTTTCACTTTAGAATACTGTTCCAGGTTCTAAGTAACTCCTTGAGAACTATTTGGTAATTCTTTTTTAATGACTCATAGGTTCCCTGTATTCTCATTTTTCCCCTCAGTCTTTGCCTTAAATACAGAAATCATTTGGTATCACATAAACATAAAATGCCTGAGCCATGTTGGCAAGGCACTTAGATTGGGGATGGGGTTCCGTCCTGAACTTCTGGTTGCAGACAATACTTACATAAAAATAAAAAAAATCATCAACATCCTCATTAATGTAGTATTAATATTGTACCACGAGAGCACATCAAGTTTACAAGCAAGGAATCTCTGCTTACAAGCGGAATCTCAATCCATTCTCTCGCACAACTGGACCCACAGAAAATGCGTGTGCGCTCACATTTTGTGCACTCTGCATGTGCACTCATGAATCTCTGTGTACTTTTTCACTAGAATAGTTTTCTCTGATTTAATGCTGCAAGAACTGCAACAGTATAGCGTGGGGACACACACAGACAGAAACATTAATCGGCACATTTGCGAGTGAATGTAAATGAATATTTACATATAGTGCACATAACAGTAGCCTAGTACATTTATCTAACAACATTAGTACTAAAGAAGAAGAAAGGGCCTCGATCTGATATTGTGCATCACTGTTAATTAGTAGTTACTTAATAGTAGTTCTTAAGGAGGCATGACTGAATTGAATAGTTACTGATTAACTAATTGATACTTAACACAATTAAAATATGCTATTACATATTGATTAGTTAACACGCATTCCTTAGTAGTTAATATTAGTGATTTGAGTGTTAATGAAGAATTATTCATTAGTACTGCAGTAACTCTTTATTAGTTATGCATTAAGAAAGAAACAGTATTCTAAAGTGTTACCAAATATCTATACAATATTGTACTACTGCTAACATGGTAGCTGACATCCTTACCAAGCCGATCACCAAGGTTAAGTTTAAGAACATCAAGAGGTATTTGTTAGAATAATGTGAACTTGCAGATGTGTTTATTTTATTTTTAAAAAGTTGAGATTACTGACAGTATACAAAATGTTTTTTTTAAAGTTTTTTTGTTTGCTACTATAGAATGCTATAAACATGTCTGAGTGGGAGTGTTAAGCATACTTGAATAAGTATAAGTGGCAAAGCCATGTTATATTCTACGCATTGACGTCATTGAAACGTGCGTGCCTTGTGTGCTGTGTATGTTGTGAGCATGCGTACAAGAAAAAAAGCAGTGCGCTGCTGTGAGTTCAACAGATGATGGTGGTCTCTGATTTTTCTCCCGTGAATAAGTTAATCATTTTGGTGACTGATACGCGATAGACTGCTGCTGAGATGTCTAACGCTACATTAACACTCAGGCATTTTCTGAACCCACTTTAAACACCAGCTGCACTCACCTTAGTAGTGCATCAGTATTTAAAACAAGGTCTTTGTAGCTTTTAATCCCTTTTTAAAATGGTATCACTCAAATGAAATTGAGTGTTCTCATTACAGCAGTCTTTAATAGTATAGTTTGTTTTGTACATGCAGTAATAAACTGACACTAAGACAAATCATTTTTTATTTTTTATTTATGACCAAATAAGGGTAAAGGGTGAAACGTCCCATATGCCTCGTTTCCTGCTTGTGTGCTTTATGAACCAAGTATTCCTCCACCTCAGTTAGATTGATACATTTTTGTCAGGATTTATAACATTTGGTTTAGAAGTTCAGGAGTCCTTTGGAGGGTGATGCATAACAGCTGGCTCCTCATCTGGTAGGGAAGGGCTTGTACCCAATGTATGCAGTCCAGAGTCTTCATCGTTGTTAGAGGGACGAGTTGTGAAGAGATCTTTCAAATCTGCAAGAAATTATTCCATGAACAAACATATGTAACACCATCAAATAAAGCTTCAAGAAACAAATACCATGCCAGTTGTGCCTTTTTGTACCTTCTTCTGGCAAGACTCTAGACTTCCACATGCCTTGATCAGACTCTTTTGCCTCGTTTTTCTCTTCATAGTCATCATAGTCTTTATCTTCACCATCATATCCATCATCTTCCTCCTCCAGCTTCTTGGAATCTGGTTCACTTTCCGTGATATTGGGTTGTTCAATGGATACCCATGAGGGTGGACTAGTGGCACCACCCACTTGGTCTGATGGAGATTTTATTTTAGGCTGCAGTTCAGTAGTTATAAGCATTTTAACAACCATAACCTACTACTTGAAGTTTTTCCAAATCATAACATATATACACATACATATAGATTGAGATTTTGTTTAATATAAAGTGCATTATAAATAAAA
This sequence comes from Pseudorasbora parva, assembly GCF_024679245.1. Taxonomy (NCBI): domain Eukaryota; kingdom Metazoa; phylum Chordata; class Actinopteri; order Cypriniformes; family Gobionidae; genus Pseudorasbora; species Pseudorasbora parva. The sequence goes on along the minus strand of NC_090174.1, from coordinate 17,262,179 downwards.
TGTATTATTATTATTATTATATACACACATATATTAGGGCTGGGCAAGTTAACGCGCTATCGCCAATTATTTTATTGCGCATTAACGCAGTTATTTATTATTATATTGAAAGGCCATTGCTCACTGCCTCTGAATACACATACAGACAAACCATTGGTCACAGGAGAATATAGTGCTGTCTGTAGCCTAAGCCAAGGGCTTGGCATTCTTTGTCTGGGACAAATAAAATATAAAAATAACCAAAAATGCGAGAATTATCCAGATTTTTTGGTTGTTTTTATTATATTCAATGCAAACAGCAATTGAGGAGTGCATCTCTGCCTCTGGTACGTTAACAAGTCACGTTGAGGCTCGTGCTGCCTCTCTCTTTGTCAGAGATATGTGGAGAAATCAAAACAATTGACCCTTCGCTAAGCCCCGCCCCCCTTAGTTACTGTTGCTACGCCTGTCAAAATTTCACTTCTGGCACGTCTATTACAGTATGTATTAGCCAGAGATACGGATCTGAGCCACTCAAAAACCACACAGTTACTAAAACCTTATATAAACAGAAAGTCACTCTCTCAAACATGGTTTTATTATTATAATCAACAATCCTTATATGATGGTCTTAATTTGCACACATTTTGTCTAAAACTATAAACGATATATAAAATTAATAAATAAAGCCTTTTTATAGTCTATATATTGCATCATATGTAATAATTTGAATCAGTCAAAATCCTCATGTTTTTTCAGTTCCTTGAAGCAAACTTAGGTGTTTTTGTTAATCCTGTCTATATCTAACGTTAGTTGTGAATGAGGTCTCACACACTGCTTGATTCACGCCTGGCATTTCTTACATTCAGTTTTATGTTTGGGGAAGGACAAAAATTACACCCTGCATCCAAACATTTAGGATAGGCATCCAATTTGCACAATCCATACGCACAGGGGTCGCATCGGCATGTTTCCCTCACTCGAAAGCTTGACAGACCTTCCGCGACTAGTTACGGTTGCTAAGCCACGATTGGCCGGTGGCGGTTTTCGGGTGTGGCTTAGCAAAGGGTCAATTGAGCAGCAATATAAACGCACAGAAGAAAGAGTTTTGTAGTTGTTGATATTTATAATTTATGATATTGTTAATAACACAAGTCGACTTTGCAATCGTAAATTGTGTAGCATGAATGGTGTAGCCTATTTCAATAAACAAGTAGTCTAATTAATATTAAGTTACTTACATTTTAGATCCAAACAACCTTTTTTTGTTCCATTTCACCCATGATTTCACTGACGAAAATAATTTCAGAGGAAAGCAACAGCGCGGTGTTTTGATACTAAATGATTCAGCGTTTTGAATGAATCATTTGAATAAATGACTCAATGACTCACTTATGAAGACGATCACTTGCTGCCCCCTATTGGCGGTTATGTTTAAAAGTATGATTGCATGTTTTATTTAGAATATCAATCTTATAACAATTTAAACTGCAAAAAAATACAGCTGCAATAAATAATTTAATTTGATTGGTAACAACCTAGTGTTTTTACTATTATAACTGAATTCATTAATCAAATGTAAGAATTTAACAGGAAAAGATGCAAACATTTAAGAAGATTTAAAAAAAAATGGCCTTTATAAAATTAAATAACGCCTTGGGGTGAATATCACAAATATGCAGATTTAAGTAGGCCTATGTTAAAGCTGACAGAACACTGAGAATATTACTACAGAATCAATAGATATATACCACCAATTTAATTTAATTTGATTAACTTAATGTTTAAGTTGATATTTACACTAAATATTGTAACTGTTACTAACTTTTAACTGCTGTAAAAAGCACCTTATTTGTTTAAAGTGTTTGCAAACCATATGTTTTTACACTTTTGTTCATTTAGCAGCACTTTTGTATTAATTATTAATTATTGTATTTTGCACATACTGCGATTAATCACAGAGAATCATACGATTATTATTTAGTGCTGGGCAACGATTAAAATGTTTAATTATATATACATATATTTTTTATTTTTTTTATTTTTTTTATTTTATTTTTTACATTTAACCACTTGATTAAAGCTGCAGTCCATTACGCCTGTTTCACACGTACTCCATTTGCAGTTCGTATTTTTTCCGTACCCATGTTTAATGGATTACAGCTTTCATACTGCACGCGGATGCTTTCCGTCAGTCAGTTCCAGTCTGCAGCAGTGCACCACTCGTTTCCGTACAGAGTCTATTTTTTGCTGTGCTGCACTGCTGCATTAAAGTGACAAAACATTGTGCGCATTAAAATAAACGTGTACTAATGCAAAAATCTAGTAATTTCAACACGGATGCATATGATTTTAAATATACTCGTTTCAACACATGGCTTTTTTTCTTCCTCGGGTAAAGCAGGTAAACGACACCTTACCTGGCATTAAGGTTTAAAAAAATAAAATAAATTGCCATAATGGAGGAGGAAATAAATAAATTGGCACTCCTTTCATGGAGGTGGAAAACAAAAACGAAAGGTTTAAAAACAAAAGGAAATAGGTGAGCCGGCTGTTTTTGAATAGCCTATTGTACATTTCTAATTTAAAATGTTTGTGATTTTAGACTATCCTATATTTAAATGTTTTGCCACTTGTGTGCGCAAAGCACTAGGCTATATAAATATGAATGAATTGAATAAAACGTTTCGCTGTAGTACGTTAAAACCTGACTTCTATGAAAGAGTCAACAAAGAGAATTGCAATTCTGACGAGCCATGTTCAGTAAAAACTTTTGGATTTGAAATAAATTAATAAATGCTGTATTTGTGGTCTGCAACAGTGGATCAGTTGCGCAAACGCAGACGCAAACGCAAACGCAGCATATGTGATATGACAACAGGGTGTGCGGCACCACACTGCACACGCACCACAACACGTGCGAAACTGGCATTACTTTTGGCACTCAAATGGTTAAGGAACAAAACTGCACGAGTCTTGTGGAATAATTTTGTAGCAGGATCTACATCTCTATGTCCATGACAAGTAACAGGTACTGGGCTAGTCTGCAGTAGTACAGTCAAAACCAAAAATATCCTGAATCACTACAGTACACTTAATACATTTTTATATTCTGACTAAGACAAAAACACTGTTTGGAAATTGTATTTATGATGTACTTGATGATATACATTTTGTAAATTGAAAAAAAGTTACAGACTGCAGCTTTATGTACTTGTTATATATTATGGTAATGTTATAAAAATCCAGTGTCATCAGTTTGTCAACACAATTTACATTAATGACTTTGTGTGTGAACAATTTAAACTAATTGAAAATCACTTCAGAGACTTACATATGTCCTAGATAGTCATTGTTTTTGACCTAAGTAAAGAGATTGTATGGAGTTGTATACAAACCTATCTCAGCAGTGACACCATTCTTCCATAGGCTACTATGCGGCATTGGTTTCTTATCTTGACTGAGAGAAGGGAGAGAAGGAACACCCTCCTTCACTCTAGGAGGAGCCAGAAATCCAATTTTGCTTTTCTTTGCAAAGATGGCCAATGGACCCACCATTTTCTCCTGTTCCCATCCTATTGATACAGAGCAACATTTTTAAAAATGGTTAGTGCAAACATGTTTGTCCATCTCGGCTTTAAAATACAGTTTAAATGGCTCTTTAACAAATGGAGACAAATTATGATACCTGGGAGTGCTGAACTAATTTCCTCATCTTCCTCCTGTGGGAGAACCAAGTTCCTCCAAGAAAGAATAGGCTCACTTGATGTTAGCAAGGAACTAAAATGACTTTCAGAACTCTCTTGAATTCTGGGCTGGAATTTGTTGGGCTTTTGGGAAGAGTTCTGGTCTGGTCTGGGAGCTGGAGGTGGCCCAGATTGCAGTGTGGACTGGAAGGATGGTGCATACTCTTTTGTTCCTTGGCAGCTGTAACAAGCCCAGTCACCTCCATCTGCAGACTTCCAACTTGTTAAATAAAGGAGGGAGTTAAAAAACAACAACTTAAGGTTGGTTCCCCAAAGACAAAAAAAAAAAAATACACACACAAAATAAATAGTTATTTATAAAACTAATTTAAATAAATAGTTATATAAAAATTATTATAAAATACGATAGAAAATACAGTTTGCATGATAAGTTATGTAAAACTTTACTAGACAATAGACAAAAGGGAAAGAAAAAAATATTGAAGTAAGCAAAGCTTCACACCTTCCATCAATAAAGGAGCATGCTTTATGAAAGGGGTTAACTGCATCCATTACAGGGTAAACTTGAAGATTACAAGTGATGTACATCTGCACAAAATAAGAAGTGTTAATTTGAACTCAAATGGAACATGTATGAATGTGAATTTGTACAACAACCACTTTTTCCATCCATTATTAAAAAGGGCAAATAGAACATTAAGGTGCCCTAGAATGAAAAATTGAATTAACCTCGCCATAGTGAAATAAGAGTTCTGTACATGGACATCACATCCTGTGAGTCTCAAACACCTTTGCCTCCTAATTATGTAAATCTTGTAAATCAAAAACACCACGGAAAAGTGCTTCTCAACAGAAACCCAACCGTGATGCAAGTGTTGGGGATCATTTATATGCACGGCCCCAACATTTGCATCCATCCAAACATGTGCATTGTCAGGCAAAACTGCAGCCGAATCATCGAGACTGCAGGTTAAAAAAAAAACATCTCTCATGGACACATGTCATGTTCCAGGCTGTGCAGGAGACTTTTGTACCCTTCCCACAGATTTAAAAATAAATAAATAAATAAATAAAAAAAAAAAATTCATCATGGTTGATGTTATTATAATCGGATACCACAAATCGTTCGTTTGGCCCATTTCAAGCAAGCGTCACTCAGCGTCTTAAACTGAAGAACGTGTCAATTACAACGGTATTCCTGCAAGGAGTAAGTAGCGATTATCCACTTATTGACTGTTTAAACAATTTCTGATTAAATTGAAAGTTTCTTAGGTTAATATAATTTTGCATTACAAAATAAAACCGCAGATGCGTTGCTTACAGATCGTTCACTTGATCCTTCCAGCAAACGTCACCTTTTCCACCATACAAGTTAAAACGACAAGTCATTTGACAAGGCTATTCATTTTGTAAAGTTATATATTTATATTTTTGAGAACTGAAGTAGGCCTATGATGTTTTTGCATGCTTTCAGAGTACATCACAGTCACTGCGTAACATTAGCCTACATTGTGACTAACGTTATATAAACATGCAATATCGTTGACGAAAAGACAAGTCTAAAATTTAGATTGGATGACACTAAGCAGAACATCTCAAAAGCCCATCTGACAGCCTACTTGTTTATTGGTGTTTTCAGATCATCCGTGCACGAGAGAGAGCTCGCGTGCATATGGTTGTCAGATTGGACATGTTTATGTAAAACACCGGATAGTATACGAGTTTCACAGAAAAGCTCTGTTTGGGGGATTTAAATGACAAATCTGGCAACCGGAAGCACATGAGCTCTCGCGCCCGGATGATCTGCAAACACCAAAAGTAGTATTCATTTTATCAATTCTCATTTGAGATTTTTTGCTTAGTGTCATTCAGTCGGCCTGTGTTCTATCAGGACTTACGAGCTGCTTTACTGAACTGCTGTGAGCTGCTGAACTAAGCTAGAGCTTATTTGGAAAGGTCATTAATATTTATGACCCTTCCAAATAAGGCAAAAACAGAGCAGTACATCCTAGGGACAATTTATAGGGTTGTAAATGGACCTGTAAAACTGTATCTGGACAATTTTTGCCCTTAAATAAGCCACATACCCTCTATGTAGATGTCAGAGAACAATTGAACAGTTTCAAATCCTTCTAGGGCACCTTTAATGTTTGTAAACTATACACACCTCTGGCCTCGCCGCTTGGTGGAACTTGAAGGCATCCAACTGGAGTTGGAGTTTGTCATTTTGGATTCGGGGCAGGAAACGAGACCTTGAGCCTGTAATCGGTCCATCCATCAGACAACTAGAGATATATATATATATATATATATATATATATATATATATATATATATATATATATATATATATATATATATATATATATATATATATTTATGGTGCAAGGGGGGAGAGAAAGGATTTTAAGTGTACTTAGTGATTGGTCAAAGAACTTTCCAAAGCATTTCTTTACATTTGCACTAGAGACAAAGAAACAGAGGACAGACAGACATTTTATAAACCAATAATTTGCCGTTTAGTGTTTGTGCCCAATAACCAATATATAAACTGATATAGATAATATAAGTTTGACATTTACAACACTAGAAAAATTACAGTACAGGAAAAATTGTCAGTTTTGTTCAATTTCACCCCCCAACACTAAAGGGGTCTGAAAGAGTACAAAAGTGCAGTCACTAAAGTGTCTGATAAAAGAAGGTTACAGCATTTACATGACCAGGTTTCACTGTCGGCTTATTAGGCATAACCGGCTTAAGAATGTGCATGTATACGCACACAAATGTCTGATTTTTAAACTATTTAATTGTATGATACAGCTGCAAATAAGTATTTGGGACCCACTTTATATTAGGTGGCCTTAACTACCATGTACTAACATTGTAATTTATCATTTGATACAATTCACTTACTGTACGTTTTTACATTGTCCTAACAAAAATACCTGCATGCAATTACGTCTCTAATTAATTTCTGTAGTTACATTTGTAATTACACAGTTGGCACTTCCCTTAAAGGGGGGGTGAAATGCTGTTTCATGCATACTGATCTTTTTACACTGTTAAAGACTTGGAATCCCATACTAAACATGGACAAAGTTTCAAAAGTTAAGGTGGACGTTTGATGGGAGTATTTCTTTGTCAAAAATACTACTTCCGGTTAGTCATAAGTTTCGGCAAGTTTTTTTCGATCATGGGTCCACTTGACGTTAATAGGTCGGAATTTCCTTGTATGGGCCGTACGGGCAATTCTACCGGAAGAGTGTGAGAGTGCGAAAGCAACAGGCTGGCATCAAAGAGCTGGCTCGTAGGCTGCGCTGCACAGGTGATGTGACTTCAAGAAATTAACAATGTCACTAAAAAAAGTGCGTTTTTGGTTGCCAGACCAAGACAGCCCTGTACAGATTGCCAAAAAAACCCCGCGTTAAGGCAACAGTGGATGGAAATTGCTTTTCCGGATCAGCAACTGAGTTCCGCAAAGGTTTAAGTCTGTTCACTGCATTTCGGTGCAAACTGTTTCATAAACAAGGCCCAGTTCGAGGCCGGATTTTCCGATGCCTAATGCTGAATGATGGAGCAGTCCCAACGATAAAGGTCCCAACGTTAGAACTGCAGGCGGTGAGTGAAGCCGGGTGCACACTGTGCGATTTTGGCCACGATTTGGCCGTCTGGGACAAATTTAGCAAATCCTAAAAGATTCCTCTGATCCTAGGCTAAAATCTGACGTCTTTGGTCGTTAGTTTGACATGTTCACCGGCAGCCGATTAATGAGCGCTGCGATCAAATTTTACCTCAGACGAAATTCTGGCAGTGTCAGAAGATTTGGCACAGAATCCTGCAGTGTGACTTCTACGACGACCGTCAAATATCTCCCTTTTTCAAGACAAACTATGACCAAAACGAGTGCTAGAGACTTCTTTGTAGCCAGCATTTCAGTCCCGCGTGTAATGCAGCTCACCGTCACTGAACGCGTCATTCACTGATGATATGAACTCCGGGTGAGTTTTCTTGCGCGCGTCCGTTTTTAGCGCGCCTTCACTATCGTGCAGTCTGACATTAATGTCAACTGAGATCTTACAGTGTGACATGGCGATCATGTTCGTACAGTCTGACAAGGGACAGTTGCAAAGGATTTAAAAAAAAAAAAAAAAAAAAAAAAAAAAAAAAAAAAAAAAAAGCAGTGTGCAGGACCCATAAGACTGCTTCAAATGTCTGTTTTTGCCTATGCCCATCAAGTAGCCCAAACATGATCACGTATAGTTAATTGATCAATGGAGCATGCGATGTGTAGTACGTGTACATTTGTTTAGCTGGCCACTATATGTGTAACTTTATGTTTGTGTATTGTAAAAGCACTCCAAACAACAATACAGAGTGGGGAAAAATGATACACTAAATAAGCGTGCTTCTTCATTCAAATGCGCTACTATTCCTTGTCTTTCTATGTAAACACTAGCCTGCTGTGCAAAACCAGTCCGTTAACTACAATTGTCTACACAAACCACGCGTAAACACACATACGTGCACAACTGCACTTCCCACATGTACACCTTCAAAGAAAAAAAATACGACGATATAATTCAAGTATAAATATGTAAATAACACAAGCCGCTAAGCATATTACATAGTTAGTGTATAACTTGTACCACAGAGACGTCCTGCTCTAGTCGTTTTTGCTGCTACTCCTGTTCAACTTCAGCCTCTGGGTCTGATTCCGGATCATAGATGTATGGCTGTATCTGATTAAAAGCCATTTTTTTATTTTGAATAAAGTTTTCCCGCTGTTAGGGATGACACAGCTTTACGACGCACTCAACACAATACCAGCGGCGCGCACTCGTCATCCGCTCACGATACGCCCCCACCCGCTCGGCTTTTTCTGAAAGACTCGGAACAGCGCATCTTTCTTATATAATTATTAAAAAAAATAAAGACTTTTCAGAGATATGCAGGATGCAATGCTACTCTATAGGTACTCAAGATTGACATGACACTGACTGAAAGTGAGTATTTCACCCCCCCTTTAAACCTAACCCTACACTTAAACTTACCCATCCCACCACACCTGTCCAACTCTACCTGTATCCCACCTCAATATCAGCAAAAGCGCTTCGTAATACAGATTAAACACAGTAAGTACATTGTACTTATTTTTTGATGTAAGTACATAGTACTTAAGGCCTCCTAATAAAAACCGGGGCCAGTATTTGAACACCTGAGAAAATCAATGTTAATATTTGGTACAGTAGCCTTTGTTTGCAATTACAGAGGTCAAACATCTCCTGTAGTTTTTCACCAGGTTTGCACACACTGCAGGAGGGATTTTGGCCCACTCCACACAGATCATTAGATCAATCAGGTTTCTGGCCTGTTGCTGAGAAACAGAGTTTGAGCTCCCTCCAAAGATTCTCTATTGGGTTTAGGTCTGGAGACTGGCTAGGCCACGCCAGAACCTTAATATGATTCTTACAGAGCCAGTCCTGGGTGTGCATCAAAAAAGCTGCTTCGGGTCATTGTCATGTTGGAAGACCCAGCCTTGACCCATCTTCAATGCTCTAACTGAGGTTGTTCCCCAAAATCTCGCAATACATGGCCCCGGTCATCCTCTCCTTAATACAGTGCAGTCGCCCTATCCCATGTGCAGAAAAACACCCCCAAAGCATGAGGCTACAACCCCCATGCTTCACAGTAGGGATGGTGTTCTTGGGATGGTACTCAATCTTCTTCCTACAAACACATTTAGTGGAATTATTAGTGTTGTAGTACTCGAGATCGGTCTCGAGACCACTTTTTAAAGGTCTTGGTCTCGTCTCGGTATCGACCGCATTTTTACTCGGTCTCGTCTCGGTCGAAGATGACTCTGGATTTTGTCTCAAGACCGGTCAAGACCACAGCTGAAGGCATATAAAGAGCACTGTTAATACTATTTCTAATATTGATATGATTATATACCAAAACAATTCAACCTGTTGGAACAAAAGAAACATCAAGATAAGAGATCATACATAATGCAAGTACAGGGTTTCTTTTCCTTGTTGTTGCACAATAAAGCTGCACAATAACATTTTCAATTTGTAAATGAAAAATATGTACATATATAAAATAATTTGCTTAAGCAGCATACTAATGCATATCTGTATGATACATATTCTACCTCCTGTTATTCAAATTCATTTAAGACATAATGGACTGTGTCTGAGATTAATACCTCATCCAGATTAGCATTCTTAGGGAACTTTGAGTTTTAAAATGGGAGTGAGCGCTTTTCACAAAACAAAACACAAAACTCTGTTAGTGTCAGGTTGGTGTTTGTGTCCACCATAGACCGTAAACAATATGAACACGTCGTCTTCAGTGCCTTCCATTGACGAAAAGTTAAGTGTTATTTGCTTATAGAAGAAAAAGATGAATTCCCACAAAGCTGCAATGCCTTTTGATAATTTGATCAAAACTTCTCTCATGGTACACTTACACCCACACATACGAGAGAAGTGCCAATCATATGCATATTCCACATTTTATCATAAGTGTGGGGACATGCATTGGTCTCGGTCTTGACTTGGTCTCGGCCTGTCTTGGTCTTGGCCCTTGAAAGTCTTGGTCTTGGTCTCGGTTTAGGTGGTCTTGACTACAACACTAGGAATTATGATCAAAAAGTTCTATTTTGGTCTCATTCGACCACATTACTTTCTCCCATGACTCTGGATCATCCAAATGGTCATAGATGGGCCTGGACATGTGCTGGTTTAAGCATGGGAACCTTCCGTGCCATGCATGATTTAGTGTTTTACCAACAGTAACCTTGGAAACGGTGGTCGTAGCTCTTTTCAAAAAAGTACATCTAATTTAGGATAATAAATGGAGGTGGATATTTTATAAGCAGACTAACAGGTCTTGAGGGTCAGAATTCTAGCTGATAGGTGTTCAATTACTTATTTGCAGCTTTTCAATTACTTATCTGTATCATACAAATAAATATTAATAAAAAACAACAAGCATAGATTGTGATTTCTGGATGCCCCCCCAAGATTATGTCTCACAGTGGCCATGCACCTACAGTGACAATTTCAGACCCCTCCCCTCCAAGTGGGAGAACTTGCAAAATAGCAGGGTGTTCAAATACTTATTTTCCTTAAATGTATTATATTAGAATATTTGGGCTCAAATTGAATATTCGTTTATGTAAATTACATATTTTGACGAAATTAGAGAATTTTTTATAAGGCTATTATTGTGTCATTATTGAACAAACTTACGATTAGGCAATGTAGCTACACAACACTTACATTAAACAGTTTGTGTAACAGTAGGTTTCAAAACAAACAGAATGTTTAAACTAAAAAGAACAAAAGCATAAGCTCAAGTGGAAAGAAACACCAATTTAGCGGTGCGGGCCGGTTATCATACAGAATGCGCACACAAGATTGTCGTGTTTATATTGTTTCACATTGTCATATTGAGAGAAACGATATTGTTAAATGATATTCTCTCGGGTGAGAACGCGCCCTGCTGAGACGTTGCGGAGACAAAGATAACGGTGTTAAGTTTGAGTGAAGCACTGTTTTGTGTTCTTAAACCCTCGACGAAACAGTGTTTGCAATTTTTGTTGTGGTGTGATATGATAACTCAGTTTCATTAATTAATTTCATCAACAGAAACTCCATTTTGTACGATCAGTTTCATTTTTGATCGAAGTAGTTCCAAACATCACGAGGTAGACGACTGTGTGAGGAAATGCACTAAACTTAATCCACAGCACCACCCAGTGGATTTAGTCATAACTGCAAGATTTAGAGTAATTTGTCATGCAATAGAAGACACCGTTTCGTACTTTTGATCAATGTAGCACCCCCGTCAGGCCGATCGCGGCGGGCTTCAGTGACGTCTGCAGTCATTGTAAGTACTACCAGCCCTGAAAGTTTCAAGTCTCTATGATTTACAGTTTGGTCTGCCCAATCAGTTTTAGCTGGAGAATGATGCATCATGGGGAAATTAACAGTTCCAAGTTTTGAACAGTTTCAGCCTGACTAGATTTTTACTACCCTTTACTATTAATATTTTGACATTTGGGTGGGTAGTAACGACCTGTTTCCAAACATCTGACGCTGATTTTGTCTCGATCGGACTAGCAGTTTGGAAAAGAGAGGCTTATCTTTTTAAAGTGCTAAATTACAATGGTGCACAAACCATACGGCAAAACCTGGCAAGTGTGGTATCTAAGGAGTCTAAGGAGAGGAGGCTCCTAAAAGTCAGTCAACCACACCAAAGCATTGCAGAGATACAGCCTTACGTCTGTTTTTGCAAGTGCTACGCAATATTTGTTTGCACGTTTAATCGGAAACAATTTGACAAATCAACTTGAATTCCATAACTTTTTGTCTGCACTGGCTGAAAATGATCTGGTTAAGTTTTCATGCAAATCGGACGAACCGTCTAGGACGAGTTCGCAAAGGTAGGTTTTTGGGAAAATTCAAAATGGCGGGAAATATATAATGACAAATGAGGTCATGGGTTGCTATCGCTATTGGCAGGAGCTCAGAAATCTGAGGAAAAAAAGATTTTTGTTTCTAGCCTTTACGGTTCAAAAGTTATTAGCATAATCCCTCTAGTGCCACCATCTATCTAAAGTTGCACTTATGTTTGAGTTAGAGACACCAAAATTGGTATATTTAATGTTGGGACTGTCCTCTATCAGAATGTCAAATCGTTACAACTTTCCCGTAGACCGTTCTATGGGCAACAATCAATATTGCACAAATAAGTCCATCTCATCTAGCATGATTAAAATGGAGGTTTATGCCACATTCACACCATGTTGTAACTACTGTAGTTTCAAATGACAACGCGTGGCTAAAAAAAAAAGAAAAAAGAAAAAAAAGCTAGTGGCACCACTAGGGCGGTGTCCAAAAAGCCATCAGGTTTCTAATCGCTCCTGGTACTTTAATCACACACACCAAATGGTCTGCACAGAGCTGCTCCAAAACTAAATTAATTTGCAACAGTCATTGGTGGTACACTGAACAGTAAATAGTCATCTACAAGCTGTAATTAATTCTACAAACCTGTGAATGCTTTATACAAGTTCATATCATGAGTTTCAAAAGAACTTCTTGTGGAGCCAGATTTCCAGCTGTAATTTAAACGTTTATTAGCCAAATAAACAGTAAGTGTAAATAAATAAATGTTAAAGGGAGTTTTAAACTGTATGCAGGTTTTAACCAGATCCAAACTCCAGTGCGCCATAAAGTGCTTTACATTTGAAAGAATCTCAGAACACTTTATTTTATAAAGTGCTACAAAGGGAGGAAAAATAAATAAGTAGTACGAGCAATTAAGAGTTAAGAATTAAGTTAAAATCAACAAAATGTAAACAAAGCCATTTAAACATTGAAAAATCAGGTAAGATCAGGACTTTCTAAACAGGTACGTTTTTTTCCGTCTCATTTTAAAAGCGTCAGTCGTTTGTGGAGCCCTCAGATGTTAAGTGGAGCAGTTGCACAGAAGGCTCCGTACTGCGTGTCTTAATTCTAGGGGGATGGAGCCGATGAGTGTTTGTGGAGTGAAGAGAACGTGCCGATGTCTGTGGAATTAGTTATTTAAGGTGGGAACCTTGCAATGAATGCACTGTTTTGCAGGGAGGGAAACTTTACTCTGCTATATTTGCAGGGAGCGTAAAAAAGAAGCCAGTGTAGAGACTGAAGAATTGGCGTGATGCGTTCAAATTTACACACAAAAAGATCTTAGCAGCACTGTTTTGTACGTGCTGGAGTGTCTGTTTTCTGGAGTTTTACTAGGGCATTCTTGAGCTTCAACTCGGTGAGCATGAACTACACTGTTGGATGCTGCCTTCACATACTATTAGAATTTTCCTACTTTCCACTTCTGAAGTTGAGAAGCATGTCACATTCAAGTGCTTTGTTGTCAGAAAGAAAAGGAACCACGGAAGACACCAGGTTTAGTTTAGCCTATAAATTGGGAAAATCTTAAAGCTAAAATTATAGTTTTCCTTTCATTGATAACCATATATTCAGCTTACTGAGGATTTAAACAGTCCCCTCCCCTATATTTAAAGTTTGTGGCCTGCTTAGCACATGAAGGCAGCATTAGTTCCTGGGTTATCAGAATCACCACAAATACAAGTTTCTAATTTAAAAAAAGATATTAATGGATACCCAGTTAGATTAATGGTTTCCGATTTCAGTGTGCAATACATGTTAAACATTAGGGGTGTAACGATACACTCGTGTCACAATTCAATATGCATCTCGATACGATATGTATCCCTATATTTTTTTTCTTCATCATCACCCACAAATATTCCCCTATTGCATTATGATACATTATGTATAGTCGTTGTATGCTTCTATGTAATAATATAATTAATGTAGTAATGTCATTGAAATTTTTTTCCCTCAGGCATTACTCACGCTTTCAATGCAGGCAGCATCTCTCCCCATGCTTGGCACGCCCTGCCTCCCGCTATTAATGCAGTAGCCTATGTAAGAATGAACCATCTAAAATGCTTTGAATAATCATACTACTAAAACTAAATGTGATCTGGTGATTTAAATTATGTTTTCCCATTCACAAAGGAGTGCCGCTTTAAATGGCGTTTTGACTTTGGCGGAGTGTCGATTTAAATGTTTGCGCTTTCACTTTGAGAAGCGCCGTTCCGGCAGCGCGCGCACTTCAGATGATCAATGCAATCAGTCACAGTTCCAATTGCAAGAAAGTGCGTGAAAATGACCGCTCAAACTCTATATATTTAGCTCAAAGAATTTTAATTCTGCATTTACTCCCTCATGTAATGTATGCATGTACTCCATCGTGTTCACGCGTCACGCAATCATTTGAACGTCCGTATTTACTACAGTAAGTGCATCATGATAAATATATTAATCATACAAAGCCATTAGGTCTCTTCAGAAGATTTGGATTAGACCACTCAATCAGTTGTTTTTACCTTTTTGGCATTTTTCCATCTTTTAAGTTTGAGAGGACTGGACTTTAAAAAAAAAAAAAAAAAAAGAAGTAGAAATCCCTCAGGTTTCATAAAAAATATCTTCATTTGTACTTGGAAGTTAAACGAAAAATTACATGGCAGTTTATATTTGTGGTAGCCTACAGTTGTTAATTTGTGTTTGGGTGAATTATACCTTATAAATAGGCCTACTACAACAAGTTGAGCCTTGGATAAAAACTATATATTGCGAATCATATCGTTTCCATCAACGATACATATCGTCACTTTCACATCGCGCTAACCTTGGAGGAGAGATGTGCCCTAGAGTCTTGTGTGTGTGTGTGTGTGTGTGTGTGTTACATGTTCTGTGCAGGTCTATGGAATGGATTGGACCGCTTTTCTCACACCCTAGACCTCTTGGCGTCTTTCTAGGACTCCTCTGAAGTCAACACTACCCCAATCTTGGGAACGTCTGATGTATACATCCTGATTAACAACAACATCTATCTATTCTCGCGTGACACATTGTTTAGACTTTATGCCAATCAGTAATATTCCACGTGTTTGTAATGATGTAAATCATGCCCTTGAAATTGGTATAACTGGTGTGGTAATTTTGTGTAGAGGAGAGTCTGGCCTGACACCGCCCTGAGAGACTCTGAAGCTGACTCTACTGATGAAACTGCAAACTATTCTTTAGTAAAATTCTCTCTGATGATTGAACATCCTGACTCCTGGTCTTCATTTCGCATATCTGGTCTATGGGTCAAAACTGTAACCCCTAACAGTTTTTGGTGGAGGATGCGGGCAATAATTCCTTGGTGACACCTCTGGCAAAACAACAAATAAGGTAGTATTTATTTATTTTATTGTTTGGATAAGGTTATCTGAATGGAAGATTGGTAAAGGGGAACGAGAGCGCTTCACTTCGATAGGAGTGAGGAGTTAATTATACTTGTGTGATAGTATAAAAAAAAAAAGTCGCTGATGGCATCGTTACGGTTAACGGTAGAAGGCAGTGCATTGAAGCGTACTTAAGAAAGGGGTCCCCGGTGGGCATTGAGTGCAGTCACTACCCCTACAGGAGTACGTCCCTGGAACAGTGTGTGAGTCCAGTAGGCGTCGCAAACCTGCGCCAGTCTCTTCCATTCAGATAAAGGGATCCCCTTGTTTAAACAAGTAAAATAGATTCAGGAGTTGTTTGCCAGGGGTGCATCTGGAACGATACCAAATAGAATAAAATAAGACCCAAATTGGTAAGGACCAGGATGTGAGACCAGGAGTAAAAAGGTACTTTGTGGTTTCATGAGTAGAACTGACTTCTATTAAAAACTAATTTGAGGATAAAAATAAGATTCATTGCCTTACGTTGCTAAAAACCTTTTTTGTGATCAAGAAAAGATTGTTTAGAAACCAAATAGGCGTCAGATAAAACCAAAATTTATAGCTGTTTACGCTCGCTGTAAAATGGGAGGCGTACCAATGAAATCAATGAGTGGTACGACCTGGATGCACGTGACAGAATAGCTAAATTAAAGGAAGTGCAGGTGGGCCATGATCAGGGAGGTTTTAATAAGGGGCTGGGAAAGTCTTGTGACAAAGTAGAAAATGCTGCCAGGCCTCTTCCTCCCTCTACCCTTACCAGGAAGTGCAGGTGGCCCCCACTCAGGGATCCGCCCCACTTCCTGATAACAGAGAGGAGGGACCGTATGAAAAGGCACGCCCAATATTGAATGCACAGGTTGAAATCCCTCCCCCGTACAACCCAGAGGTTCTTTCCGCACAAGTAAAAAGTAAATTAACCACAGAGGTCAAGAATATCAGACGGTCCTCTGTTGAGGCAAATAAACCCCGAAAAACAGACTTTGAAAACAATCTGACATTCCGAAATCCAAAAAACAATCCGACATTCGGAGTGGGACGACCAGAACACTGAAATGGGGGCTGGGCATGAATATGGGTCATTGACCAGACTAACCCCAGCTGAGAAAAATAGTTTGCTTGCAGGGATAGAACCTTTCAAACTGTACAGCCCAAATAAAGTTATGGGATAAGATAGAAGCCATTGCCAGACAACAAAATCTGGGCATTGCTGACATACAAGCACTGGTGGAAGGATTAATCCCTACCAGTAAACTGAAAGCTGTACAAACAATTAGACCCCACCCCTTCATTCCTTCAGACTGGACTGAGTACTGCGAGGCCTACTCCACTTACAAGTTTGAGGTTGAAGAAATGTTAGGTCAGGGGTAATACCCCTGGACCAGTATAACCCAGGTCAAACAGAGGATAGGGGAAATAGGGGAAAGCCCTTTAGAATATGCTGACCGTTTTCGCATAACCTATGAAACTTTCTGTGCTGTAAACTGTAAGCCTGAAGATTGTGATTGCTCCATTGTCCTTGAATCTGCCACAGGCAGCCTGAACGTGCTTCCCTTATCTCAATCTGGCCACCATTGTAAACAGAGATGCGCAGTGACTGATGTTGACAAAGAGACTGAAACTCAACCTGGGTGGAAGTTTTTGATTTCTAAATTTCCTGACGTTTGGGCAAAAGATACATTTGATTGTGAGCTTGCCCAAGTTCAGTCACTGAGCATCCCAGGACCCATGCATGTAGCCAAACGACAATACCCGTTAAGAAATGAGGCTCGAGAGGTTGTGAAGAATGGGGTAGACAAATTATGCAAACAGGGTATCATAATACCATGCACCTCTCCGACAAATTCACCGATATGGTCCGTGAAAAAGAACGACAACTCTTGGGGTCTCACAATAGACTTCACCGCGTTAAATGCAGCTTCCGAAAAGATGCACCCCCTTGTCACGAACCCTACCATGATCCTTTATGAAATAGGGTCTGAACACTGTTATTTCACTGCACTGGATATTTCTAACACTTTCTGGACTTGCCCTCTAGCCAAGGAGGAACAAGGAAAGTTTGCTTTCACCTGCAGGGGTCGCCAATGGACATGGTGCTGTTTGCCACAAGGATTCTGCAACTCTCCAACCCTGTTTCACCAGGTACTGGCATCCTTCATTGATCCGGTAAGAAAGACTTTTGAAAATGATGGATCGTTTGTCCTACAATATGTGGATGACATTCTGATTGCCAGCCCAAGCAAATTCAAACATTTAACTGCTGTACGAACTGTTTTGAATGCTCTGAAAGACGGGGGATTCAAAGCCAACTTGAAAAAGGCACAGCTGGCACTGCCCAAAGTGACTTATTTAGGGCAGATTGTCGGGGTGCACGACCGACGAATCACTCCAGAAAGAGTCAAAGCCATCGTCGAACTTCCAAAGCCAAACATGGTTACTGGTCTAAGGCAGGTAATGGATCTTCTGAATTACCGCCGCCAGTATGTTCCTGAATACACTGAACTGTCTAAACCCCTCACAGAATCACCTAAAGGGGGAAAACCTGGATCCGACCTGATCGACTGGACGGAGGAGATGGAGGTGTTCGTAAGTATCAAAGAAACTCTCACTTCCTCCCCAGCACTGAGACATGCTGACAGCAGCCAACCTTTTCACCTGTGGACATGGGTGGGAACCCGATCATACTCCGCTGCCCTTGGCCAGAGAGGTCCAGGCCGAAATTCCTATGGAATGGTAGGATATTATTCTGCTCCTATTCCTGTTTCTATGGCAGGTCAGCACCCCTGCCTGCTGACATGTGACGTGTGCAGTATCACCTTTTGATGTCACAATGTCCTCCGTGGCTTTCACAGCCCATTCTGCACAAAGACATCAGATTTTGAAGTTGCTGACAAACACTTGCTTGAGCTCTATTTTAAATCAATGACGAGCAAAGGGGGAAACCACTCTTCTGAGTAAGAATGTGGAAATTCAAATTGACAATGAAAATGCTGTAAACCCTGCCTCCTTGCTTCCAGAAGGAGGAACTGCCCACAACTGTGTCCATCTGATCGAGAACGACAGCCAGAGCCCTCTCCAGGCCGAACCATTATCTGATGCCATGAACTTGTCTGTTGACAGGTCCAGTTTTCATGAACAAGGACAACGCTCCACAGGCTGGGCTGTGGTAAACGAACATTATGAGACTGTTGAATGTGACTCTTTCAGGGGGAGGGGCTCAGGTGGCAGATCTGGTCACTCTGACAAGAACACTTCAATACGGCAAGGCCTTCGGGACAGTCCATGATTTTGGACCTGTGTGGAAACAACGGGGGTTCCCTACCACCTCTGGTCTACCCATCTCTCATCAAAAGCAGGTACAGAAACTCATGTCTGCCTGTGATTTTCCTGCAGAAGGAGCTGTTATCAAAAGAACAAGACACTCTACTGATAATGGCCCAGAATCCAAGGGCAACCAAGCTGCAGATGCTGCTGCCAGGCTGGCTGCACAACAGACAGAGACATGCGTGAGTGTAATGGCTATCTCTCCCCAGGAGAGTGAGCCACCCCGAGACATTTATGCACAGGATAAAGATCCTGAAGTAACAGAGCAATGGACAAAACTTGGTGCACTGATAAACTCAGATGGACTTTGGGAACTCAATGAACGTTTTGTCTGCCCTGTTTTTGCTCGAACCGAGCTCATGTCGTTATATCAAGGGTTGGCACATGCTGGGCCTGAGAAACCATATGCAATGATTTCTAAAACATGGTGGTGGCCAGAGATGAGAGCTTCTTGCAGGGATTTTTGCAGATGTTTAGTTTGCTTTAAGGTTAATTCTTCAGCTAAGCTAAATATCCCCTTAGGTCACGCCCCATGTCCCCAGGGTCCATGGACCCATCTTCAGACTGACTTCACTCAACCCCCTAGTGGGGGCTTTTCATACATCTTAATGATTGTTGATTTGTTCTCCAGATGGGTAGAGGCTTTCCAGTTGAAGAACTGCACTGCAGATGCAACTGCCTTGATGCATCTGCACATGCTCAAACTAACTGTTGACTTAACTGTTTGGATGTGTGTGTTCGAGCTGACAAAGAAGCGAGCTGACAAAGAAACATGTTGTACCCCTAATGTGAGTGGAAGGTGTGAGAGCCTCGGAATGGGGACTGGTCTTTTTAGTGGCCAGCATGTCCGTGATGAGGTGAAGAGACAAGTGTGACCCGTCAGGGAAGCATGAGTCACCACTCAACCTTCCATAGAGACCTCACTTGTAGACCAGACGTGGTGGTATTGGACCCCACATTGGTCTTAAAACGGGGTATTCCCCTAAAAATAGGAAAATAGCAGAAATCATGTTCATGGATACAGTTATTAACGTTACTGTAGTGTAAAAAAGAGCAGGACTGAGTGTTGTGGAGCTGAGCACAACTGCTGGAGTGATTGTTATACAAACACACGGCTTGCGAGTACCGGGACTTTTATTATGACGGGACACAGTCACGGGGGGGGCGCACTTCCGCTTTTTCCGGTCATGATAAGGTAAAGCCAGCAGCTCTGTTTATCTAATTAGATACATTTAAGTGTGTTTAAAATTATCTTATGACGTTACTCTGTGCGTTCGCTTGGCGCTGCTGTGACATGTTCACACTGCTAAGAGAAAAGCGCTTCTGCAGAATAAAACCGAGGGTAATGCAGATATGACGCAATTGACAGGCGACTCGCTCAAACGCTATGCTAAATATCAATTTATCAAAAAAAAAGCAATTCTCTCATACTTTACAACTAGTTGGAAACATTTGCGATATTGTAAGTACTCAACTGAACAAACCACTAGGCCAGTGTTATTTTTCGGATTTTTGCAGTAAAATATACTACATAGTGCACTTTTAACGCTTGTCCGGGACAAGTGAAAAATAATTTTACTTGACCGACAGACAAGAGCATGAGTAAAACAAAAATAACTAGCGAATCACCAAAATGCAAGAATGGTTGTGCATTAGTGTAAGTGGCGATCGATAGGGGTGGATAATTTATGATGAAATGACGATAACAAGGTCGTGCTGTGGACACTCGTGCAGCCTCTCGAGGAAAAATTACAACACTAGAGCGTTTAAGCCTTTTCCTGAATACCATCACGACTGAAAATGACACTGCTTTCATATGACAGTTTCATAAACAATGATTTAACATTCACTTACATTTACATTCACTTAAATTTTAGATGCAATATTGCGTGCTTTTGTTTGATTTCAGCAGCGAAAATAGTTCACAGCAGAACCGTAACGCGTCTCACACCAACAAGTGTGTTACTGAACGATTCAGTGTTCGAAAGAATCGTTTGAATGAACGACTCAATGGCCGACTCATTAAGACGGCCACCTACTGGAGGTTTAGTTTCATGTTTAAACATACTTTCCAACATTTCTAATGTGTCTATTCAAAACTACAAATCTCAACATTATTTAATGCAGTTGTAATTTTTCAGTGGAAATTATTTAATTTTATTGTTAACAGCCTTTATAGTGTCTTAATTTAATTTATTGATCAAATTTAACAATATAAAATTAAACCTGAAGCATAGCCTATATTTAATAAGATTAGGGGGGAAAAATACCAGTTATGAAAAAGGTAAATATATCACAAATTTGAAATGATTCAATAAATAATAATAATAAAAAAAAAAAAAAAAAAAAAAAAAAAAAAAAAAAATCACAAATAGGCAGATTTAAATATGTCAGAGCTGATTGAACACTGGTGAGAATATTGCTTCAGAATAAATTAGTTACAACACAACCACAAAAAAAAAAAAAAAAAACTTTTCCGGACAAGCAAATTTTTTACTCGGACAATTGAATTAACGATTTACTTGTCTGAAGGACAAGCACATGAACATGCTTAATGTAAAGCCCTGTATTATAAATTAATTATCCAAACAAGCCTTTATCTCGAGCCCTGAAACTGATCAGAAAATGTAACAAATGTAACGGAACGCTGTAGAAATGTAGTGGAGTAGAAAGTAAAATATTTGCTGCAAAATGTAACGAAGTAAAAGTAAAGTGTGCACTATTGATTCTACTTAAGTAAAGTACAGATACATGAAAAATGTACTTCAGTAACAAAGTATTTGTACTTCATTACATTCCACCACTGGTTACACCCCTATTAAACATAGTGGAGGGGAGAACTGTTGCTGTGACGGCTATTTATTACTTTTCCACAAAAGCTATGACCTTGTCGTTAAAGTGCACAGTTACATGTAATCATTTGAAGCTTAGCCTATTATATGTTTTAGACAAAGCGAAAATGGCCTGTATCCAACAAATTTAAGAATTGACAACCTAGATAGCATGGTGAATGTTTATGTTTGTTAACAAGAGAAGCTAAATATAAATTTGGCGTTAAGATTTTTACCAATAAATAGGCAAGAATAAACCTAGTGTCCTCCATGATTTTAGTTCTTTATGACAAATAACTTAACCTTTATTTATATAGTTCACAATACAGGTAGTTCCAAGCCAGCTTTACATTGTTAACAGGAATATAATAGTTTGTTTGGGCTTTAGCAGATCTAGAAGAAAATGTTGTCATAGTTGGGGATACTAAATATTCAACCATATTATTGATCTGCCTCAATCAATGAATTTACTTAAACTGGACTAAGCAAGCCATAAGGCAACGCTCAACTTGAATACAACAAGCATGACTCAAAAGCCCACTGAAGTACATTGAAAAGTGTGGCATTATTCAATGTGGTGGCAGTTTCTGTTAGCAGCTCCTCCTCCTTTTTACAACAACCAAGAAAGTTGTTTATATCAGCTTGACTAGAGCCTCTCTTTTTGGTAAAACCAGTTTCCTCCCAATCTCTAACTTTTCCTCATCATAATCTTCTCCATATTGCTTTGAAATACAGCATTTGTGCCGAATTTAAGTTGGGTTCAGGACACTTTAGATTCTAGAGAGCATTTGATTGGACGCCCTGACGAAACTTACCAAGTCACAAGATTAACAGAATGCATAGCTGATATAAAAAAATTGGATGAATAGTAATTTCCAGCAACTTAATTCAGATAAAACTGAATTTTTAATTATTGGAAAGCTCCACAAGTAGTAACCTAGAATACTGTCTAACACTTGATGATAGCTCTGTCAAGCCCTCATCGTCAGTCACCTGGGTGTGCTCTTTGATACCAATCTTTCATTTCAAAGCCACGTTTCTAGCATCTGTAAAACCGCATTCTACCATCTTAAATATATCTAAATTACGGCACAGGCTTTCAATGCAAAATGCTGAACATTTAGTACATGCGTTCATGAGCTCAAGGCAAGGTTATTGTAACGCTCTACTGGGTGGTTTCCCTGCTCGCTTAAACTCCAGCTAGTCCAAAATGCAGCAGCTCAAGTTCTTACTAGAACCAGGAAGTATGATCATATTAGTCCAGTTCTGTCAACACTGCACTGGCTCCCTATTAAACGTCGCATACATTTTAAACTCTTGTTTATTACTTACAAAGCACTAAATTGTTTAGCTCCCCAGTACTTAAGTGAGCTCTTAACACATACTCCTGTCTATTGGGGTCTCTAAACTCTGGCCAGTTGATAATTCCTAGAATATCTAAATCAACTGCAGGCGGTCGATCCTTTTCCTATTCAGCACCTAAACTCTGGAACAATCTTCCTAGCATTGTTCGGGAAGCAGACACACTGTCAGTTTAAATCTAGACCAAAAACATATCTCTTTACTATGGCATACACAGAACATTTTTTACTTTTATTATTCAAATCAATTGACTAATTGTTAGGCTGCATTAACTAGGTCAGCCGGAACCGGGAACACTTCCCATAACACCTGATGTACTAGTTTCATCATAAAAACAGTTACAGCTCTCTGTTTATTTAGTTTAGTGCAGTCGGCTGGTTCCAGGCCATGTCCGGATCGGATGGTGGACCTGCGTCTGGACATGACCAGCTCATCCTGGAGTGTCTGCTGAGCCGTGTCAATTGGTCTCATCACGCCTCACCGGCATGTCATCCTCAATAAACCTGTCTCCGGCGCATTAACGCCAATCTTTCAAGTATTCATATTCTTCTGTAATCGACGCGCCATCCTAAATAAACGACATGCCATCCTCTTGTGATACCCAAAATTTTGAATATTCCTATCCAATATGATTTATGAACTGCAAGGTTGCCAGAATAATTATTATACACGGTTTAATAGGCCAGAGGAGAACTGGCACCCCGACTGAGCCGGGTTTCTCCCAAGGTTTATTTTTCTCTATCATGCCCTGATGGAGTTTTGGTTCCTTGCCACCGTCGGCTTGGCTTGCAGTTGGGGACACTAAAAACTATGATCCAAGTTATTAAAATAAATATACAAACATGCAGCCATTATCAGGGCCAAGCGCAAATAAGACGACAAGACATGCCAGCATGGCTGGAAGTCTCAAGCCAACTGCAACAATGAGCCATTAAAAGACCTATTAAGTTGATTTTAGGCAAAATAACAGTACAATTTTAAATACAGTCAATAATAATGATTTAATGGTTTGTCACTTTCGACCAATAGGTGGCACTGTTACGAAACTGATGTGGTGTAGTCAGATTGAGGTGACAATGACGCATGCAAAGTTTGGTGTCAATATGTCAAAGCATTGCAGATACAGCCTTAAGAATAATTTTTGCATCATGGCTCAACTCTGTTGCAGTGGTATATGAAAACAGTTGTCTATCAAGACGAAATCCATAACTTTGTCGGCATTAGGCATGTGCCAACATCAATTTGTGTTGCGATTAATTGCTGAAGCTTTTATCACGTACACGATATAACGGTATTGAAAGAAGTTGCAAAAAAAAAAAAAAAAAGTATTGTCATAGCATAACAGCTTTAAAAACCATTTTTGTAATAAAAATAACTGAATGTTTAAATACAATACAATGCACCAAAAATATATACAGCTCTGGAAAAATTAAGATTGTTCCACACAAAATTAAAATTGGAAAAAATGAAGAGACCACTTAACATTGATTTCTCAGAGCTGTAGTACAATTTTCAAACAGATTAAAGTGTGAAGGAATTAGGCTATAAAGAACAACAGGTAACAAATTACAATAAGGTCTCATTATTTAATGCATTAACTAAGATTGAGCAATACCAAAAACATCATTATACTTTCTGTAATAAATGTAGCTAATGTTAGTTAAGAAATACTGATTGTTAGTTTTATCTTAGGTCCATTAAAAAAAGCTCTTGATTTTGATTTTAATTATTATTTATTATTTATTTATTTATTTTTATTTTGATGTTATTAAATAGTAACTAAGAAATTAACATTGACAATGAAAAATACTTACAAATAATTAATTATTCATAGTAGTTTGGTAATGAATTAACGTGTTAACTAATGAAGACGCATGTATCAGTTTTACTGAACAATAACAAATAAAAATTCTAATCATTAGGGCATGTTGTAGTCCAGATTAAAACAATGTTTAAGTTTGAAAATAAATAGCCTATTAAGTCTAAGTATTAAATTTGGAACTGTGATTAACAACATTGAGATTACAAAAAACTAATGGCCGTTTTAAAAACTTCACTACCGCGGTTGCTTTTGCTTGCGGAGTTTCCGGGGTAACTGCTGCATTCTGCAGTTCATCAGCGCCCTCTGCTGTCATGGAGCGTGCACTTCATTCAGGACGTCTCTTTCACGCGTTCAGTTGCTTCTCATTTACATCGGAGCGTGTCCCTTTGACGCAGAATACAGCGGTGTTGAGCATTTATATGGTTGATGAGCAAAGTATTCTTGAGTGCATTAGATTTTCTTTTATAATTGTTAATAAATTATTTACGATGTTTTGATGTGCCCACGATAACAATATCGAGCATATTTATTATCATTATATAATCGCATTACTGAAAATCAGCAATGTCTAGTCGGCATAGTCTGAAAACGATATGGTTCAATTTTGGTGAAAATCGGACAAATGGTCTAAGAGGAGTTTGAAAAAGTACGTTTTAAACAAATAACCAGATGGAGGACATAGTTGGGGACACCTAAACTTCAACCTAACCCTAAACTTCAATTTTGCAAACCTAAGCAAGCCAAGCCAAAAGCAACAGTGGCAAGGAACAAAGACTCCTTCAGGCAGAATGGAGAGAAAAGGTATCTTGGGAGAAACCACAGCAACCTCAGTCGGGGTGCCAGTTCTCCTCTGGCTGACGAACAGTGTATGATTATAATTCTGGCAAAATTACAGCTCAGAAGCAGTGATGCCAGTAACGCGTTACTCTAATCTGACTACTTTTTTCCAGTAAGGAGTAATCTAACGCATTACTATATCCAAACCAGTAATCAGATTTAAGTTACTTATCCAAATCACTGTGAGTTACTATTTTAGTCATTTTCCTTAGTAAAAACCAACAGCTTATCAAAATTCTCAGCCCGAGGCTGAGATACTTTTTTTTTGTATTTTTTTTTTTTTACATTGTTGCAGCCATTAAAATAGTTCAGTTTTGTTTTTAATGTCAAAGTAGTTATTTTTCGTTTAGTTTCTTTATTAACCTAAATTAGAAAAGTGTTCAGAGCAATTTTTTATTTGTTAAATTAAAGTTTATATAGGCAAGACAATTCAAGAGTTGGATTGAGAGACTAGGCTATTAAACATGCGGTTAACTCACTGTCGTCACATAAAAAAAATAAAACTTTAATTTAACAAACAAAAAAATGCTCTAATCATTTTTCTAAATGAACTTAATAAAGAAACGAAACGAAATTAAATATAACTACTTTGACATTAAAAACAAAGTAGGCTAGTTATTATACCACCACAAAGGCATTTTTGACGAGCTGAGGCAGGCTAATAGATTAGCCTACTGCTCGCAAAGGTGCTCAAACAAAAAAAAAAGAAAAAAAAAAAAGAAAGTACATGCAGGTTGTCCTATAGCCTACCTTAGACTTCAGCAAAATTAATATGAATCCGATCTTCAATTCCCGTGGTATATGCTCATTTAACGGAGTTCACATCAAAGCAAAAGATTCTAGCATTTTATTCAGCAGCCCATTTCAAATTCAAAGATCGCAATATGAGAGAGAGCGACCTAAGCACTGGTAAGGTCATTTAGTATCATTAATTTATATTGAAGATGATTGTGTTTGTGACTTATTTTAAAGTTTCATTTACGGCCATATGCGTTGGCTTTACTCATTTGCAGCGATGTTGCAAGCACCATCATATCTCTCTGACTACAACATAACACGCTCACACATTTATTTTTTAATTATTTGCCAGGAGTAAAATGTACACATGTGGTTTAAACAACCAGATAGGCCTACATTGACATTTGTCCGGTTTAGTTTTAAATGCTTTCATGCACCTTCTGAATTGGTTTGTTTGAGTGATCGGAATTAAATACGTCTCGAAAGACTCTCGGAAGGCATTTAGGCCTACTCGTGGTCATTTCGCAATCAGATAGATCTGGTCAGAGAAAATGAATGAAGGAATCAGTTGTAAAAAGGCCATAACTCTAGCAGCTGCACTGAAGAACGGACTCTTTAACCCTGCGCGAGCCATATCTTGACAGTGGCGTAAGCTATCATGGTCTCATGTTGTTTCCAACAGCACATCTCATTGTTCCTATAAATTATTAAAATAAATATAAAACGAAGGAGAAGCCTAAAAAAAGGGGAGTAAAAAAGTCATGGCCGTCAGGCTCGGGCATAAATGCAATAAAGTGTGTTGCCAAAAACGGTTGTCATTTCTATTTTGAGGCGGCAGGGGTGTTGTCGTCAACTGCTGAATGTAACTAATAAAGTAACTTGTAATCTAACTTGGTGACTTTACAGATTACTTGATTTTAAAAGTAACTAAGTTACTTTTTAAAGGAGTAATCAGTAATCAGATTACTTTTTCAAAGTAACTGTGGCAACACTGCCCAGAAGTGATTAGATAACTAGATATTTGTAGGATTATTTGATAGATTGGAGTCGTGCCGGAGACGGGTTTATTAAGGATGTCTTTTCGAGTTGGCATTTACAGGGCATAGTTTAATTGACACGCTCTCTGCAGACATTTCAGGGATGCATTGGTCATGTCCAGGCGCAAGTCCACCCTCTGATCAGAATACAGCCAAGTAGCAGGAAGTGTGGCAAATACAAATCATTAATATAGTCCTCCTATTTTTATATAATTAAATGCATATTGTACACCATGCGGTGTTCCTAAAACCACAAGGTGGTGTTGGCACAGGTGCAAGGGTCTTTCATTGCTCTTGCAGCTTTAATGTAGTTTTTTATTTTTATTTTATTTTTGGGACCTCAGGAAGAGTAGTCACTGCCTAGGTATTGGCCAATGGGGATCCAAATAAAATCAGATCATAGATGGGATAGAGCATTCATGGCAACACAGGTAATTTAAGTAAGAATAAAATATGTTTTTTTTTAAAGGGGGGGTGAAATGCATACTGAGCTTTTTACACCTTTAAAGACTTGGATTCCCATCCTAAACATAGACAAAGTTTCAAAAACTAATGTTGGACGTTTGATGGAGTATTTCTGTGTTAAAAATACTCCTTCCGGTTTCTCACAAGTTTCGGCGAGTTTTTTTCGAGTATGGGTCTACTTGACGTTAAATAGATCGGAAGGTCCTTGTATGGGCTGTACGGGCTCTTCTCCCGGTAGGGTGCGCGCGCGCGTAACTAGAGGGAGAGAGAGGAAATGCACGCTGTAAACAGTCTCTCAGGTGCAGATCCAGTCGTCCGTGAACACTTATGACACGCCGCGCTCCACTTTATTCCTATGGGTGACGTCGAGCGACTTCAACGGTTCAGCACAGCATTCCGGGAAGGCAGCGCTGCATTTGAACCGATTTGAACGCAGAAATGACGGCAAGCTTCAAGGCATCGCTTCAGTCGTGTCGCAAAGTGGATTTCCACGGTCACTGCTGTCACAGGACTTCACCAAATCATACCAAAGTAGTGTGTTTTTGACAGAGCGGTCCTGCTTTGGAAGCAGCCGGTGAGTAAATCAACTTCAAATGTCTCTGCTATTGGCTACCGTCGCATGAGTAAACATCAGTAAACGATACGATCGCGTGCTTCGTCAATCAAATGCGCTAACAGTTACTCCATTGTTGTTCTGTATAACGTTACACTATTCTGACTCTGACGTGCAAAACCGTTTTGCTTGCTACCTCTAAGGTCTAGTCACATACAATAGTCCATAAACCGAATCATGTCCTCATAAACTGCGCGTAAAGACACACAAAGGCCCCTTAATACAGTACATACCACAGAGACGGACATCCTGATGTTGCCGTTTCTCCTGTTCAATTTATTTCAGCCTCAGATTTGATTGTGGATCATCATCTGTATTAGCTGAAATAGCGATGGGTTTCTCCACGCTTGAGGACATCACCACTTTGTGCACATTCGGCATTCTTTAGCTCCGCCCACACGATACGCCTCCAGGCGCTCGGTTTTTTCCGGAAAGACTCGGTACAGCCCATATTTCTTTTATAAATATGATAAAACTAAAGACTTTTCGGAGATATGAAGGATGCAATACTACTCTATAGGCACTCAAGATTGACATGAGATTGACTGAAACTGAGTGTTTCACCCCCCCTTTAAATTATTTTTTTGCAGTTATGACATCTCGCTGCTTGTTTTTAAGTGTCCTCAAAGGGGGTCCATGAATATGTGTCAAAATTGTTGTAAATATCATTTTGTTTTAAAGTTATAGCCACTTATATTTATGAGGGCATGGGCTGTACTGATTGGATTTTTCCAATGCCTTCCAAAATGTTGGCTTTTGGTCATTATCGTTTAGCTATTGACCAAGTATTGACTATTGTAAATAGTCTGCATCTCTTGTTGTGGTTGTTTTGATTGGCCTAACTTTCTTGAAGACATTCGCAAATGTTTTTTTCGGTGCTAAAGTACACCTTTTCACAAACCATAGGGTGAAACCTGGCATGTTTCGTATTATTGGACCCAAGGAGTCTAAGGATGTGAATACTGTAAAAAACACTGGCGTTGAGAATTCAAGCCAATGACTTATACCTGGTTTGCGATACGCCAGTGTCCTTAATCAGAATTAAACGAGATGTCCTTCGTAGGATACACAGGCAGGAAGTATCACGTTGCTATGCCAACAAGTTCAGCCTCGTTGCGGTATCACGCCAGTTATATGAATGAAAATTATTTATCACTTGAAAATGACTATGAAATGTTTCTTGTCTTGACAGCAATGTACTGTTTGCACTGTACGTTTAAAATGCACTAAACAGTTGTAATCCTGTTTACCACAACTATGTTTGAGGTAATAAAGCTTAAAAAACAACAACACAAAAGCTTGAACTAGTTAATTTAAACACCACACCTACGCTCGCATGTATATCTGGCGGTGGTGCCGTTTTTTTTTCATACAATATATAAAAAAAAGAAAAATAAAAAAAAAAGACTGTTGTTAACGGAGACGCAAAGATTTGTGGGTTATCTCCAGCCACGAAGGCTACACCTCATGCACACTCCGAATTCCTGTAAAAGGAGGAATGCGGAGGTCGCATTTGGAGTGTCCTGCTCACTTTTTTGAAATGAGACGGCCTTATGAACGTATGCACCCTTCAAATGCGACCTCCGGAGGACGCAGCCTTCTGAAATGAGACAGCTAATGAATGCCCAGTTTCATTGGACTAATGTCTGGGTGTGTATATTGCCAGTTTCATTTGTTTTTTCCATGTTATAGTGCCACCAAGTGGTAAATTGTCATTTTTTTTTTTCAAGTGATCTCAGACTGATCTCACATATGACCTTAATTTGGTGAAAATCTCATTCTGTTCACAAGTTATAGCCATTTTATTAAAAGAGGTCCCGGTCACAAATATTTTGGCTTTATCAACATTTTACTTAATCAAAATATATATATATATTTTTTTGATAATTATATATAATCACTCTCCAGAGAACATTTCTGCAAGTGGTTTGGTTCTGATCAGTCAAATAACCTGGGAGTAATTTGCAAAAGTAGGTTTTACAAAAAACATGACATCTCAAAATTGGCGCCTGAAGGGTGAGCAAATCTGAGGCCTTACGGTTGAGGAGTTATGAGCCGTTTCGTACTTTTGATCGCTGTAGCGTCAGGCCGATCTGGGCGGGCTTCAGTGACGTCTGCAGTCGTTGTGAGTACTACCAGCCCTGAAAGTTTCAAGTCTCTATGACATAGTTTGGTCTGCCTGAGCAGTTTTAGCTGGAAAATGATGCATCATGGGGAAATGAACAGTTCCAATAGGGTTTCAGCATGACGCCAATCAAAATTGAGATTTGGCCTCACGATTGTGCCTAGCGTCCTATGTTTCCGAACTTCTGACGCTGGTTTCCTCTCGATCGGACTAGCGGCTTCGAAGATATCGGCTTCAGATTTAGTGGACTGTTTACTGTACGTTATCTAAACCGATCTGGTGTTTACATGTGATGACTTTCAACCGCAATCATTTTGTCACATGCAGTTTGTCTGCCGCAGCAAATGTCAACGCTGTTTTCTTCACCAGCTGGACTGTGTTAACTGTAGCCACAGCAACTCTTAACGGCCACCAGGACGAATACAGTATTATACAAGCTATTTATCTGTTGTAAAGTGTAACAATCATCTCAGAAAAAAAATTTCTTCTGTCAGGCGCAGTTAAAGTAAAAACTGCCTGGGGCAATATACGCTGTGTCATTATTCCAACATTATCTTCATAACATACAAAATAAACTCCTAAATGTAAATTGTCACCATTTGTTTTGTAACACTAGCCGCGTTTCCATAGCAGATGTGCGCAAAACTTATTTTCGAAATGTTGATAAACTACTGCGAAAGAAGCGTTTCCACTAGCCGCAGTTATGCGACTACAACACATTTTCCTTTCATGATAGGCAATTCCAAAACGCGAGTTGATTTTTCACACGAGTTGATTTTTCACACATGATTTTGACCACTGAGTTTTATTTTCTAGAAAGTTTTTCTTGAATTTTTTAGTTTTGTTTAAATTGTATTTTAATTTTGATTGACATTTTCATCAATTAATTGCCTGTATATTACATAAGTAGCAAACCAAGATCGTCTGGAATGAACTGACGTGCGTAACTGGCACGTGTCCTCTCCCTTTGAATAAGGCTGAAACTATAGCGTCTTTGTTTTAAAAGGTGCCCTAGAATGATTTGAAACCATGTTAAATTGTTCTCTGATATCTACATAGAGGGTATGTGGCTTATTTAAGGGCAACATTTGTCCAGATACAGTTTTACAGGTCCATTTACAACCCTATAAATTGTCCCAAGGATGTAATGCTCTGTTTTTGCCTTATTTGGAAGGATCATGAATATTAATGTTGAGCTCTGCTCTGATTGGCTTATTTCAGCAGCTCACAGCAGTTCAGTAAAGCAGCTTGTGAGTCCTGACAGTACACAGACCGATTTAATGACTCCAAGCAAAACATCTCAAATGGAGACTGATAAAATGCAGCCTACTTGTTTATTGGCGGTTTCAGATCATCCGCGCGCGAGAAACAGCTTGCGTGCGTCAGGTTACCAGATTTCAGTCATTTAATCCCCCAAACAGAGCTTTTCTATGAAAAGAAAATGTATACTATCCAGTGTTTGACCTAAACATGTCCAATCTGGCAACCATATGCACGCGAGCCCTCGCGTGCACAAATGATCTGAAAACCCCAATAAACAAGTAAGCGGCATTTCAGCAATCTCCATTTGATATGTTCTGCTTAAAAAGTGTCATCAAGTCTACATTTTAGACTTTTTCGTCAACGATATTGCATGTTTATATAACGTTTGTCACAATGTAGGCTAACATTATGCAGTGACTGATGTACTCAAAGCATGCAAAAACATTACGGGCCTAATTCAGTTCTCAAAAATAAATATACAACTTATTTTTACAAAATGAATAGCCTTGTCAAATTACTAGTTTTAACATATGGTGGAAAAGGCGACGTTTGCTCGAAGGATCGAGTGAACGATCTGGAAGCAACGTTGAATTTTGTAATACAAAATATTAACCTGTGTTATACACACCATTTAGTTTTGTATGGTACTTGGAGTTTCCTATTGTTTCTGTACTAGCATCTTGCGTTATCTAGACAATGTTGTCTCTCTAGGAAACTTTGAATATAATCAGAAATTGTTTAAAAAGTCAATAAGTGGATAAGATCGCTATTACCGCTTGCAGGAATACAGTTGTAACTGCCACTTTCTTCAGTTTAAGACGCTGAGCGAAGCTTGCTTGAAATGGGCCGAACAAACGAACGATCTTGAATTAAATTGTTGTGGTATCTGATTATAATAAACATCAACCATGACTTGACATTTATCTGTGGGAAGGGTAGAAAAGTCATGACGTGTCCCTGAGAGAAGTTTGTTTACCTGCAGTCTCGATGTTTCAGCTGCAGTTCCGCCTGACAATGCACATGTTTGGACAGATGCAAGTGTTGGGGACATGCATATAAATGCCCCAACACTTGCGTCATGGTTGGGTTTATGTTGAGAAGCACTTTTCCGTGATGTTTTTGATTTACATAGGAGGCAATGGTGTTTGAGACTCAGTTTCATTCTCTCATTCTAGGGCACCTTTAATACATTTCTTGAATACATGTCTTACAGTAGACACACACAGGATTAGGAACACCTATTCAATGTTAATCTCAGTCTCAATGCAGTTATCTAATCAAGCAATCACAAGGCAATCACAAGGTAGTTGCTTCAATGCATTTAGGGGTGTGGCCCTCGTCAAGACAATCTCCTGAACTCCAAACTGAATGTTAGAATGGGAAAGGTGATAAGCAAATTTGAGCGTGGCATGGTTGTTGGTGCCAGACGGGCCGGTCTGAGTATTTCACAATCTGCTCAGTTACTGGGATTCACGCACAACCATTTCTAGGGTTTACAAAGAATGGTGTGAAAAGGGAAAAACATCCAGTATGCGGCAGTTTTGTGGGCAAAAATGCCTTGTTGATGCTAGAGGTCAGAGGATAATTGGCCGACTGATTCAAGCTGATGGAAAAGATAACCACTCGTTACAACTGAGGTATGCAGCAAAGCATTTGTGAAGCCACAACACAACCTTGAGGCGGGTGGGCTACAAAAGCAGAAGACCCCAACGGGTACCATTCATCACTATAAATAGGAAAAAGAGGCTACAATTTGCACAAGCTCACTAAACTTGGACAGTTGAAGACTGGAAAAAAAAAAAAAGTTGCCTGGTCGGTTGAGTCTTGAGTTCTGTTAAGACATTCAGATGGTAGTCAGAATTCAGCACAAACCGAATGAGAACATGGCATTATGCCTTGTTACCACCATGCAGGCTGGTGGTGTGTGGGGGATGTTTTCTTGGCACACTTTAGGCCCCTTAGTGCTAATTAAGCATTGTTTAAATGCCACAGCCTTCCTGAGCATTGTTTGACCATGTCCATCCCTTTATGACCACCATACCCATCCTCTGATGGCTACTTCCATCAAGGGGGATGTGTGTGTGTGTGTGTGTGTGTGTGTGGGGGGGGGGGGGGGGGTACATTAATGTAAAATTACACCTGTATTGGAACATGACAAATTGCATAACTCAAGTTTGTCTTTATAATTTATAGTTTAAACTACATAGCAAGCATGTAGCATCTAATTTGTGCATTAATGGCTTTTATATTGTTGTCACAATACCAAAATTATGACTTCGATACAATACCAGACAAAAATACCGATACCACGGTGTAAAAGCAAACAGATATGATTAATTTGACAGCATGTTCCTGCCCTGGTTTTTGACCATTCCTCCTCTTATTGCCATGCCAGTGTGAACATCCTTATATAGATCAATCATGTTTTCATTCACTAACCTTTCACTTCTGAACAGGTTGGGATGACCAAAATCTTATTTCATGATACGTGTAACGGAATATTTTTATGTAATTTTAAAATATACATTTTTAATTGTAAAAAAAAAAAAAAAAAAAAAAAAAGCAAGTTACAAACAATGACAAAAACAGTGCTTTATTTTTCAGCTACATTAGGTCTATTTAACAGCAGCAAGGCAAAAAAGTATAAAGTCAAATATAAAACTGCTTACTTAGTCTTTAATTTAACAATACAATGATTCTTAATAAATATGTTTTAGTTATTTAGCCAAGCAAGTGGTGGTTCTTCCCCCCCCCCCCATTTTTTGATTAACATTAATCACACAGAATATTAAAGCTACACTGTGTGATATTTTCCCCCATCTAGAAGTAAAAAGGTACATGACCATTCAGTGAATAATAGTTTCTGTTCCTCTCAATTCTGATTTCGTTTTAACTCCTACGGCGGCCGATTTAGTCCAAGATTAACATGGCAATCCCCCTCTTCACATTCGACACTGTGCCGTCGAGCGTTAAAACGCAAAAGGCGAAGCTTGAATTTATGGTTAGGTCCCTCTTTGGCTAATGTACTTTCAAGATGGAGGGGCAACATGGCGACCAGCATTCGAACCCCTCACCCTTATGTATTTCCAATGGCATATTATAAACACATTAATGAGCACATTTTTGAAAGAACCAAGTGTTTTTAGCAAAGAATAAACTAAAAAAAGTTAGTGTAGCTTTAAGTGTAGCTTAAGACCTGCACAGATCTTATTACCTCAGCGAGCAGTACATGTTCACTTAAGACATATCCGACTACGTTTACCTGAATACTCGCCAGACCGTGCATCTTTACATATGTTTGACCATTCAAACCCAAATAATCCGCAAAAGAATCACTACCCCGCATGTTGTCTGAAAGGCATGTGCTTCAGGTCAGAGTCCTGCAGCGCGAGCACGTCCCTGCGCCAAGCTTAATTTCTCTCATGCCTGCACATTTCTGTTTGCTTTCTTTGTCATGCGCTGCACATGCTCTGGACACATCGAAGGAAAATTAAGAAATACAGCTCATATTAGCTCTGTCCTCCTTAAAGTACCGGACTAATAAGAGTCCATATCTTACCGTTTGTGTCGCAATACTTTTCTAGTACCGGTATATCGTACAACACTAGGCTTTTGTGTTAATAAAGTTGAATTAAGGTAGTTAAATTTGACTTTAACACAATTCTCATCTTATAGTGGTCTTGCATGCAATTCTTAATTACTGGTAAAAGAAACACCAACTAGTCTAGACTACATTTGAGTTAGTGGTGTTTGCAGTCAAAGAACTTGTATGCAACGGTGGTTGCTAGGCCATTTCTATGCAGGCTGCTAAAAAGTTCATTAAAGTGAAACAAGAAAAAAAAAAAAAAAAGGAACAAGAAACAAACCCTGATGATTGTACTCACCCATGATTTTCAATAAATGTGTATCTGGGGACAGAGTTATTATCTGGAGTCACTGTGGCAACACAGCTCTCCAAATATATGCGAAGGTTATTGTGATGACCCAGACGAACCGAGGCTTCCATGTTTATGATGTCACCCAAGAAGTACACAGCAGAGGCCCTTTCAGAATGCCAATCACCTGCACCAGAAAGATTACAAACCAAAGTGTGACCACTCTACAATGGTCTACTTCATGCATCCAGGTAGTTCAAATAAAGAGTCCTGAAATGTCTGTTAGATATGAATATGTTTACAGACTAGCATATTAGAATAAGAGTTGACATAAACCTTAAGCAAAGGACACTACTCTTACAGGAGAGAAAAAGAAAAGAGAAAAAAACCTGACAACCAAACAAAAAGCTACAGGTTTCCAATAAGATTGTTCCATCTAAAACTACCTACAGCAAAACAGAAATAACCATGGTTCATTGTTGGCCTATTGGCTATTTTGTATTACATGGACAAGCCTTTTAATAAACTTCAAAGTCTACACTTGAAAGAAAACTGATTGTCAAGTGAATCTATGGGTTAAGGAGACTCCTCTGCACATACTTGTCATTAGCTTTAGTGAAAACTGCAAGTCCTCCACTGCAGATTGCTTTGAAATGTAAGGAATCCACGTTGGTGTGATGGGGTTACTGGTAACATCATATCTCCTGAGACAGAGGACACAACATAAAGGGTATGTGTAAATGGTAGTTTAGAGGGGGTAACATGGTTAGTCATGTATGCACAGTCCACTTACCTGCTGTAATAACATTCAATAGGAACTACTGCCTGCTCAAGGCGAACCACGCCGTCTGGAGAGGGTTGCGGAGTGAAGATAAGGAGGTTGGTGTATATAAGGGAGTCATCTGTAATCTGAACAAAAGCTTAAATGATTAATTATTAAATTGACTTTTTTCAAATTTTTGGGAGCAGATTAGAGCTTTAGCTTTAATTTCTACATTTCCATAACCGTTTATTTCACACCAACATAATTAATTGTTCTGCATCTGCGAGAGTGTGGGCGGACTTTTGATATCGCAGCTGTACTTCCTGCTCTACTTCCTGCGCTCTACTGCGCAACTCCGGTCCCGAAACCGCTACTGCGCAGACTCGGTCCCAAGATGTCCGCGCCGTGGAGGCCGCCTAAAAGCTTCAAATCTGCCAAGCGGAAACGGATGATGTCGAGTCGTCCATATTTTTTTACGGTCTATGGTATGAAAGTGTAATTTTATTATTTAGTTTGCCTCGTGTCCATTAGAAAACAGAGGGGTGGCTATACTGGGACTGGTCACCAGGGGGCGATCGAGGCGCGAAAGCTTCAGTAAATGAGAGGGAGACTGCAGGCTTGGTTCATACATTAGGGTCTGTAGCCTACCAGGGTTTGCTTGCATCAAAGCAGCAGCTGTTTACCTGGTTGCTTGGTAATGACAGCAAGCATGACGGCAGCAAAACGCATAGCATTGCTCCTGTAGTTTTACTTTTGAACCGTTGGTTTGCCAAATCTTCATGTCATTAGCATTCAGTAGGATTGCATTCACATCAGCAGCAAGCCATACCAGAGCTCACATGAACCAAACCCCAGACCACCTTTTTAAGCGGACTTGGGTACGGTACGCAAGTTGAAAGACAGCACACCGAACTGACGTAAATCGAACCTACACCAAAAGTGCTAGTGTGAAAGCACCCTTAAACAGTAAGCAAGAGAAGGGAAACAATTAAATTGGCATAACCACAGCAAGTTAGCAAAGCTTTTCAACAGAACAACCCTCACGAAAAGGTTTGAGTGCGAGAGAAATTTAGGCCTATTATGTCATTACTCATCTCTCTCATTCATATAGGCTTAGCCTATTTATTGGGAAACGAAACCATGGATACAATTATTGTAAATGAATGTAGTTAAATACCTTTCAATAGCAAAACAGCCAAGTTGTCATCTCGGTCGTGTGGTCATTCTGCCACTAATAAAAATTAATTTGTTTGTACGGGCCTTTATTTTGAGGTGTAACACCACAGCTGGAAATTGTACAGGGAAATGCATATGATCTCAAATATGCTTTGCTTACGAATAGGCCTACAATTTTTTACCATTTAGAATACAATTGTAGAGCCCTGTTACTGGAATTCTTAATCGTAAGAATTAGAGCTCTCGAATAGTAATTCTTAGCTACTATCGTTCAGAGCAGCTTTACAGAAAATACGTCCCTATACAATTTAGAATGATTGTTATCAGAGAGAACTTCTCGTTTTAGAAATGTGGCATTTCTAGTAAGAACTGATTTACATTTTGGATTAACTGTTTTTATCCCTCTGATTTAAAGCTGCAGTCCGTAACTTTTTACACTCTAGTGGTTAATAAACAGAACTTTATAAGTGTACCATAATCAGTGGTGTAACTGTTTTAAAAAGTGGGTGGGACAAATTGCGTATCATATGCACGTGAAAAACCATATGCTCGCCAAAGCTCATTTTGAAAGCTCAAAATGAGCTTTGGCGAGCATATGGTACGCAGTTTTTCGCGTGCTTATGAAATGCACTATATGGCGTATTAAGGGGTAGGATTGCTGCTAATACAATGTTATATCAGATGTAAAATGTACAATAACAGTTGCAGAAAAATTTGACTTTTAAGTTTGAATAATAAATAGTTCATTTATTGATATGGAGCTTGTTTAATTATTGCATCCAAACAATTTAGCATTGTGCCAAGATTTTTCACGTGAATAAAAGGCATATAGATTTGCACACTTTGCTTAATCCCTGGTCTAGTCTGTTAAACTTGTCAGAAGTTCTCATTTCTAATCTGCCCTCGTAGCATATTTCTCATCAAAACCGAATACCATCAGTGGTTGTACATGAAGAGCAGGGACAGTTTTTGTGCATTTTGTTTTGTGATCTGACCGGAACAAATAGAAAGTCTCTGCAACGGTGTAAAACGTTAGAGTAAAGTGCTCGTCTGTGTGAAGACTGCATGAGCCGCGAGAGAAATCTGCACCACTGATAACAGCGGCAACAAGCGCCAGATCGCCTCTTATTGAACAAAATGATACTCTTCTTGTTAACCAGAGATGTTTGTATTAGTCAGGTTCATCCATGAAGCAAAATGTTTCAAAAAGTGGTGGGGACATGTCCCATCCGTCCCACCCGCAAATTACGCCTATGACCATAATTCAGGGCAAGACAAAAAACACAGTTTGGAAAATGTACAGACAGTACATCATGAATCCATTTTCCAAACTGTGTGAGACTCATTGTTTTTGTACATCTTGAACACACACACACACAAAAGTTACAGACAGCAACTTTAATTTAACTAGTCAGAAAAAAGCTCTGAATCATTGTTAGTATGCTAGGAACTGAAAAAAACTGTGATTGACACTAGGAAGAACTGAACTAGATCTCTATTACTACTAGTTAAAATCAAATTAGGACGAGTACCACTGGGAACTATTTAAACTGATAGGGCTTGCCATAACACATTTAGGCCTAGTTGCATTCAATGGAGACAAGCACACGACCAGGTGAAAAAAACTTTCACTGTGTTATTGTAGCAGCGCAGAAAATAATTATTTAAATAACTATCTAACACCCTTCGTATTCAGATGTTATAGACATCTAGAATTCTAGAAAAATTGTAGCCTAATGTGAGTTTTTTGTAAAGCCTACGTTTAATCAGGGTTTACGTTTTATGTGTGTAGCCTACACAGCAGAGTTTCCAGATTAATAGCTCTTTAACAGAACACACACCACACACACACACACACACATACCCAGTGTTGAGTGCCACAATCAGTGAGCTCAGCTGAGATGATGTACTCGTTATTGGAGAACGCGGTCACTTTACAAGAAGGAATGAACTGACTGTCGGCACCAAGCCGAAGCTCTGAAGCATCCACAGGTAAACCAACGTCAAAAAGGTCGTCCTTAATCGCGATCTCCATGTAATTCTCGTGGCAAATCACAGCTACTGTTTTGACACGAGTGATCTGTCTGCCGAGCGAATCTTTTGCTTGCTGCTTGATTTGAAAAGGTTCCCTCATTTGCGACTGACTGGGATAGGGTATCGGAGGATCAGAGCTCAGTTGAGAGGCCCTCACATCACTGAACTCTGCTGCCAAAGTCAGGAATAAGAGATGCAAGATTAAACTTTCCGTCTTCATCCTCAATTAAATTAGAGAACCCAATCTGCAAGCTAACCCCGCATCACCTAGCAAGCACCTGGTCCATTTCCGCTTTTATAAATTGCTTTTATAAATTGACAATTAACCCATTTTTGTATGAGTTCCATAATCAGTAGTTAATTAGGACTGCATTGCCGAAAGTCGGTGATAATGAGAAAACAACCCCTCCCACGTACAAGTCTGGAGAAAATTCACGTTGGAAAATTCAGCTGAGCTGAATATTAAAACTTCTCATTTTCATTTCGTTTCTCAAATCGCAATTATGTAGTTGATATGTATCTTTTGTTGACTTGTTACATCTCTTTTTCTGTTTTTGATTCATTTAGAAACACAATAATCTTGTTTTAGAAATATCTTCACATTATTCACTTCAATTTTGCATGAACACGGACCGTGAATATTATAATCAATGATTTATTCCAAATTCAAATGTTATTACACTTAGGGGATGTGGTGTTTGATTATTGTAGGCATGAGTAGTTGCTAAACCCGTTTGTTGGTTGATAGCGTCTATGGATAGCATGGTTGATAGCGCTGATCTTTGACAGACTGACTAGCGGATGTACGAGGCAATCGATGTCATGAAAGATGCATAAGAATAAAACCTATATACGTTGTTTGATTTCGCATGAAATTTAGCTGTAGTTGTTATTAAATCGTTTGTCCGCTTCTTTATAAAGTCGATTCAATGGCATGACGCTAAAATGTGCTTTTTTGTAAATATGTGTATATTGGATTACGTGTCGATCTTTCGCACACTCTCAGGACCTTCCAGCAAATTCAAAATGGCGGATTTTCAGAAAAATGGTTCGGAGCTAAACAGGATATACCAAGTATAAATATAAAAACAAATACCGTGGATAAATAAACAATTAGCTGCACAACTACACAGTGAGCAGTTATTAATAAAGAATTTGCTTTTTTAAATTGGTTTTAATCGTTTTAACGTTGCGGAATCATCTTTTTAAAGGTAAGAAACAGCATGCACTTCAGTTCTGCTTTTTGTGCAATTTTATTGCAGGAAAATATCTATGATTAACCCCAGTTGTATATAAATAATGGACTTGATGAGTCTTAAAACATTTGAATTTGTGCATAAACAACTTTTGACAGCGTAACGTAATAAGTTATATCAGTATTTGAGTACGCATTAAGTTCGCTTAAAATGTGCATGAAAACTCTTTTAACTCGTTTCAGATGAATTAACGTTTCCCAACGTTAGGGAATATTTTCTAGAGCGCAATAAAATCTGACCTTTTATAAGAGTTGAACATTGGAAGAAGGGTTGATATGAGGCGCCACATAGGATTTAATTCAAACTTATCAATACACACGTGAATACACCTATACATTACTCGCATTTACATGTATAACTTACTATTGGATGTTCAAAATACATATATATATATATATATATATATATATATATATATATATATATATATATATATATATATATATATAAAACACATGCACACTAATATGAAACATGCATACACTTATAAATACTTGCATATACATATAAACTTCCGTGCATATACACTTATAAATACTTGCATGTACACCTATAAATACTCACATATACATATAAACTTCCATGCATACACCTATAAATACTCGCATATACTATAAACTTCCATGCATACACCTATAAACTTCCATGCATATACACCTATAAACACTCGCACATACATATAAACTTGATGCGCGCATACACATCCATAAAATGTGGATGCATGCTTTAGTTGTGTATATATGTATTTCATGTGGATGTGCGTGAACTTTTCAGTGTAAAAGGAAGTCATTTGTGTGTAGGCTACATGGAAGTAACCTGCCTATTTGCTGCATTTGCAATTGCAATTTGCTGCATTTGCAACTTTGAAATCATGGAGAGGGATTGTGCTACAACTGAATTAGCATTTTGCAAAATGTCCTTTTTTCGCGGTCAGTGTACCTTCAGATA
Source organism: Pseudorasbora parva (assembly GCF_024679245.1). NCBI lineage: Eukaryota > Metazoa > Chordata > Actinopteri > Cypriniformes > Gobionidae > Pseudorasbora > Pseudorasbora parva. Next base: position 17,220,179 of record NC_090174.1, on the reverse strand, counting down.
ATTAGTTTCTTCCTTTTTGTCTTCTAAACAGAAAAATGAAGAAAGCATTCATTTATCACATATTCAACCCTATAAGAATAACTAAACAAATCTGGAGTCGTTTTTTTCTTCATATTTTTATTTTTGTTTTAATCACACTTTGTTCTAATCCGGCAAATGGAAAAACAATAAAATCAAAATAAATAAACAGCTTGAATATTCTATCTCAACATGGGCGGGAACAACGCCTTTTTTCGCTGATTAAGGCAATCCTTCAATCCTAACCAAAGATTAAGCCACGCCTTCAGTTCTTAGCTCAGCGCATTGCGCAACAGAATAGTATCTATCTGATACATTGTACAGATTATTAACAGAGTTTATTGCAACTACATTTACTCTCATTCTCATTAAACAGCCAGACTAATAAATGGCTCGACACAACCCGTACCAGGGCAGAGCCTAGACAGAGCTTTCACATTCACGTGCAGAGAAATAAAAATTGATCGTAATACATATTAAATTACATGGCATCTGCCCTCACAACTACTCCTAGCAATGTATTTGGCACACCGCTGTTTTAGTTAGCTGACCAACTCTAAAAATCTCTGCTGGAGCGAGGCGACGCACTGGACAGCGCGGAGAGAATGTATCGGACATTTCATCTGGGTCTATAGGCTCTCTCATCAAACAACCAGATTAACGACACATTTATTATTTCTTCTGCCTATGCTTTTGCTTGCGGTGGAATTTGTTTTTCATAATACATTTTAACATTGTCTTAATTTTCCTACAGCTATGTAACGCTACCTTATTGAAATGCTCCCGCTTCCCGCAGCGCGCGGTTTATTCTGTGGTGTTGTAGTTCTTTCTTTCGCTATTCCGACTATTGTTTGCTCTATTACAACTACAAATTAGACCAGTATGCATCTTGTATTGTAGCCAATCAGCTTTCATGTTATTGGCATGAGCCTCTTTCAGATTGTACCCCACCGGCGCATTAAAACGGATTTTATTCTTCAGCTGACGGTTCTTGCAGTTCCCCGATTGTGAAAGCGAAGGCGAGTCGTTCTCACTAGGGATGGGCAACAGTGGTCGAGTACTCGAACTTAACAGCGACGATCGATCATGAAAACGATGATCGCCCTGACTTTAAAAAATATATTTGTATATTTCTCGGATTGGTTATTGCAACATTTTGGACGGTAACTGAGGTCTGATTGGTAAGCATTAGATAGCACGCCTTCCAGACCGCAAAATAAAGTGAAACTAAAGCGCGCAGTGATGCCTGACGCACTGTGAATGATCATGAAATACACTGCAAGATGTGCAGCGCCAATCTGTCACATTGCAGATCTATGTTTTTATGCTCTAATGCGAAGAATCTCGAGACTAATAATATACTTGACGCAAATTAATGAAAATGTTTTTTGCAATTAGTCCCAAAAGGATTATTTCTCGTGTATCAGCGCACGCTGTTAAAGGAAATCCACAATGAAAGTCAGAGCGCGGTCAAGTTCATCTGCGCATCCGCGTCCTTTTCCACAGATGCAAGTTGTAAGATTACTTGTTTAATACTTGATTAGGTTGTCTATATCTGATTAATCTCATATAGGATGGCGTTTGGTTGAGTTTAATAACCAGCTAGCAAAGGGCTGCCGTTATTTCGGCTGGTGTTCATTCTCTTCAGCTTCAGGGAACAGCCCGACATTATTGACTCTGGGTTATTTGAGACAGTCATATTATCTTTAGATAGGCTATTTCTTTTTCAAAATCATTGATGATATGAATAATGCAGCAGTGTTACTCATTTTTTTAACAGTCGATCTGTTTTAAAGTTGTTTCTCATGGATTCAAAAACGCGCAGTGATGCTGTTCTCACTTTGATCATGAAAAATAAAATTATGTGCAGTGCCAATCTGTCATGTAGGCTACATAGAATTATAATAAGAACACGATTAGTGTTGTAAATGATCTGTGGTTTTGTTGCCCGTGTATCAGCATTGTTGTTAAGGGAAGAGCGCATTCAAAATGAGTTTCGTTTTCAAGCCGGTTGGCCAAGTTCACGTGCGCATTTGCGCTCCTTTGATGTAAATTGTAATAGGCAAATATCTGATTAATCTCATATTTTTGACTGAGTTTGACTCGTTTGACTGAGTTTATTCATTCTCTAGCAAAGCTCTGCAGGGTGGTGTATTCACAGTTTCAGCTCAAATACAGTGCCTGATATCATTGACTGGGTTATTTGAGACAGTTATTTAGTTTATTTTTCTTTAAGACATTTATGCATCATAATCTAGCAATTATTTTTTTATAGTCATATGTTCATATTTGCAAAGACATCTCATGTTTTTGTCAGCATAAATTTTCGTAACAGTCTTAAAATAGTTTCATATCTCCATGACGGAGACGCCCAGCCCCCCGCACAAGCCCCGCCCACGGTTGATCGATTACTCTTTTTTGAGACCTATCGATGATCGAAATGAAAAATTGACAAAAATGTCCATCGCTAGTTCTCACAATCTTGCATAATGATCAAATAAAAGTATAATATACCCGATTGCACTGAAAAGAGTTAATAACAGTGATGTCAACTCCGATTTGTCAGACTGTGTGTGACTGCGTACTCGCGAGTGTATTGGATGTTATTTTTAGGCTTATTAGCCTACTCTTGAACGATCAATAGTATACACACATTATGCATATGTCTTGGGGTGGGCGATATCTCGATATTTAAAATATATCGAGATATTTTTTCAACTCGATATGGATTTGGACATATCGTATATATCAATATATTGTTTATATTTAAAGGGTTACTTCAGCGATTAGCATATGGCTTTGTATCAGTAGAAACCCTGGAGAATATTCAAATTATTGTGCTTTCCCCCCTCATATCCCCCTGAGACAAGAGATTTATGCATTTTATTTCTGGAAAAATTCCTCCTATGATGCAAAATGACGATTTTTGCATCATAGGAGGAATGTTTGACCAAAGGCTAAAGACTACAGCCAGCAGAGGGAGCTATTTCCGCATGTTTTGAATCTGCGCATGGGGGATGGGAGATTACACTTAGCTGGCAGGGAGAGCTCAGCTTGCAGACAGGATAATTTAAACGGAGCTATCGTGAGCAATGTAAGTCTTTTAACTTCTCAAATTCATTTCTATGAAAGTTAAGCTTGCAAAGGCATGAACTGAAACGCGTGCCAGACTGAACTCCTGTGTGAATGTATGCCGCGAATGTAGTCGCGATTACCTCAGCTCTCATCACTCGTGCAGTTAGTGCTCAGCTGTGACACTCATTATATTGAACAGACACGTTCAGTTTTTAATTGTAGTGTCTTCTCTAACTCAGTCACAGTAATAAAGTTGGTGGTGTTGGGAATGGCCTCACAGGGCAGCGAAGCATTCTGGGAATTGTAGTCTTTCATCCCCATGGGACAAAAATACATTTTCTGTCTTTTCTCAGTCTAGAAGACACCAAATTCAAAAATAATTTCACATTTCTACTGCATTGATGACCCAGTTTAAATACAGATTCATCTTCCCAGCGCTGAAGTACCCCTTTAATTCTGATTCCGCCACTTTGTTTGTTTGCCTTCCCTGTGCTGTGCTCGCCCCCACTCGCGCGCCTCCCGCCTCTTGCTTTTGTTCCCCCTCCCCTCGCGTGTTGTCTCATTGAACACGGCGGCGTCCGCAACCAGGTGAGGATTAGTTATCATGTTGACAAGCGCATGCGTTGTTCAGGACTCAGTTTAGAGACCATGTTTTCCTTCTAACACAACTGCTTGCTAAAATTAATGAAGAAATATTAATGTTCATCATAGTTCAAATCGCAAGTTTCACCCACAGTCAGGTGATTGACACTATTGGTGTGAGACGCGGTCACAATCATGCCAGTTTATGATTTGTGTCTAACTGATTGCATGGTTTTCGGTTAAAATGTCAAAATGATCGCATATCATTTGAAAACATTTAAAAAGTATTGCATCATTACTATTATTATTTTGTCAGCTTTATCACAGGATTATGATGAATAGGTCTATTCATGTTTTAACCAAGAGGGAAAAACGAGACATCCCGGGTGTCCTGAGACACACGGTGCTTTTCTGTAAGTTGTACTGTATCATATTATCATATAGCCTACCTTCTGACATTCATATTTTGTTCTGTAACTGGAAAATAAGTGAAATTCAGCTCATGTGTAGCCTACATGATCCGCATGATGAGTTTGAATTTTGTCAAACTCATGACAAACATCACTGTTTGAATTTTGATACAAATTTAATAGGGATGCACGATATTATCGGCACGACATCGGAATCGGCCGATAAACGCTTAAAATATAAAAATCGGCATCAGCCGATATGAAAACATTATGCCGATATGCCTTGCCGATATGATAACGTGTTGATATGCGCCTGCAATAACTCACGTGTGCAAGGAGTGCTACAGCGATAAGACCATGTCAGCACTGCGGTCATTCTTCAAGTGAAAACAAGAAAATACATTGCATGTACAGTGATTTATATTGACTGTTTTTAAATGCTGCCTTGAATTTCTGAATGCACGTACAGAAGGACGTGACCGTCAGCAGCAGATTTGCCACGTTTTCACAACAAAACTAGCCCAAAACCAGCCCAATCGCGTCTCCCCACTCTCTAGCGCGTGCGGCAGCCTCCACAGCAGCAGAAGCTCCCCCAAGTCCTAGTGCCCTCCTCTAGACCGCTATATATTTATACATGTAGTGGGGGCGCTGTTGTTACAGTAATACAATGAAAAGTAGAATACACAAATAATTTGAATTTTAAAATTTTACGAAATGGATGATGAAAAATAATCCAAGGAGCTCTACAATAATTGTAGAATTAAAAGACAGCATCAATGGATGTCATGCCACCCCCACTTCATGTGCACAAACGTTAAATCCAAAAATACTATATTTAGGTTACAGCTGCATCTGGGGTGAAAAATTACTGACTTTATTATTGTTATTTTCAGAGCTTTTAATATACTCTTATCATAAAAAGAAATTTATTAACATTTATTTATCTTCAACAAGAATCCTTTTAGTAAGGATACCTCAGAAATCTGAAACCAGAATGAAAAAAATAGTTTTTGCTCAAAATGGTGTTGTTTCCAAACGAAGGTAAAAAATTAACATATATCGGCATTGGTATCGGCATCGGCCAAAATGAGCTGAAAAATATCGGCATATCGGCAAAAATCCAATATCGTGCATCCCTAAAATTTAACAGGAAGTGGTGTTATGACAAAATCAGTTTATTTATATCTCAGTCATGCCCCCATCTTTCTGCAAAATGCTTACTGTTTACTTTAAGTGTAAAAAAGGGAGTCTTTGATTAATCTTTTGAAAGCATGAAATAAATGAAAAGAAGGCAATATTATTTATTTTCTTTTACAGTTAAATTATTATTTATGTAATCAGGGAGGTTTTTTTTAATGTTGCAAAAGCACTTTGTTCCTACATGAACTGACTACCTCTTTGCACTTCAATAAAAACAAAAAAAGAATTTGTGATATTTGGCATTGCTGTAGTTTTTAGGGGGTTATTTTTCCTGTAAAGATATCGAGATGTATATCGTATATCGAGATATATTTTTTGCTCCATATCGCCCAGCCCTACATATGTCTATATCCTGACTTGAGTAAAAAAGTTTGGGACGTGTCAGTAAGTACTGGATCTGCACATTAGTAAGCTCTCAAGGTGAAAGTAAACTAATATAGCTTAATAACAATACTAAAGGGGAAAATAGCACATACACGTAAAGCACTGTTTGTAAATATGTATCTTTATGTAGTATTAATTTGTCCTATTCTGACAATAACCTGTTGTCATTTGTTTATAAGTATATATTTTATTACTGACCAGTTTATTTGATTACTTAATTACTTGAAAAAGTTTTACTTATATTAAGCAATTGCTTATTGCTGTGGTTTACTTTTAGTCATATTTCCCACCCCAAGCAATCGTGTTATTAAAGATAGATAGCCCACCACTGGACCAGCCTTTTTTTTTTTTTTTTTGTAATGCCAAACGAGATTAATGCATTTTTTTTTTGCCATGTGTGACTATTGTTATGGTTAATGTGGCATTCTAATTATGAAAAAATAAAAATGTTCGCAAATTAGTGGCTACCACAAAAAAAAAATAATAATACTTTTGATTAAAAAAAGTAACGTGTGTATGTGTGTGTGTGTGTATATATATATATATATATATATATATATATATATATATATATATATATATATATATATATATATATATATATATAAAATCCCAGTGGGATTGAGCTGTGAATAATAAGATTACTAATACTTTGTTCAATTTAAATAAATAAATAAATTAATTAAAAAAATAAAAGGCCATTTTTTTAAATCGTATTAAATGTATGCATCATCGTTCATGTTAAATTCTTACATTTGATAAATAAATTCAGTTATAATAGTAAAAACATTATAGGCTGTTACCAATCAAATTCAATAATTTAAACTGCAAAAAATACAGCTGCAATAAATAATGTTATGAATAATGTTCATCCTCTGCACGTTTACTGGGTCTCCCCGATCCTAGTCGACCCGCTCCGAGCGGGATATGAACCGGCGTTACCTGCGCGAGGGTGGGCAAGTTAACAGGGACGCAGACCGCTTTCTCTACCTCGGTTGCGCGCTTCTTGAGGTCACAATCAATACATGAATACATGATAAATACATCAAGATTTAAATTCAGAGACAAAAAATTATCTATGCATGACCTGTCATTTTATTCGTATCTAAATATGAGGAGGGCGCTCTCACAGAAAGTCCAAAAGCGGATTCGTAGAAACTTTGTCATGCTGGAGCTGCAGCTGAAGGAAAACAATCGTTATGAGTGATGAAACGTGACGACGACAATCAGACGATTGCGACAATATATATGCTTTATGTGTGTTTTTCAAGCCATCTCAATGTAGGCTATTTATTGACTATAATGTAGGCCTATATCATATGAATAATGCAGTGCTAACTGACAGCTTTTGAAATGTTTATCTTCTGCTCACCAAAGCTGCATTTATTTAATCAAAAATACAGTTAAAACAGTAATATTGTGAAATATCATTACAAATGAAAGCAGCCTTTTTCTATGTGAATATCAATCAATCAATCAATCAATCAACTTTATTTATATAGCGCTTTTACAATCATGATTGTGTCAAAGCAGCTTCACAGTGTCAAACAGGATAATATTGCGACAAAATTAGATTTGGCTGTACAGTCGTACTGGAGAAAACAGTGATGTTATCAGCTTATTTTAATTTATCATATAGCGACAATGTTGGCAGATCAGTATTATAGTTTATAGAATTAAATAAGACCTAATTCATATATTTTATTTGTATAATAAGTTGAATAACTTTAATCATATTTTTAGTGTCCCCAACTGAGCAAGCCAAGCCAAAGGCGACAGTGGCAAGGAACCAAAACTCCATCAGGGCATGATGGAGAAAAATAAACCTTGGGAGAAACCAGACTCAGTCGGGGTGCCAGTTCTCCTCTGGCCTATTAACACACCGTGTAAGATTATTATTCTGGCAACCTTACAGGTCGGAAATCATATTAGATCGGATTATTCAAAATTTTCAGGGTATCACGGAAGAGACAGATTTATTTAGGATGGGGCGTCGATTACACAAGAGTATGAATACATAAAAAGTATAGTCTAGATTTAAACTGACATAGTGTGTCTGCGAGTATGAATACATGAAAGATCGGAATTATTGCGCCGAAGACGGGTTTTGAGCATGTCGTGCCAGTGAGGCAAAATCGGAGGAGACACCATTTGACACGGCTCAGCAGACACTCCAGGATGAGCTGGTCATGTCCAGGCAGGTCCACCATCCGATCCGGACAGGGCCCAGATCCGGGATAAACCTCGGGATAAACAGAGAGACTAACATTAGCGTAGATGTCACTCTTTTTATGATGTAACGAGTACATCAGGTGTTATGGGAAGTGTTCCCGGTTCCGGCTGACCTAGTTAATGCAGCCTAACAATCAGTCAATTGAATTGAATAATGAAAGTTAAAAATGTTCTATGTGTTTGCCATAGTAAAGAGATGTGTTTTTAGTCTAGATTTAAACTGACAGAGTGTGTCTGCTTCCCGAACAATGCTAGGAAGACTATTCCACAATTAAGGAGCTAAATAGGAAAATGATCGACCGCCTGCAGTTGATTTAAATATTCTAGGTATTATCAACTGGCCAGAGTTTTGAGACCGCAATCGACGTGATGGAGTATAATGCGTTAAGAGCTCGCTTAAGTACCGGGGAGCTAAACTATTTAGTGCTTTGTAAGTAATAAGCAAGATTTTAAAATGTATGCGATGTTTAATAGGGAGCCAGTGCAGTGTTGACAGAACTGGACTAATATGATCATACTTCCTGGTTCTAGTAAGAACTCTAGCTGCTGCATTTTGGACCAGCTGGAGTTTGTTTATTAAGCGAGCAGGGCAACCACCCAGTAGAGCATTACAATAATCTAGCCTTGAGCTCATGAACGCGTGTACTAACTGTTCAGCATTTTGCATTGAAAGCATGTGCCGTAATTTAGATATATTTTTAAGATGATAGAATGCGGTTTTACAGATGCTAGAAATGTGGCTTTCAAATGAAAGATTGGTATCAAAGAGCCAAAATTGGTATTTTGATTAAATAAATACAGAATATAGTAAAGTGTGATTTATTCCTGGTATCAAAGCTGAATTTATCATCATTACTCCACTCTTCAGTGTCACATGATCCTTCACTGATCACTCTCATATGAGGATTTCATAATCAAGAAACATTTTTGATTATTATCTGTGTTGAAAACAGTTGTGCTGCTTAAAAATGTTGTGGAAACCATGATACATTTTATTTTTCAGGATTCTTTGATGAGAAGGTTCAATGGATAGCATTTATTAAATAAATTATCTTTTGTAATATTAAAAATATCACTTGTGATCAATTTAATGTAGCCTATGTCTGATCAACAAAAGTATTAATTTCTCTCTTTTTTTAATTTTACCACAAATGTTTGAATGGTATGGTGGTTTCCGCAAAAATGAAGCAGCATGATCAAGAGCAACAAAACTGTTTTCAACACTGATAATAATCATAAATGTTTGTTGAGCATCAAATCCTAATATGAGAATGATTGATTAGTGACACTGAAGACTGAAGAAATTATGATAAATTCAGATTTGATCACAGAAATAAATGACACTTTACTATATATTCATTTAGCGAACAGATGATGTACATCAGAATATTATTTCATTGTATTACGTTTTTACTGCATTTTTAATTAAATAAATTATATATATATATATATATATATATATATATATATATATATATATATATATATATATATATATATATATATATATATATATATATATATCATAAGACTATATATATAATTTATTTAATTAAAAATGCAGTATATATATATATATATATATATATATATATATATATATATATATATATATATATATATATATATATATATATATATATATATATATATATATACACACTCCACCCCCCCACCCCCGGCACTGTCACCTTTTTTACTCTGAGGAGTTTGCAGGTCTGTATAAGATTGATGTTCTAAATAAAACATGCAATCATACTTTTAAACATGCCCGCCAATAGACCATTTCAGAAGGTTTGTAAACAATCGCCTCAAGATACTTCCGGGTGGCAGAACGCGAGCGGCTTCTACTGACAAACTGAAGAGATCAGCCGGCTACTGTAAACAGTTACAGAGTTAACAACATTGTTGTTGATCAAAGTTGAAACTATGATGAAAACGTGTTGTATTTGGGGTTGCGCCATCAGATATACAGCAAAAGGTGTAGGATTTTATCGATTTCATTCAGAAAGAAGTAAGTAAATATATCCAGCAAAATCTGTGAGTGAGGAGGCTAAAGCGAGTAGACGTCGTCAAAAGTGGCGCTACAGAGAAGTATTCTCAAAACGGTCCATCTACAAAATCATAGCAGTGCATAATTATCTTTAGCTGGGGAAATTCGAGACTTAGTAAACTTTAGATCTCTTTTAATCCCTTACGATTCAAAGATCATATACGGCCTCAAATTACTATTGTTCAACATTCACTGCTCATCACACTATATTACTTTATCTGGACAAACTCAGTAGTATCATCAGAAAGATTAAAGACTCCAGCTTCGATATTTGAACACTGTTTATGATAAAACTGGGTTGCAGTGACATTAATTTCTTAATTTATGTCAGGAGTGCATTATTATCGATCCGTTATAAACAATATTTTGGATAGATTATCAGACGCACTTTCATTCTCTCGTCTGCACTGGCTCATTTGTGTTCACAGAGATCGCAAATAACAGGTTTCAGTTTAGCTCTCAATTCAAAAGTCCTCATATTTGGAGAAATATTGATATATCACATTTGCAAAATATTTCGTCATAAAGAATACCATTTCTATTCATTTCTCAAGGAATTATTCGGTATAAAAGAGTTAAAACATGCGCAGACCTCTCTCTCTGTCTCTTCTTAATGATATGCATCGGATATCAGTCATCAGGCGTTCATTCGCCCTCTGATCTGTCAGTCTTTTGATGTTGCTCAACACCGCCCTCGCATGACGCGCTCCCTGTCTCGGACATTTCTCATTCTGGCTCTGTGACGAACGAGTCTGTTCTACATTTCTATGCGTGAACTAAGAAGCTATCGTTAAATACTTTATCACTATATCACTAAAATAATTACTCAATGGTAGGCTGAGGCTCATTTAAAAATGATGGTATTAGACTAGCGCTACATCTACTAGACCAAGGTTAGGCATTTCATGTATTGCTGTCTCCTGACTTAATTAATCAGTCCCTCAATAATCATGTTAATGTCTGAATCCCAAGCAATTTACTAGCGTTGCCATAGGAAATGCGGCTTCTTCGGCTTTTGCCACCCAGAAGAACGTTTATTACTGTTGTGACGCAGTGGTGGGCCGTCAGGGCCAGCAGGGCCTTCTCTGCTGGCCCTGTCAAAATCATTATATATATATATATATATATATATATATATATATATATATATATATATATATATATATATATATATATATATATATATATATATATATATTTTAGGGCCGTGACTTTAACGACTTTAACTTTAAGACTTTAATTAATTACGCAAAAGAATTAATAAAATTTAACCGCACTTATTTTTGCACCGCGGAACGTTTTTCAATGAATGAGTTTCGACAGACCGATTATACTGGAACACCAACTACCGCTCATGAGTCACGACGACAACAAACCATAGTGAACATGAACGAAGAAGCTGATGAGACTGCTTTGCTTGGCCCCGTGGATGGAAAATTTTGTTTTAAAAAACGAAAGAATGGAAGCGTCGACAAGAGCACGGTTGTGTGCAAGCTATTCAACAAGAAGTTAGCGTATCACCGCAGCACATCGAGCCTCAAATACCACAAATATGCTTTTGCAACACTTAATGGCAAACATTGCACTGGTCTGCTGGACTGAAATAAAGAAACAATATTTTGTTGATTAAGCTTATGTATTCAGTCATTATTCAATGGTATACTAAAAATACATGTGAAAAATTACTTCTCATTGTTCTCAGGTCAAATATTTATATGCAATTAAAATGCGATTAATTTCGATTCATTAATTACAAAGCCTCTAATTAATTAGATTATTTTTTTTTAATCGAGTCCCGGCCCTAATATATATATATATATATATATATATTAGGGATGTCAATTTTCACAAATTCCCATGATCGATCGTCGTTTAAATTAACGATCAATTAATCGATTAATCGTTAACCATAATACTGAAATATGCGTCTACAGCAGTGGCTTATAGCCAACAGCATGACAGGCCTATGTGCAATGCTGCTCAAAACGCCATGTTCTTTACCAAATTAATGAGAAGGTTTTTTTTTATCTAAACAAAGGGCTATGGGATTGTAAAATTAGTCGATGCTATTTATAATTTAATTTAATGACTTATTTAATAACCAAATATAACATGTAATAGCCTACAACACGAACGCCGCCTCAGATCTGTTATTCAGAATTTGTGGACGCACTTGCAAGAGCAACGTGCTGAAACGTCACCTAAACCCAATTAATTCAAAACGATTTATTAAAATATTGTTTTCATTAATGTTATGTAATGTGACAGTCCCAATCATAGTTATTATTAGTCGTGCGTTGCTGTTTGAACTGTGCGAGCTGAAGCGGATGCGCTGAATCAACACTGGTAAGTTACACTGAATCTCTTTGCTAGCACGTTATTTAACTCAACAAAAAGCTTCCTATATGAGATTAATCAGATTTATATAAAGTTAACAAAATATTACAAATTATCTTCACAAAATGATGCGAATGGACAAGTGAATTGAGTTCCTGATATTCATATTCAGAATGGGAGACGCGTGGTGTTCACACGCTCTAGGAACAACGGTCTGAACACGGCACCTAAACCCAATGACTTTACAACCATTTATTAAAATAGTGTTCTCATTTCTGTTATATAATATGACTGTCCCAATCATCGTTATTATGCATTGCTCTACTGTATGCGCTAAAGCAGAAGCACTGAATGAAAACCGGTAGCCATCACTGACTGAAGCCATTTGTTAGTGCGTTTTATTTCACTGAAATAAATCTGAAACGCAGCCTATATGATTGATCGCATAACGTCACAAAATAAATGTAATATTAAATTACTTCAGCACAATCTGATGCGAATGCACAAGTGCACTTGAACAAGTTACATGCGCGAGTCAGAATGCGTGACTCATGTTGTGCATGCGCTCTTCCTGGATCAACGCATTGAAACACATGGCAAATAAACCCAAATAATTAACAATCACAATGTTTTATTCCAATAGTGTTCTCATTAATGTTGTGTAATATGACAGTCCCAATCATAGTCATTATTAGTGCTGTTGGAGCGGCACACTGAAGCTGATCACCGCCACGCTTTTACTACCGCTCGCCTCTAACGTTAATTATTAACCAAATGCATCCTTATGAGATAAATCAGCTAAAGATAGGCCTACACAAAATAAACACAATATTACAACTTACATTTGCACAAAACAAAAGGCTGCGAATGCACATGCAAGCTTGCAGTGATGAAGGTGTAACTCCAGCAGTAAAACTTGGGCACACTCGCATCATTTTTCCTTCCGTTTCCTCACGCACGCGCATGACCCTGCTTAATCGATGATCGATAAGTCTTATCGATCAAATGTCTTATCGACAATTAATCGATCATCGATTAATCGTTGACATCCCTAATATATATATATATATATATATATATATATATATAGTTACGATTATATTTCCAGAAAGAATGTATTTATTTTTGGTGTGTTTTCCATATGTCATCATCTAAACGCATCACAGCCCCGAGGACCAGCACTAGTAGAATAGCTTGCCTTCCATTGAAGCTGCTATTTTCCATTGGACCATAGCTTTGACTGACGTGGGTCATTAGCCAATCAAAATTTGATGTGTAGTGATAGAACGGCCCAGAGGCCCAGCGACATGTCGGTGTGCTACCCCCTGAACTTTTTTTGTGAGAATTCTGTGTGAAATAAACTATGGCCGCCGCGGATGACAGGCTGCGTGCAAATGATCGATCCTGATGTCAAGCCGGTAATGTTAGCTAACAAGCAGTGTTTTTTCTGTTTCTTTGGATGTTCTGTTGGTCCGAATTTTTGTTTGTTTAAGAGTATTTGTGCCAGCTGATTTTGATTCTTTTCACCATTTGCCTAAACGGTGACACGTGAGTGCAGTATCATCAATAAATAGTCAAATTGCCTTTTTGTCTCGCGTGTACTTTTTGCTTGCCCCCTTCCCAACGAACACTATGAAAGCAAAGTTCGTAGTAGTATTGCGTACAGTGCATTATTGTATTTTGCGTGTGTGTGTGTGTGTGTATTATGACACACAGGAGAGGGTGAAATATGAGGACATTGGCCATGTCACTTTTCAAAATGCTTATAAATCATACAGGATGAGGTTTTTTTTAGAAAGTAAAAATGCATAATGTTTCCTGTGATGGGTAGGTTTAGGGGCAGGGGCAGTGTAGGGGGATAGAAAATACGGTTTGTACAGTATAAAAACCATTGCGCCTATGGAATGTCCCCATATGTCACAAAAACAAACGTGTGCGTGTGGGGGTGTGTGTGTGTGTGTGTGTGTGAGTGTGTTGTAATGGCGACGGCGTGGGGCTTGTTGATCGTGTGTGTGTGTTTGTGTGTGTGTGTTGTTATGGCGTGGGGCATGTTGATCGTTAGTGAAGGCCCTGACTGAAACCCCACGGTACGCTACTGTTGTGACTTCATGGTGAATTGTCCTATAGGGGGCAGCAAGTGATCGTCTTCATAAGTGAGTCATTCAAATGATTCATTCAAAATGCTGAATCATTTAGTAACAAAACACCGCACTGAGTGTTGCTTTCGTTTGGAACTATTTTCGTCGGTGAAATCATGGGTGAAATGGAACAAAAAAGTTTGTTTGGATCTAAAATTTAAGTAACTTAATATTAATTAAGCTACTTGTTTATTGAACTAGGCTACACCATTCATGCTACACAATTCACAAAGTTGACTTGTGTTATTAACAATAACATAAATCATAAATATCAACAACTACAAAAAACTCAGTTTCACCCCAGTATGTTTCTTCTGTGAGTTTATATTGCTGCTCAATTGTTTTGATTTCTCCACGAATGTCTCTCACAAAGAGACAGGCAGTGCGAGCCTCAACGCGACTTGTTAACATAATAGGGCTTGGGCGTCATGACGTCATTACTTGGCGTGGCGGCCATGTTGATGGCCTCCTGTACTACTACTCGGACTACTGCGCACTGTTTATAGACGCACTCCCTCTCAGTCGTGTGTCTTAATTTGATTATTTTGGCGTTATTTCAACTATGGTAAACCGTTGCTGCATTTTGGGGTATAACAGCGCAACACAATCACCATGGGAAATGTCGAAAATGGATTAACTTTCCACCGCTTTCATGCTTGGAGGCGCAACCACGGACAAGAAGTAATAACAGTACGATGTGCAAAAAGCAAGATTTGCCACACAATCAGATGTTTTTTTAGTGTTTATTTGCAAGTAGTGCAACCTGAGAACACAGAAATTTGGAATGCTTCAAGGTAAAAGGTTACAAATAAAAAATGAACACAGAAAACGGAGTGCAAGTTGTTGCACTTTATATAACGAGTGCACTTTATATAACAATAATAAATACACTTTAAAAAAAAAAATTCTTTCATACTATATAAGCAAATAAATAGGTATCTATAAAATAACAACAAAAGACAGAAAATGGAGGAAGTGCAAATTATAAATATAGTAAACAATAACATTGCAATAACAAATAAAAACGGAGGCAGAGCAAGTTCTTATATAATAAAAATAATAATAATAATATACGTTTCGGTTAGACTTTATTTCGATAGTCCGCTTTAAACATTCTACTAACTATGTACGTTTTCAACAGCATGTCAACTAACACTAATTAGAGTATTAACTGTAATGTTAGTAGACTGGTAGGTTATGGTTATATGTGTTGGGGTTCGGGTTAGTAGAATAAGTTGAATTGTAGTTGCAAAGTTACTTATAGTCAGTAGAATGTCTGTTGGGGACCAACAAAATAAAGTTTTCGTCGTAAACTTTCGTCGTCGTGCTCCGCTCTTTCTTTGGAAAGTCATGTGGATCCAAAACTTTAATATTTCCGATTTTGTCTCTATAGCGGTCCCTGCCTTCCCTATTTGAGGTATCCCGGTAAATTCCACATCCCTTTCAGGATTTTAACATGTTTTTTCTTTCTCCCAACTCTGCTTCTCCTCATTCGACTTGCTGTATGTTTACATTCGCGAGGCCATCAACATGGCCGCGACGTCCCAAAATGCAACGCGGCGCCCAAGCCCTATTGCACTGTCATTTAAAAAAAAAAATCTAATTCGAACGGATATCAAATATCAATCAATGTATTCGAATATATTCGAATATCTACGACCCACCCCCATTTAAAAAAAAAAAAAAACTGGACACCGCCGCAAAGGAGATTCAATCACAAATGCATTGACAGTCTGACAGTCATAAACAGGACTCAGGCCACAGCCTGTATGGAAAAATAAATTGTTAACTTAATGTTTAAAACAGCCACTATGCAATCATCACAACTTTCAGTTTGTCTACCGCATCAGATGTCGACGGCGACCTCTCCAGCAGCTGGAATTTGTTTACGGATGCCATAGCAACTCTCAACGGTCACCAGGACTTATATGGTTTTGTAAAAGCTATTTATTTGTTGTAAAGTGTAATAATCATCTCAGAAAAAAATTCTAATGTCAGGCGCAAATGATTGTTTGCTAGGGACAGTGCCATTATGCCAACATTATCTTCATAACTTCTTACGAAATAAAACGTTTATCCCTCAGAAAAATGTACTTTCCTCTCTTGTCAACATGCTTGGTGCATGTGAGCGCGGCACGTGCTCTTCAGTGGTGAAGGCGCCGCTGTGTAGTACGTTACCTCATATAAGGACGCACACTAAAAAGTAATCGGGTCAGGTCGTATACATGGTGAAATGTTTCGTTTGATCGATTCATGAAAAGGTTTATCCCACCCATCTCAAAACGATTACAATTTCATTCAGTTTGGGCATTTTTATTACGATTGAGGTGTTTAAATTTGAGCATTTTCATTCAGATTGGACTTTTAAATCGATTACAGTGCTCCATGTAAACGCACCCGACTGTAATTTTTTTTGCTACATGGCACTTTAAAAACCGGATAGTTTATTTATAGCTCGATTACGGATATTTCACGTCATGTTCAAATGCATATACGAATACCGAATAAAAAGTGACAGCCCTATAACGTGTTACCAGAGGCAGAGATACACTCATCAATCGCTGTTTACATTGAATATAATAAAAACAACAAAAAATCTGAATCATTCTCACGTTTCTGGTTATTTTTATATTTTATTTGTCCCAGACAAAGAATGTCAAGCCCTTGGCTTAGGCTACAGATAGCCCTGTATTCTCCTGTGACCAATGGTTTTTCTGTAGGCTATATGTGTATTCAGAGGCAGTGAGCAACGGCCTTTCAATATAATAATAAATATCTACGTTAATGCGCAATAATATAATTGCCGGCGTTAATTAATTAATGCGTTAACGCGATTATAACGCGTTAACTTGCCCAGCCCTAGTAAATACATCTAAAAGCAACTTCAGATGCTGCATTGCCATCACTACAGGGCAGGATCCCTTGGGCTGAAACAAGTGTCAAACTCTAACTGTATTACATAAATTTAAGATTTTAAATTAAAAGATGGCATGCCTATATTTAATAAGATATAGCTATTATTTAAAAAAGGTAGCCTTTGACTAATTAATATATGATGGTAATAGATGGCAATAAATATAGAAATATATATTTATCTCTGGCTTTATTTTTCAATGTGTTAATTCATATTTTCTTAAATATGTAAATGAACAGCACGAGCGGATTAAACGTTTCTGTTCCTGTTGTGTTTTTAGTTAAACAGGTGTCATTTAAGCGTCATGAGTTAATGAGTTTTACAACGATAGTGATTCAATAATTTCTTTAATAGCTCGATAAACTTTATATTAGAGCTGTTGGTAAAGCCAAAACAAACAGTGTCTATTTATTTTCATATTGGCCCTCAATTATCAATCTTGCGTAGAAACGGGCGTATATGTTGGTGTAAGATTATGCTTCCACTCCCCTCACTACCTGATTTTTTAAAGCTGTGCACACCTCTGCATTCCAGGTGTATACAATACTTGCCCTTGATAAATGCAAGTATTGTATACACCTGGAATGCAGATCGTCATTAGAATAACACGCCCCAATATAAGTCTCTGCCTCCTCCACGCCCTCATTTTACACCATGGACACACGGAAGACGGCAAAGAAGCGAAACTTCTCCGACGTGGAGATCAAGACCATCACCAGGTGGAAAAAAACGAAATAGTTTTCTTTGGGAGTTTAAAGAGTGGGTTTAAAGGCAGCCACAAAAACAAAACATGTACCGAAATTACGAATACTGTTAATAGTGTGGGGGTTGAGAAGTGCACTCCAGCAGTTTAAATAGCTGGATGATAAATTACCTATCACAATGCATTATTTTAGAGCAAGTTTTTTGAAACAATTAGCAATTGTTTTATATCACGGCACATGTATCAGGGTGTACAATAGTGTTGTTGTGAAGTACCATTACTTCCCATTAATAATTGCATGACAATTTGTAAGATTCTTCTTCTTATTATTATGATTTTTATTATTAATGATGCTTATTGTTATTTAAAAGAAGAATGTCATTATTATTTATTTTATTATTATTATTATTATTATTATTATTATTATTATTTAAAAGAAGAAGAATGTCATTTTTATTATTTTGTCAGTCTGAATTATTTTCAGTCTCAGTCGCAGCTGTCGGGCCTAACCCTTAAACGTCAGGTAAAGCGCACAGATTAGCAACTGGAGGAATACATATGCTTACAAATCAAATGCTTTGGTATAGTCACACAAATTAAACATTGAAGTCCATGTTGCAAAAAAAATAAACACTGAAGTTTATAATTACTATGTTGTTGACTTGACTTGACCGTTGAATCGATTCTGCTCTGCACTTAGGCCAGTCTCTCCGCAAAGACCCCGGAACACAGATTGAGAGTTAGTCAGCTGAATAAGAATGCTAATAAGTGTGCCAAATAGTTGTGTTATAGCAGATGTAGCAGATATAGCAGATGCCACATAAATTATATTTATATACGATAAATTAGTATTTCACTGCACACAAATGTAGAAGAAAGCTCTGTAGCCTAGGCTCTGCCCCGGTACGGGTTGTGTCGAGCTATTTATTAGTCTGGCTGTTTGATGAGAACGAGATTAAATGTATTTGCAATAAACTATGTAATAATCTGTGTATCGGATAGATATAGGCTATAGCTATATTCTGTTGCGTGGAGCTGAGTTCAGGAGACAAGAATGGTGTGGCTTGATCTTTGGTTGACCAATCAGCGCAAAGGGGCGTTTTGTTCCCGCCCATGTTGAGATCCAACTAAAGCATGCATCCACGTTTTATTTTGTATGTATGCACGAGTGTTTTATGGAGTTTTTTATAGAGTTTATATGTACGTGCGAGTGTTTATAGGTGTATATGCTTGGAAATTTATATGTATGTGCGAGTGTGTATAGGTGTGTCTGCGTGCAGTGAGTGTATATGTGTGAGTGTTAATAGGTGTATATGCACGGAAGTTTATGTGTATGTGTGAGTATTTATATGCATGGAAGTTTATATGTATATGCGAGTATTTATAAGTGTATGCATGAAAGTTTATATGTATATGTGAGTATTTATAAGTGTATATGCATGGAAGTTTATATGTATATGCGAGTATTTATAGGTGTATGTGTGCGTCAAGTTTATGCGTATATGCAAGTTATTCACAAGTGTATTCCTAACATTATATGTATTGGTATGAATTTCATATTAGTGTGCTCGTGTATTTCGTATTTTGAACATCCAATAGTATACATGTATGTATATGTGAGTAATGTATAGGTGTATATGCATGTGTGTTATGTATGTATTGATAAGCAAAGTTTGATTTAAATCCTACATGGTGCCTCATAGGTTGATGCTGCTTGATGCATTATGGAGAATGGGTGTTCTGGATTCATGTAAAACAAACAACTAAACACGCCAACAACTAGATATTTTGGGCACGTAAGTTAGTTCCTAGTAGCACTCTGACACTAAGCACTCCTCAATAGGATACAGTGCTCCGAAGAAACTCATCAACGTTCTTGTTCTGGTAAATCTTTTTGGTTTGTTTTCAAATAGTTATTGATTTTTGGGGTGTAAATATATATATATATATATATATATATATATATATATATATATATATATATATATATATATATATATATATATATATAATATACACTTTAAAAAAACTTTTAAAAAATTTACATTAATTTAAAGGTGCCCTAGAATGAAAAATTTAATTAACCTTGCCATAGTGAAATAATAAGAGTTCAGTGCATGGACATCACATACTGTGAGTCTCAAACAACATTGCCTTCTACTTCTTATGTAAATCTTGTGCATGAAAACTCGGAACACGGAAAATAAGTGATTCTCAAAATAATGCCAACCGTGACACATGCGTTAGGGATCATTTATATGTACTCCCCCAACATTTGTATATGTCCAAACATGTTCATTGTCAGGATGAACTGACAGAGCCGAATCATCGGGACTGCAGGTAAACAAGCGACAATGGAGGATAGTAAAAACTGCAGCTCTCATGGACACATGTCATGTTCAGGCTGTGCAGGGGATGTGAGGACTTTTCATATGTCAATAGTCATGGTTATAGTCATTATAATCAGATACCACAACAACTTAATTCAAAATCGTTTGTTTGTTCGGCCCATTTCAAGCAAGCTTCGCTCAGCATCTTAAACTGAAGAAAGGGGTAACTACAGGTCCTTCTAAAAAAAAATAGCATATTGTGATAAAGTTCATTATTTTCCATAATGTAATGAAAAAAATTAAACTAATATTTTAGATTCATTGCACTCCAACTGAAATATTTCAGGTCTTTTATTGTTTTAATACTGATGATTTTGGCATACAGCTCATGAAAACCCAAAATTCCTATCTCTAAACTCTAAACACCTGCAAAAGATTCCTGAGGCTTTTAAAAACTCCCAGCCTGGGAACAAAAACAAACAGCAATCATGGGTAAGACTGCCGACCTGACTGCTGTCCAGAAGGCCATCATTGACACCCTCAAGCGAGAGGCTAAGACACAGAAAGACATTTCTCTACGAATAGGCTGTTCCCAGAGTGCTTTATCAAGGCACCTCAGTGGGAAGTCTGTGGGAAGGAAAAAGTGTGGCAAAAAACGCTGCACAACGAGAAGAGGTGACCGGACCCTGAGGAAGATTGTGGAGAAGGACCGATTCCAGACCTTTGGGGAGCTGCGGAAGCAGTGGACTGAGTCTGGAGTAGAAACATCCAGAGCCACCATGCACAGTCGTGTGCAGGAAATGGGCTACAGGTGCCGCATTTCCCAGGTCAAGCCCCTTTTGGGCTACAGAGAAGAGACTGTTGCTCAGTGGTCCAAAGTACTTTTTTCGGATGAAAGCAAATTTTGCATGTCATTCGGAAATCAAGGTGCCAGAGTCTGGAGGAAGACTGGGCAGAAGGAAATGCCAAAATGCCTGAAGTCCAGTGTCAAGTACCCACAGTCAGTGATGGTC
Organism: Pseudorasbora parva; assembly: GCF_024679245.1. Taxonomy (NCBI): domain Eukaryota; kingdom Metazoa; phylum Chordata; class Actinopteri; order Cypriniformes; family Gobionidae; genus Pseudorasbora; species Pseudorasbora parva. The sequence continues at coordinate 17,198,790 of NC_090174.1, read as the reverse complement.
TGGGGTGCCATGTCAGCTGCTGGTGCTGGTCCACTGTGTTTTATCAAGGGCAGGGTCAATCCAGCTAGCTATCAGGAGATTTTGGAGAACTTCATGCTTCCATCTGCTGAAATGCTTTATGGAGATGAAGATTTCGTTTTTTCGGCACGACCTGGCACCTGCTCACAGTGCCAAAACCACTGGTAAATGGTTTACTGACCATGGTATTACTGTGCTCAATTGGCCTGCCAACTCTCCTGACCTGAACCCCATAGAGACTCTGTGGGATATTGTGAAGAGAAAGTTGAGAGACGCAAGACCCAACACTCCACACAGCTTAAGGCCGCTAACGAAGCATCCTGGGCCTCCATAACACCTCAGCAGTGCCAAAGGCTGATTGCCTCCATGGCACGCCGCAATGAAGCAGTCATTTCTGCAAAAGGATTCCCGACCAAGTATTGAGTGCATAACTGAACATAATTATTTGAAGGTTGACTTTTTTTGTATTAAAAACACTTTTCTTTTATTGGTCGGATGAAATATGCAATTTTTTTTGACATAGGAATTTTGGGTTTTCATGAGCTGTATGCCAAAATCATCATTAAAACAATAAAAGACCTGAAATATTTCAGTTGGTGTGCAATGAATCTAAAATATATGAAAGTTGAAATTTTTATCATTACATTATGGAAAATAATTAACTTTATCACAATATGTTAATTTTTTTAGAAGGACCTGTATATTCCTGCGAGCAGTAAGTAGTGATGTATCCTCTTATTGACCAGCTGTTTAAACAATTTCTGAATAAATTGAAAGTTTCTTAAAGAGACAGCATTGTCTAGATAACGAAAGATGCTAGTACAGTAACAACAGGAAACACCAAGTACCATACAAAGCTAAATAGTGTGTCTAATGACAAAGGTTAATATTATTTTGTTTTACAAAATACAACTATAATTTACAGATCGTTCACTCGATCCTTCTAGCAAACGTCACCTTTTCCACCATATAAGTTAAAACTTCATTTGAAAAGGCTATTCATTTTGTAAATTTTTATATATTTATATTTTTGAGAACTGAAGTAGGCCTATGATTTTTTTGCATGCTTGTATTTCAGAGTACATCACAGTCATTGCGTTATGGAGGACCAACCTGCAGAAATTAAAAATAAATAAATGAATTAATGAATAAGTAAATAAATGAATAGATAAATAAATATACACATATGTAAATTAGTAAACACATAAATAGATAAATGTGATAACAGGAACATAAATAACAGAATAAACGACTTGATAAAATAAATGATTCATTTTTAATTAAATAAAATTTTGTATTATCTTTCCCTTAATTAATTTTTTTTTCTGTTTTTAGAAAAAATATTTATTTTTAACTTTTATTTATTTGTTAGTTTATTTTAATATTTTTTACATTTATAGTTATTTATTTACGCATCAAATTACTGTTGTTAAAATTAGATGTGCTTATCGATGTTTTAGGAGGGTTATATTCCAATATGAATGTGAAAGTAAAGACTGAAATGTTACCGCGATGATTGATAGACACTGCAAAACACGGCTTATTTCCCAGCACATTCAAAACCTGTGCGAGTCAGATGGTACTAAGGTGGGACGATCATCGTACTTTCTTCTGATAACTAAGTACCATTGAAACGTATCTCTCATTGGGTCAAACTGCTTGAAACTGATGTTTGGTGTTGTGTCTGTGAAAGAACTTAGTGGTCGTCATTTACTGAAATCTCTCCTCAGCTGGTCTGATGATTCTGTATGGGAGCTCCATAGACTGTGATGAACTCTCAACCAATGATGTTCTGAAGCTACACAAAGACCGCCCTCCGCATTTACAAGCTGCACAAAGATAAATAAAAACAACTCAATCGATCGATGACTCAATGTACTAGCTTTTACACATGCATTTTGTTATCTAAAAGTTAAATTTTGCGAAATTCAACACGACAGCGATCAACTTAGAGCTAAACATATTGAGTATTTATCATCTCTACACTGTAAAAAAAATTTGGTTGGTTTTTGTTGGTTTAACTTAAAAAAGTAAGTAACCTGGTTGCCTTAAAATTGTGAGTTTATTGAAATTAAAACTTTGAGTTGATACAATGAAGGAAGTTAGTTTAATAAATAGAAACTCAAAATATTATTGTATCTGAACCACATAAAAAAATTGATAAATCATGAAAATTGCACTATTTGGCATATTTCACTGCATCATCAGAAATAAAACACACACAATTACCCAATATGCTTACAAAATCATTTAATAATATTTTAATAAAGGTTGTCGAATCTCAAAAATGTTTCATTGTATTAACTCAATTTTAATTTCAATGAACTCAAAATTTTAAGGCAACCAGGTAACTTTTTTTCTAAATATTTTTTTACAGTGTACTAATGGCTAAGTGTATAAAGTTGTAACTTTATGCTAAGTGATGTTATGCTATGTTAGGCAGCTACATGTGCTAGTGATAAATGCTTCATGAAAACATAAACCGAAAAAATGTATAATCAAAATGAAAGATTACCTGTCTGGCAGAAATACAGCTAGCAATGAATCGTTTTTCAGTCCCTTGAGGTTCTCGACATCTTTGGAAAGCCATGTTGTGCCATGCATATTTACTCACGTTTGATTTCTTTGTTTATCCAAAGACTTTTTGTGCATTGCCTTTACATGTAGGCTTACTGTCTTCCTTTTTTTTGCATTGTTTGCCTTCGCTGACTGCAAAACCCGATACCGTGCATTTTGAATGCTTTTGCTCTTCCTAGGGGTGAGCGCATGTGTGAGCAAAACCTGTAGCAAGAGCGGTGGTTGCCATGGTAGCGAGAGAGAATGACAGTCGCCCGAGCCAATCATTTGTTTCGTCCCGAATTAAAATAATGAGCGTTGTTTATTGCAGATTAAAAAGTCTGGAGTCACTTGATTTTTATACTCTCTTTTTCAGAGTACTTACATTTTAATTATGTATTGCTATATAAAGAAAGTTTAAACAAATTTGGACAAAAGTGTTCAGATCATTCCTACCTACCCTACCTTTAACTAATAAATAAGTTAAATATATATATATATATTTTTATAACAGCAGAAAATAATAAATTAAGGGAAAGATAATACAACATTTTATTTGATAAAAAATGAATCATGTTTATTTTATCAAGTCGTTTATTCTCTTATTTATTTTCCTATTATCACATTTATTTATTTATGTGTTTATTAATTTACATATGTGTATATTTATTTACTTATTCATTCAATTATTTATTTTTAGTTTCTGCAGGGTTGGTCCTCCATACTGCGTAGCCTACATTGTGACTAACGTTATAAACAATATCGTTGACGAAAAAAGACTAAGTCTAAAATGTAGACTGAATGACACTTTAAGCAGAACATCTCAAAAGGACATTGCTGAAATGCAGCCTACTTGTTTATTGGTGTTTTCAGATCATCCGTGCGCGAGAGAGCGCTCACGTGCATATGGTTGCCAGATTGGACATGTTTAGGTAAAACACCGGACAGTATATGGGTTTTTTTACAGAAAAGCTCTGTTTGGGGGATTTATTACTGAAATCTGGCAACCGCAAACATGCAAGCTCCATTTGAGATGTTTTGCTTAAAGTGTAATTCAGTCGGTCTATGTTCTGTCAGGACTCACGAGCTGAACTGCTGTGCTGTGAGCTGCTGAAATAAGTCAATCAGAGCAGAGCTCAACATTAATATTCATGACTCTTCCAAATAAGGCAAAAACAGAGCATTACATCCTAGGGACAATTTATAGGGTTGTAAATGGACCTGTAAAACTGTATCTGGACAGTTTTTGCCCTTAAATAAGCCACGTACCCTCTATGTAGATATCTAAAGTCTAAAATGTAGACTGAATGACACTTTAAGCAGAACATCTCAAATGGAGATTGATAAAATGCAGCCTACTTTTTTATTGGTGTTTTCAGATCATCCGAGAGAGAGCTTGCATTCATGTGGTTGCCAGATTGGACATGTTTAGGTAAAACACCGCACAGTATACCTGTTCTTTTCACATAAAAGCTCTGTTTGGGGGATTTCAATTACTGAAATTGGCAACCGCAAGCTCTCTCTCACGCACGGATGGCCAAACAACAATAAACAAGTCGGTGGCATTTCAACAATCTCCATTTGAGATGTTCTACTTAAAGTGTCATTCAGTCGGTCTGTGTTCTATCAGGACTCACGAGCCGCTTTGCTGAACAACTGAACTGCAGTGTGCTGTGAGCTGCTGAAATAAGCCAATCAGAGCAGAGCTCAACATTAAAGGTGCCCTAGAATGAAAAATGTAATTAAAGGGGTACTTCAGCCCTGTATTTAAACTGGGTCATCAATGAAGTAGAAATGTAAAATTATCTTTGAATTTGGTGCTATCTAGACTGAGAAAAGACAGAAAATGTATTTGTCTCATGGGGATGAAAGACTACAATTCCCAGAATGCTTCGCTTCCCAGTGAGGCCATTCCCAAAGCCACCAAATTGTTTACTGTGACTGAGTTGAAGAAGACACTACAATTAAAAACTGAATGTTTCTGTTCAGTATAATGAGTGAGTCGCCTCGGTGATTGAGTTGAAGAAGACACTACAATTAAAAACTGAATGTTTCTGTTCAGTATAATAAGTGAGTCGCCACGCGAGTATCACAGCACTGAGCACTTACTGCAGGAGTGAGATAAATGAGCTGATGAGCAGAATGAGCTCTCATGATGAGAGCTGAGGTAATCGCGACTACACTCGCGGCATACATTCACAATGCGAGTTCAGTCTGGCTTCAGTTCATGCCTTTGCAAGCTTAACTTTCATATGAATTAATTTGAGAAGTTAAAAGACTTACATTGCTCACCATTAAATGATGGTTTAAATGAGTGCCTGTAGCTGCCAGCTTAGCTCTCCCTGCCAGATAAGTGTAATCTCCCATCCCCCATGCGCGGGTTCAAAACATGCAGAAATGGCTCCCTCTGCTGGCTGTAGTCTTTAGCCTTTGGGCAAACATTCCTCCTATGTTGCAAATATCGTCAATTTGCATCATAGGAGGAATTTTTCCATAAATAAAATGCATAAATCTCTTGTCTCAGGGGGATATGAGGGGGGAATGCACAATCATTTGAATATACTCCAGGGTTTCTACTGATACAAAGCCATATGCTAATCGCTGAAGTAACCCTTTAACCTTGCCATAGTGAAATAATAAGAGTTCAGTACATGGACATCACATACTGTGAGTCTCAAACACCATTGCCTTCTACGTCTTATGTAAATCTCGTAAATCAAAAACTCCACGGAAAAAGAAGTGCTTCTCAACATAAACCCAACCATGACGCAAGCGTTGGGGATCATTTATATGCCCCCAACATTTGCATCTGTCCAAACATGTGCATTGTCAGGCGGAAATGGCACAGCCGAATCATCAGGACTTCAGGTAAAGACACTTGAGGATAGCAAAAACGGCTCTAGTGACATGTCATGTTTAGGCTGTGCAGGGGACTGTTGTCATATGTCAACAGTCATGGTTGAGGTTTATTATAATCGGATACCACAACAATTTATTTTAAAATCGTTCGTTTGTTCGGCCCATTTCAAGCAAGCTTCGCTCAGCGTCTGAAGCTTGAAGAAAAGGGCAACTGTATTCCTGCAAGCAGTAAGTAGCCTAGTGATTTATCCACTTATTGACTAGCTGTTTAAACAATTTCTGATTAAAGGCACAATATGTAATGTTTCAGCATTAAAAATAGAAAAGATCACTATATCTATGTTATATATTTTTTAAAGTTGTGTGTTTACATTATCCCGACAGTCAGAGGTGGTAAAAGTACTCAAAAGTTATACTCGAGTGAAAGTATATATACCTAAATAAAAAAATACTCCAGTAAAAGTAAAAGTACAAAAGTATCAGATTTAAAACGTACTCAAGTACTGAAAGTAAAAAGTAAATATTCAAATTAACTGTAAATATCAATAAGCAGATAAAATCTTTTGGGACTTATATGCAATGCTTTAATTGAACAAATGATAAGATTGGATACTGCAATTAAGAATTTGTTAGATTTGCAATTAATACGAGACAATGAAGCACCTTAACGCAGTATAGGGGTTAAACTTAAAATAGACATGTTCCATAACATTAGCTCCATAAAACAGATGAGGAGCAAGATACTAATAACTAATTCAAAATTAATTCAAAAGCCATAACCACAATGACATATTACGTAACAATTAGTTAATAGTCATGTGCCTCAACAAGTAAAGTCATAATATAATTTTGCCAATTGTTATGATTAATGATTAATTAAACAGACAACTGAGAGTCGGAATGCATGCTTTGAATACATGAATTTACATTATTAGTTCATGTAATATGTTATTAGGGAATTAATGATGTCATATTTAATTAATAGCAATTCATATATTACTTAATCTATTAATCAGAGAGAATGTTCATTAGCTTCTGATGCAGTAATCATTAATAAATGGTTTAGTTCTTCATTTGTAATACATTAACTCATGATTATCTGTGCATTAGTTAGGCATGAATTATGATAGTGCACCTGTATTGTAAAATGTTACCGATGTTTTCATAGTAAATAGTGTGCCGCAAAATAAAGTTGGGGAAACACTGAGCTAACGTTAGTGTGGCAAACCTGACTTGTCAGCTTTTCCAAGTCTATACCCGACTGGATCATCCATGAATGACCAGACCGGTTTGGAAATCAAGTGTAATAAATACTTAATACTTGGAGCGGGCATGGGGAAATGTATTGGAGTAAAAAGTAAACTTTGCCTTTAATATTGTAGTGGAGTAAGAGTAAAAGTAGATGCAAATAAAATATACTCAAGTAAAGTACAGATCCCCGAAAAAAATACTTAAGTAAAGTATCAAAGTATTTTTACTTGATTACTTACCACCCCTGCCGACAGTTCCAATTAACTTCTAAATCCAGAGAAATTAATATTTTAATTCGAAGACACGGACCGTGTCTTTATTTCCGTTATGTCGCCAGTCTTTCACGTCATATCCACGTTTGCGTCTTGCTTCCTGCGGAACTCGGCGGAACCACCAAACTCAAAGAGGAACACTGACAGTATAAGGGGAACACCCGTATAAAAAAGTCTGTATGATAATGGATCGTGACTACTCTTTGCCTGTACGTTTTGCCAGCTCAAAGCGCAAACGTACGGGTGAAAAAAAATGACCCGAGAAGATTTTGGGACAGTAGAAGAAGCAAGAGACGTGTAAACCTTGGAGAAGCCTTTGAAAGATGGCGAAATCTTCGTGACAAGCTCGGACTGCAGAGAGATATGCTGATCTCGCTTTCGTTTTAATAAACAGGTAATTTAAGTAACCATTCAGCTAACATAATAATCATATAATCATAACATGCTGTATGTTTGCATATTGCATAGCGATCTTGACCACATTGAGACGCGTTTAGCTGAATACGTATACATTTTGTACGTTATTGCATCGGCTTTTCAAACAGGCGGATTCTGTGTTTTTGGAGACCGAAACTGAGACTTTTTAAAACTGATTCAAAAGTATATTTCTATCCGTATATTTGGTGACACGATGATGTCATGTGTAAAACGCAGATGGACTAGCTATTATTGGTTTTATATGTAGCTGGAGAAAGTAACGTTAGCTTCATAAGGTAATATGCCACTATCTTGGTCAATTAATATAAGGTGACCGTCACTTTTATCATATGTTAATACTAGCTACATATAATATCGATTTAATAATGATCTACTTATTCATATATCTCTGAGTTCCAAAATAAATGTTTATTAGAATGATTGATGTACGTGGGGAGCGACACAGCGCGTGTTCCAATGAACAACGTATTGCTGGTGCTGGTTCTCTCATTTACTAGGTTTTATGTTGGTAATGATAAACTAAATTGAAATTTATTTCCTTATTGAACGGTTGATATACAGAATTTTCGACAATCGCGGATGCCATGTCAACATATCTATAATTTGAGTAACTCAAATTATGAAGCACGGTTAATATGTCAACATAGCCTACCAACTTATAGGTATGTTGGCATAGCGACCGCCCGCACAACATTCTGTCTCACACATTAGCTAACGTTACTGATAAGTTTGTTAAGTAACGGTAGCTCGCTGCTATTTCATTAGATTGACATTATATAAAGTGAAAAGCCGTAACTAAACTTAACAATAATAGAGATGTAATATAACAATTACCTTGTCAGTGAACATGTTTTCTGCTGGAGATGCCAGATTCGCTGGTTGACAGTGGCAATAATGACAACAACTCCCATGAGCCCACGCACTTTCCCGACGTCATCAAAGTACGTCTGTTGTTATTATTTTGAATGAGTGACCCCTAGTGGCCAAAAGTTGCATACTGCACGTTTAAATTGAAAGTTTCTTAGAGAGACTGCATTGTCTAGATGACGCAAGATCAGTGATGGAAGTTAGCACCCGCCACCAGCCAAATACGGGTGATTTTGAGTTGTGGCGGGTAAACTCGCTTCACTTACCGGCTACCGTGGCGGGTAAATAAAAATAGCATACTGTTTCCCCTCTTTGTAAACTTTATTCAATGCATGCGAGTGCGGCCGTATGTCCGAATATGACCAGTCGTTTTCGGCATCATTACCTGGATGTAGTGCCAGAAGACGCGAATAAGAACTTGCGCGCGCTTAGAGAAGATCCGTCACTGTGCATCATCCGAAATCACGCACACGTCTCACAGCGCGCAAATATCGAGTTCTCTTTCAAGTCTTGCGCTTAAATGGACAAACACATAAAGTATGTCATCATGTCCATCTTGATGAGGATCCAAGCAGACATGCATTTATTCAGCAGCCTGAATATGTCTTAAGTGAACTGTATACAGTCGAGAAAGACGAGCATATCCTTCTATTAGGTCTTAAAGGGGCAGTAGCCTTTACTGCTCTGTTTAATGTCAAAGTCAAACAAAAGGACATCACTCACTGCTCTTGATTGAAGAGCTTTCGTAAGTTTAATAAGGATTAATATTTAATTTAAACAGTGAAATATGCAGTTATTTTACATTTGATTACTTTTTCCTTTTAACAGTACTTTCTGTTAATGCAGAAAGTACCTTTCTGCAGGCCAGTAGGCTTGTACATTATTATTTAATGTACACATAAGTGAGGTCAAGTTAAACATTTTAGTTTGAATTTTATTTTATGCTGTGGGTTGTTGCTATGTGCTAAATACATATTTGCATAATTTGTAATTGATTTATTATTTGAAACTTTAATATTAATTAATGTTGTTGCAATGTGCTAAATAAATATTTGCATAAATTGTAATTGATTTATTATTTGAAACTTTAATATTAATTAATGCAATTGCAATGCCTTGATTTTTAGTAAAGTTACAGTCATAGCATTTGCCATAAATGCAATGGATAATTGGCATAATTTCTTTTAGTGTTTCGGTTTCAGCCAATCATTTTTATTTTGGTGCATCCCTATTGACAATGTTCTGCTCGGTATGTCGTGAGCATGCTTTAGAAGATGCCAAAACTAGTAGTTTCATTGTTAAGACTAAAAACCTAAAACTGGAAGCCATAAAAGACCACGAATCATCCAAATGCCACATCCAGGTAAAAAAAAGAGCGCAGAGATCCCTACTCATTTAATGAAATGTATATCAGTTCATGGTTTGTGTGTGTATAAGAGAGAAAGAAAAAATCTCAGTATTTCATTGAGACTTGAGATTAAATAAACTGCTTAAGTATTGTAGAGCTTGTAGTAATAATTTTTCACATGCAGTTACACGTTGTTGGTTAAAAACAAGAAAGTGGCTGGTTAAAACATTGAGTGGCTGGTAGATTTTTAAATCCACCAGCCACAGTGGCCGGTGGACAAAAAAGTTAATTTCCATCCTTGCGCAAGATGCTAGTACAGTAACAATAGGAAACTCCAAGTACCATACAAAACGAAATATTGTGTCTAATGACAAAGTTTAATATTATTTTGTATTACAAAATACAGACGTAGATTACGTTGCTTACAGATGGTTCACTCGATCCTTCTAGCAAACGTCACCTTTTCCACTATATAAGTTAAAACGACAGTCATTTGACAAGGCTATTCATTTTGTAAAAATATAAGTTATATATTTATATTTTGAGAACTGAAGTAGGCCTATGATGTTTTCGCATGCTTGTTCAGAGTACATCACAGTCACTGCATAGCCTACATTGTGACTAACATTATATAAACATGCAATATCGTTGACGAAAAAAGATTAAGTCTAAAATGTAGACTGAATGACACTTTAAGCAGAACATCTCAAATGGACATTGCTGAAATGCAGGCTACTTGTTTATTGGTGTTTTCAGATCATCCGCGCGCGAAAGAGTGCTCGCGTCCATATGGTTGCCAGATTGGACATGTTTAGGTAAAACACCGGATAGTATATGGTTTTTTTTTTCACAGAAAAGCTCTGTTTGGGGGATCTATTACTGAAATCTGGCAACCCGCAAGCTCCATTTGAGATGATTTGCCTAAAGTGTAATTCAGTCGGTCTGTGTTCTGTCAGGATGGTCAGGACTCACGAGCTGAACTGCTGTGCTGTGAGCTGCTGAAATGAGCCAATCAGAGCAGAGCTCAACATTAATATTCATGACTCTTCCAAATAAGGCAAAAACAGAGCATTACATCCTAGGGACAATTTATAGGGTTGTAAATGGACCTGTAAAACTGTATCTGGACAATTTTTGCCCTTAAATAAGCCACGTACCCTAAATTATTCAGAGAATAATTTAACATATTGTTTCCAATCATTCTAGGGCAACTTTAAAAGTTTTTAGACTAGGCTAGGGTTTTTAAGTTGCGATAATACATATAGTATAGAATATAAAAGATACAGTTAAATAACTCTATGGCAACTATACATTCATGGACATACATTTCCTGTAAAAAAAAATTATATTAAGAATAATTAATTTCAAGATTATGATAAGTTATTTTTTTAAACATTTAAATCAAAACCAGCATACCATTCTTAAAGTTATCTAATTATTTTGCCAGTGGAAATGGATAACAAGTGCATTATTTACTGAGGACAGTTACTTGAAATTGAATATATCGGATTTGTTTTCCTGCTATAGAGTGCGACATGGCAGAGGAGCGCAGACAGAAGCTGTGTTCGGTGATCCTCCCTACTGAATCCATGAAGGCGATGGCAGAGTCAGTGGGTGTGGGCTCACTGCAGGAAGACAGCTGTCTGGCCCTCAGCGAAGAGGTTAGCTACAGGATTAAAGAGATTACACAGGTATTTAAAATTGAATTTTTTTTGTCCTTACAGTCTAAGCTTAACATACATGATGAAAATAGAAAATATGATTTTCATTAATGGTTTTAAAGGGATGGTAAAACACATTATTTAGAAGGCCTGATTGTGTTTGTAGGGTGCACTGTAACGTGTTCATGCTTTGTTTTTAACAATTGCAATATTTTTCATATATTTTAACTTTATTCAACACTGCTCTGTATCTCCTTGTAAAAATGGTCGGATGGTTTCCGGGTTCTATAAAGCCAATCCCTCAAAAATACGCAATGGGCTCAGATTGGTTAGCAGGCCCAGCTGTGTTCTGATTCGCTCACCTCCTAGTTCACGTGTTTGTAGATTGTAAGTTATCAGAAGCTGTGGACATGGCGCCGCCATTACATGTTTTCAATACTGACAGGGAGTTAGAGCCTGCTGGATTTACAACTCAAGATCATCCACTTCACCTGATATATGTAATGTGACATTACGTGAGGGAACAGGGTCGAAAATTATTGTGTTAGTTGATCGCTAAAATTATCACGGGCGGTGGGTGTCTGAGCCGCCTTTATTTGTTTAAACACTGACGGAGCCTGCTGGATTTACAACACAAGATTATCCACTTCTCCTGTAATGTGACATTACATGAGGGAACGGGGTAGAAAATGATTGTGTTAGTTGATCAGTAAAGTTATCACAGGCTGTGGGCGTCCGGCCGCTAGGGTTGGGCATCGAGAACGGGTTCTAACTTGGAACCGTTTAAAAAATAACGATTCCATTGGAATTGTTTAGAAAATTTGTTTTCGGTTCCGATCATCTGTTCCAAGCGCGCAAGTTTTGGTTTCCATGGCCACCTGATTTCCGGTGCTTGCGCACCCGCTTATTCTATTAGCCATGGAAGCCCAGTAAGCGGCTCTGAAGTGTGGATTTATTTCACTTTTAAAAAGCCTGGGTCGGCACAGTGCAACTAGTGTTGTCAAAATATCGATACTGAAATATCTGTAAAGATACGATAGCCTGCTCAGTTTCTACAGTATCGATCCCAGCTGCACTCTCCTCTCCTCTCTGACCGACAGCGAGTTGACGCGCAGTCGCATATTCTCACTCAGCCCGGTTAACCTCTGAACACGACAGCGTGTTAGTGTTAGCGTGTGTGATCGGTCTGAATTTTGCACGGGATTGCACATATTAATAATAATAATAATAATTTGTTACATTTATATAGCGCTTTTCTAGGCACTCAAAGCGCTTTACATAGAAGGGGGAATCTCCTCAACCACCACCAATGTGCAGCACCCACCTGGATGATGCGACGGCAGCCATATTGCGCCAGAACGCTCACCACACACCAGCTTATGGTGGAGAGGGGACCGAGTGATTAAGCCAATCAGGATAGGAGGAAGATTGGGCAAATTAGGCCAGGATTCCGGGGTTACACCCCTACTCTTTATCGAAGGACATCCTGGGATTTTTAATGACCACAGAGAGTCAGGACCTCGGTTTAACCTCTCATCCGAAGGACGGTGCTCTTTGACAGCATAGTGTCCTCATCACTATACTGGGGTGTTAGGACCCACAAAGCCACAGGGTGAGCACCCCCTGCTGGCCTCACTAACACCTCTACCAGCAGCTACCTGGTTTTCCCAGTTGGTCTCCCATCCAAGTACTGACCAGGCTCAACCCTGCTTAGCTTCAGTGGGAAACCAGTCTTGGGCCACAGGGTGATATGGCTGCTGTTAATTCTACGAGTCCCCGCAGATTTTGCGCTCACATCTGAAGCGTACACACACATTCCGTAATAAAGCCCCCTCTGACAAAAAAGTTGCTTCTTTTTCCAGCTTATTATTGGTCAAATACACTCAAACAAATTCTCAGTGCACATTTTGAAGAGTATTAATATAAACACAGTCATAAACAGTTCAGGAAGAAATGAAGAATGAGTAACAGGAACAGTGTTTAGGATCCATGAGTGCGGCAGTTCTTAAAGGGACAGCAGTTATTCAAAGTCAAACTACAAAAAGACAAACGATCACACTGCTCTTGACTGATCAACTTGTGTAACTTTAATGGTTTTATATGAAACTATGTAATTTTTTTCAAAAAATATTATCCAATGTTATTTTAAATTTAATTAGCCACTTTGCATTTTTTTATTCAGTTTCTTATCTGAATGTTAGACCTACCTGAAAAAATAAAGCAGTCTATTTCATTTATATATTTTATTCTATTGTATTTATTTGTGCTATTTTTTGTAATATGTTTATTTGTTCTTATTTTATTACTGTTTAGTCGTCTTTGTTAATTCAATTTACCATTCGAAATCAAGCTTCCTTGTGCTGTGTGTAAGCTATTGCAACACAATTACCCCGTTGTAAAAAATACATTGAGTTAGCAAATATTTAATAGTAATTGATCAATGTTTATATATGAGAAAAAGCTTTAAATCTTTATCATATAAAGTGATCTCTTCAGAAGACATTTTTGATTGCATAGACTTTCAAAAGACAGACAAAAAAAAATAATTATTAGGGCCGGGACTTTAACGCGTTAATTAAGATTAATTAACTACGGGACTTTAACGCGTTAATTAATTACGCAAAAAAAAAAAAAAAATTAATCGCACTTATTTTTGCCCCGCGGAACGTTTTTCAATGAATGAGTTTTGACGGACCGATTATACTGGAACACCAACTAGCGCTCATGAGTTACGACAACAACCATGAAAACAACAAACCATAGTGAACATGAACGAAGAAGCTGATGAGACCGCTTTGCTTGGCCCCGTGGATGGGAAATTTAGTTTTAAAAAACGAAATGATGGAAGCGTCGACAAGAGCATGGTTGTGTGCAAGCTATACAACAGGGGTATCCAAAGTCGGTCCTGGAGGGCCACTGACGTCCTGCAGATTTTAGCTCCAGCTTGCCTCAATACACTGCTAAAGTTTCTAGTATGCCTAATAAGACCTTAATGAGCTGGTACAGGTGTGTTTAATTGGGGTTAGAGCTAAACTCAGCAGAACAGTGGCCCTCCAGGAGCAGGATTGGACACCCCTGCTATACAACAAGGAATTAGCGTATCACCGCAGCACATCGAGCCTCAAATATCACAAATATGCTTTTGCTACACTTAATGGCAAACATTGCACTGGTCTGCTGGACTGAAATAAATAAACAATATTTTGTTGATTAAGCTTATGTATTCAGTCATTATTCAATGGTATACTAAAAATACATGTAAAAAATTACTTCTCATTGTTCTCAGGTAAAATATTTATATGCGATTAAAATGCGATTAATTTCGATTAATTAATTACAAAGCCTCTAATTAATTAGATTAATTTTTTTAATCGAGTCCCGGCCCTAATAATTATATAAAAAATATAATTGACATTATAATTGACAGTATATGCAGCGTTTTTCCCCCGTGGTATTGAAAATAGCATTGAATATCGATGTGACATGTTTTGACTCCACCCCTCAAAGAATCGGAATCGAGAATCGAAAAGAACCGGAATCGAAAGTAAAAATCGGAATCGGAATCAGAATTGTTCAAATACCGTATTTCCTAAAATAAAAGCCTGTAGTCAATTAAACGCCAGGCCTCTGATCGTGGCCGGGGGCTTGGTCAGCATGAACAAATAAAGGCCGGTCTCCAATAAAGGCCGGAGGAAAATGTGTGGATAATCTCCTAAATGCCTTTCATTTAATGTGCATTCAAGTTCATTGTAATGTTCAGTAGGATTGTGTTGTGATGGATGACCGATATCACGGTGGCGCGAACCCATCCTCCTGATGCCACGCGCTTCGATGTGAGTCTTGCGAGCACGACACACAATAATCCTAGTCTCTACTATACACTGTAAAAAATTCTGCTGTGATTTTACAGTAAATTACTGGCTACTAATTGCATTACTTTCACAGTAATTTACAGTAATTTTTTTAATGTAAATTACAGTAAAATGACAGTTGTATACAGTGATTCCACAGTTAAGGGTATCACATTATTACTGTTATTTCACAGTAGATAACTGTATAAATACAGTTATCAGCTGTAAATTGTACAGTCATTTATTTTTCAGCTGTAAAAATGTATGCAGCTATTAGCCAGTAATTAACTGTAAACTTACAATTAAATACAGTAATGCAATATGACAGACTAGTAGTAAAAAAAGAAAGATCAAACAATACTTTCCACAGTTTATTTATTTTTACAATTGGTACAACAATTTCAAACAAACATGTTGCATTAAAATGTTAGGACTTCATGCCAAAGTCTAACTTAACTGGCACTATATAAATGTGCACAGGTGTCAGGTAATGGGTAAGGACCCAAGAAACAACAATGTTTATTCATTTACATAACCACAAGCCAGAAAGCTTGGAAAAATTATTTATAAATTCTGGCAAACCCAGAAGGATGAGGCAGATTAAAGGGTTAGTTCACCCAAAAATGAAAAATCTCATTGTCATTAATTACTTACCCTAATCTTCTTTGACACCCGTAAGACCTCCGTTCATCTTCACACACAGATGATATTAGTGTTGAAATCCGATGGCTCAGAAAGGCCTTCTTTGACACCAATGTCATTTCCTCTCTCAAGACCCATAAAGGCACTAAAGACGTCGTTACAAAGCCCATCTCACTACAGCGGCTCTACAATCATTGACGAAGAGACCAGAATAGTTTTTATGCGCAAAAAACTAACAAACGACTTATATAGTGATAGGCCGATTTCAAAACAAAGTTTCGAACTGTTATTTCGTTTTTTTGGCGCAAAAAACTATTCTGGCCTCTTCATCAATGATTGTAGAGCCGCTGTAGTGAGATGGGCTTTGTAAAGACGTCTTTAGTGCCTTTATGGGTCTTGAGAGAGGAAATGACATTGGTGTCAAAGAAGGCCTTTCTGAGCCATCGGATTTCAACACTAATATCTTCATCTGTGTCAGAAGATGAACGGAGGTCTAACGGGTGTCCAACCACATGAGGCTAATTACTGACAGAATTTTTATTTTTCGGTGAACTAACCCTTTAAGTGTGACAGTGGGCTGGAGCCGGCAATGAGAAATCAGTCCAATAAACACAGCCAGAGGGAAAATCCAAAACCATAGCCAGGTAGAAGTCAAGGTCTCAACCAGAAGGGCAGTCCAACATATTCAGTGGCGATATGGCAGGTGAAAATGGAGAGAGCCAACAATGAAAAAAAAAGAAGAAAATAAAACCAATCGAAAACAGCAGGGCAGAACAGAAACAATTAGTAGCAACACGAGCCTCAACACACAGGTTTCATGCGAGTACATACACAACACAAAATCTGCTTATGTTGCCATCCATTCAAAATCAACAAGTTTTCGCAGCAGAGAACAAACTTGCTGATTGATGCCTCCCTGCTTCTTTTTGGATTTAGATCCTGTATCAGGGTTGATGCCCAGGAAGCACCTAAAACAAGAAAAAAAGTTTTCAAAGTCTGAGAAAACGTAGGGACCATTTTGAACAAAATTAATACAAATAGACACCCAGGGTTCTTGCAGGTTTCAGTAAGTTAAATTTAAGACCAACACAACGCATTACTAAAGGCATTATAAATGATATCAGAAAACTCTCCAACATTCTATTTTTATTGATTCAGTTATAGAAACATTAAATAAACTCAAAAACTGATATCAAAATACTTATGACAGATGACAGAACTTGGCATCCATATTCCCAACACAAAACTAGTACAGACAACCTAACGTGTAAGGAAAAGTGTAAGGAGTAAAAATGCATGAAGCAGTCGGGTAAAGAAAACTAAAAGGTTTTGTTTCTGAACGGAAGTAAAAGTTTTAAGACTTTGGTAAATTAAATTTAAGACCTAGGATGAAAATCTGGGCGTTTTTAAGACTTTTTAAGGCCTTAAATTTAACTTTCTGAATTTTAGACTTTTTAAGACCCCGCGGGAACCCTGGACACCAAAGACAATTCCGCTTTTGTACAGCGCTCCTCTTGTAAACAGGAACTTGATTACATGACACGTGACTAGGGTTGGGAATGAGTAACAGGAACAGTGTTCAGGATCCATGAGTGCGGCAGTTCTTAAAGGGACCGCACTCATTTGTTATTCAAAGCCAAACTACAAAAAGACAAACGATCACACTGCTCTTGACTGATCAACGAGTGTAACTTTAATGGTTTTATATGAAACTATTTAATTTTTTGCAAAAAACATTATCCAATGTTATTTTAAATTTAATTAGCCACTTTGCATTTTTTTATTCAGTTTCTTACCTGAATGTTAGACCTACCTGAAAAAATAACGCAGTCTATTTCATTTATATATTTTATTATATTTTATTTATTTTTTGTAATATATTTTTTTGTTCTTATTTAATTACTGTTTAGTCATCTTTTTTAATTCAATTTACCATTCGAAATCAAGCTTTCTTGTGCTGTGTGTAAGCTATTGCAACACAATTACCCCGTTGTAAAAAATACATAGAGTTAACAAATATTTGTCAGAGAATTTTAATAGTAATTGATCAATGTTTATATAGGAGAAAAAGCTTAAATACTTTATCATATAAAGTGATCTCTTCAGAAGAACTTTTTGATTGCCTAGACTTTCAAAAGTGTAAAAAATGTCTAATTGACGGTATATGCAGCGTTTTTCCCCCCTGTGGTATTGAAAATAGCATTGAATATCGATGTGACATGTTTTGACTCCACCCCTCAAAGAATCGGAATCGAGAATCGAAAAGAACCGGAATCGAAAGTAAGAATCGGAATCAGAATCGTTCAAATCAAAACGATGCCCAACCCTACACGTGACTAAGCGCACATCACAGAGCGAGGGCAGATGTGAGCATTTGCAGTTAAAAACTACACAAGTATTGCTTTGTTATTGTAAATGTTTCAATTCAGAAGACTTTTATTTGTTGCGTGGATTATTTTGATGCAGCCTAAATATATATTTTGGACCGTCAAAATATGGACTACAATCTCTTTCATTCACTTTACCTGGAGGCCTGAAATAAAATCCTAAAAATCTTAAATTCTGTTCTGATGAAGAAAAGAAACTCAGCAAACTGAGCCAGTACAGTGGAAAAGCGCAACAACAGACTGTATGATCCACACAGAGATCTCATCTCACCTAGTCAGTCTCACAGCTCTTACAGGTTGTTGTGTTGGCCTTGTTTGTTTCGTTGCTTCTATTGCTCTACCCTTTTTTGTAAGTCGCCTTGGATAAAAGCGTCTGCTAAATGATTAAATGTAAATGTAAAATGTAAATGTCTCGGATTACATGGAGATAGAAACAACTAAGACAGACTACATCCATAAAAGATCTTGCCACAGTTAGTGTCTCTCAATTTTTTGAGAAGGTGAGATCAGACCTCAGTGAAGACCATATCAAACAGGTCTTAATCCCAAATGAAACAATGAAATGAGATAAATACCTTTGAATAAATTCAAGGGTGCATGCAGACTCTTCTGGATATTGAAGATTAAAACAGTAGTAACTGGAAAACATCGAAGCAATACCAGTGATAACGTCTGTGTGTGGCCCCATGACAACTTGTCCTTCGATGGACAGCATCCATGCAGTAGGCTTAATCATATCACCTGAAATAAACAAAAGCACCAAACATTATGTAGAACCTGTAATACCTGTACTCACAAAACAAGAGGAACAAATGGTGAAGCCTTTTAATGTTGTACAAACATGCATTGTTATAAAAAATAAAAAGTTTTCACCTGAAAATGAATCTTTGCTGATAATTAACTTACCCTCAGCCCATACAAGACTCCAGTCATCAAGAAGTCTTTTGAACCGAAACCATTGATCATTTTTTTAAAACAAAACAACACTTAAATTCGTATTAACTGCAAATCTACACTTCTGTCCAGCGTGCGAGGTACTCGTTAGAGGTATTGCACAACATATTGTACAAGGAGACCTGGTAAAAAATTATGCGTGACGTCATCACATAGGCATAGTCATCCAGGATAAACACATGAAGGTGTAATTTTGAAAAATAATAATATAAATCTACAGCAAAGAACATTCAACTTCTGTACAGTGCTCCTGTTTTAATTGTGATTTTAGCTACTTGATGTCAGGCGTGACTTTTGCCACCGCAAGTTGTGCAAAACCTTCTCATGAACGAGCACTGCACAGCTGGATGAAAATTAAGATTTGTAGTTAAAATTATATACGAATAGTTTTGTTTTTAAAAAATTATCAATCGTTTGAGTTCAGACTTTTATTTGTCGACTGGAGTCGTAAGGAATATTTTAATGCATTTTGGACCGTCAAAAATCTCTTTAAATGTTAAAGGTGGAGGCCTGAAATTAAAAAAAATTTGATGAAAAAAGAAACTCAGAAATTTTGGATGACCTGTGGAGGAGTAAATTAGAGCAAATTTAGATTTTTGGGTGAACTATTCCTTTAACAAGACGTACCTCACTGCCAATAGAATTCCTAGACAATATAATGCAGAGGTCTTCAACCCTGCTCCTGGGGACCCGCTGTGCTAAAGCAGGTTGGAAATAAACTTTGCACTACCTCAGGAGCAGGGTTGAAGACCTCTGTATTAAAGGAACAGTCCACCGTTTTTAGAAATAGAGCTTATTCAACCTCTTTCCTACATTTAGATATGTGGGCAAATGCATTTTTGTCTCAGTGCATGCATTGTTTTAGTTTGGCAGGGTCGCCGCTAGCTTAGCTTAGCATAATGAATGGAATCCTATGTTGTCAGCTAGCATGTCTCGAGTAAAAGTGATATAAAAAAAAAACACCTAATTACTTGAGGCCTTCGTATTCACGAGTACAAATATTGATGCAGATTATAGGCGATTTCCAAGGCAGATATTGACTTGGGACTATATTATGGGGATGCACAGATAAAGTACTGCTACTTGGGCGCAGAGATATCACACAACACATCGCGATCGCTCAACAGCCGGAGGATGAGAGGTGTGATATCTCTGCGTCCAAGTAGCAGTGCTTCGTCTGTGGGTCCCCATAATATAGTCCCAAATCAATATCTTCCTAGGAAATCGCCTAGTCTTAATCTGTACCGCTATTTGTACTCGTTGTGAATATGCAAGGCCACAAGATGTAATTAGGTGTTTTTTTAAGTTTTTTTTATCACTTTTACTCGGGACATGCAAGCTGACAACATAGGATTCCATTCATTAGGCTAAGCTAAGCTAGCGGCGACCCTGCCAAACTAAAACCGCACACGATTTGGCAAAGGCTGCAGTTATGATTAAAATTATATCCATGAAAATTAAAACAGAAAAAATGAAATTTGTGCAAAA
This sequence comes from Pseudorasbora parva, assembly GCF_024679245.1. Classification (NCBI taxonomy): domain Eukaryota; kingdom Metazoa; phylum Chordata; class Actinopteri; order Cypriniformes; family Gobionidae; genus Pseudorasbora; species Pseudorasbora parva. The sequence continues at coordinate 17,178,198 of NC_090174.1, read as the reverse complement.
ATCAAACAGATTTTATAAGGCTTTAAGTTAGGCTTTACCTTGGAAAATCAGGCGAGGTGTGTTCGGCAATCCTTTGGTCATTCTTTGGATGTCGGCGGCTGTGGCAGATGGCTGTAAAGTAAGTTTTTACAGAAAATGTTGTATAGATGCAATGGGGTGCAAAGTAAACTGCCTTTGACTTATATTCAACAAGAACTTTACTGAATGTACTTTAAAAGAAAACTTTGCCAATAGCTGAATAAGTGTTTGCAAAACGGAACTTACATCAGCTTCAAGCATGATGGCATCTTGTGGTTCTTTAAAGTATGTCCTTAGGAGCTGGAGAACACACATGGCCTTGTCTGAAGCTTCAACGTCATAACTAGCCAGGACTTCAGCAATCCCTGGATAACGGCTGAGTCCCTGGCAGAACTTAACAATTGTGCTGCCTTTACTGTGGATGGCCTCTCTAAGCTTGCTGATGATTGAGACATCTGTGAGCAGCTTAAAGTGTGCGTAAAGGCATCTTCGTGAACACAGGAAGGGCCATTCTTCTATGACTTTCTCAATGGGTGGCGCAGGTACCTGATTGAGGTACCTACGTTGCAGTATATAAGTCTTCTCCATTAATGGCTCAGCTCTTTCTGCCCCTTCAAAGCCATCCTGTGAAAACATGCTGTGCAGGTGCATTTTCATCTCACCCAATGTAGCCTCGGTCTCGCCACTGGGTAGATCGGAAGGAGCCCATCTCACGCATCCATACTGATCCACTGGGCCTCTTGCCGTTGCCCCTCCTCCACTGCAAGCCTTCCTCACCCTCCGTCGTCGTGCAAGAGTGTTGTTTCTATTTTTGTACTCAACCCTTGTTTTAATTTGTTGAAGAAGGGACTGGCAGCCATCTCCAATAATGTCTCCTGTTTTGCCTATATCTGCAAAACATTTAGGAAACTCTCTAATGATGCCCCGAACTATACTGTGGCATGTTGCTCTAGTAGGGTTAGGATCTTGTTCTAAGATCTGTTCTACCACTGCTTGCACTATGTTTTTTCTGTCTACTGGGAGCGGCCTTGACTGATTTGACAAATATTTTTGAACAGATGAAGGCATCTGTTCCCAGTTTACTCTGAAGTCCACATGCCATGGCCTTCCAATATGTGGTACAAAGCTTTCAGTGCATGAGGAGTGTGAGGGTGGACTGCATGCGCTTCCCAAAGGGTTATGAGATGAAGAGGGAGTGGGGACAGCCTCTAAGTTTAACTGAATTACTGGAAGAAAAAGACAAGAATTACATCTTTCATAAAGTTGTCATAGATTAAATTCTAAAGTAATCATATAACTACATTTTAAACCCTCATTGTAGTCAGCTTGTTTGTCAATTGTGATCATGTAGATTTACCTTCATTTTTAAAGGCAGCCAACAATTTTCTGGTCTGTATTGGACGCAAGTATTTTTCAATGTCTTTTTCTTCGACCAGCTTAAGGTCTTCCTTGTTTTCGACTCCCAGCTCCTCCAGAACTTCCAACAGACATGCCACTGTTTCATCTGAGAGGCTTGGTAAAATTGAGATCACTAAATCCTTAATGCCTTGATCCATTTTCTGAAACAAAAAAGGTAAAGTTGTCTGTTTAGCTCAAATGAATCTGTGACATATTGCTCAATAAACCTCTGGAAAAGCATGATGAAGAGCAATTAGTAGCAAGTCAAACTTCTCATAAGTTGGAAGAGGATAGTAGTCAAGCAAATGTTCTTGGTTAACACAAAGATAATCATCTTGAGCTACTCCTAATTCACAATAGACGCCAATGTCTCTCAACTTAGCAAAGGTATGTTTCTCTATAACAAAGTACACAGACTCATGTACAACAACCACCAGAATAATCCTTCCAGCATAAAGTTCACCATCATGATTTTCAAGCAAAACAAACATCCCCTTTCTGTACAATGTGCCTTTCACTGTGATTTCATTACATGCCACCGTAGACTGTGAATCAAAATTGTAACTGGCTACTGCCTCTCTAATCCTGTCACTGTAATCATCAACATAGAATTCTACACCCTTTTGTATCTGTACAACTGGAGGGAACATGCTGCCTGCACCTAGGTAAGCTTGCAGAAGTTGGTGTCTCTCTGCAAGAGTTTTGCAAAGATTTTTAAAATTGTGCAGTTTTCTGGCACACTTTTTAAAATAGCTGTGCTTGCTTTCGAATCTCAAAGTCCAGAGGCGAATTAGTGGCCCAAAGTGGTGTATAAGGTCAGGGTAATGACACATGTAATGATGCTTAGGTCGTAAGGGATTATCAAGGAAAAGCTTTTGCCTGGTGCAAATGTATTCTTCGATTAAAACTTTGAGATATGCAACCTGCCCTGTTGTTACCGCTGGTGCACAGACAAGCTCCACTATCTCTCTCAGTTGCAAAATCAGTTGCCATACCTCATTTCTACATGGATCTTTAATCCTGTCACCAATCAAGAGAGGTAGCAACCTAAGAAAACACCAATTCTCAACAGCATTTCCACTTAGCCGCTCACTTCCAGGGGAGAGGTCTCCTGGTTTGTCATATGCATCACTTCCTTTGTATTTGAACTGATTTTTGCACCGATTCAATTGCAAGTATGTAAAATGCTTCTCCTCAACTAAACGACCAACAAACAAAGCAAGGTCATAAGAAACAACACCCTCAAATAGATCGTGCCCTAGACATGGTGGAAGCCCAGGCTGGCAAACATGGAAATGTGCAAGCTTGTTAAAAGGAGAGTCCCCTTTGATACCAAATACAGATCCAACAGCAGCACAGTCTAGATCTTGCACATGACTTTTATATGACTGCACAGTTCTTGCAGTACCACACAGGTTTGGCTCATTCACAAATGTGGTTCTGTTTATCTCACAATATCGGCAGAAATAATCTGCACGACTGAAGTTTTCCAAAAAACCCCCTATGCAATGGGATCCCAAATTATCTCCTGAAATGGCAACAAGAGTCCCTTTCACAATTTTACCATTGGGCATTGAAATACCCGTTTCCTCTAGAAATTTAAGATCCTTAATCAATGGCTCAAAAACTTTGTCTATACCAAAGTATTTGAAGTCAAGTTCCCTACAAAGAAGCACAAGTTGCATGTGATCTGTAGTGGATCTATTGTGTGGCAAAATATCAGTCAGAGTACAGTAGACTGCTAAAACCTTGTGTTTTTTCTTCCCTGAACCAAGAGGGTTTACAACCTCAAAGGCATCCTGATATAAAATGAGGCCAAGAGAATCAGAAGCTGTGTTCATTAAAACATTACTCTTAAATCCCTCACCATCCTTAACATCACGTAAAACGTTTTTAGGAGTTGGTGGTTGAGAACGTGTGTAAGCATGTTGTTCTTGCATAGATGTGCTTTTGAACAGTGCAGCCAATGTTTCCTTTATAGGTATATACTGGGCAAAACGCTCTTTGCCATTTTCATCATTGCCTAAAAACAATGGCACAGGTTCAACATAGTCAAAATGACTTTTAAAAACAGACTTTCTTTTATGGTCTGTATTCAACAGCTCCCTGTTATAAAGCCTCAGCAGATCACCCCTATTCATTTCCTCAATGATGTTGCTAACAATAGCTTCTGAAATTTCGAGTGCCTTCAGTTTCTCACTCAGGATCTTAAGTGCATGTGACAGACCAATTTCATGGGCATTCTGAAAGTCCTCAATTATTTGTGTTATTGTACTTGCTGGTAACAACAATTTTGCCTGCAATTTCAAGTACAGAAGTGTAATATTTTGCAGGAACAATGTTTCATTGACAGCAAATGGCTCTTCACATTCAAATATTTCTTCATCAGGTGTCTCTAAACAAGATTGATTAGAAATGCATAACTCCTCAGTTGGAGCAGATACAGTTGCCAAAGAATCAAGATCTTCAACATGTTTGTGTTTCCTTGAAATATGAGCTGCTAAACTAGACTCGACTGTAAAGCTAGAACTACACTCTCTGAATGGGCATTTAATTTCGAGTCCTTCTCTTATGTGTGATTTTAAATGCTTAATGAGGGAAGTTAAGCTGTTACACACAATTTCGCAAGCTTGAGCCACACACTTGAAAGGAGTGTCAAATTGCTTGCTAAGAGATGGGCCCGATCCTCTATGATCTCTATACATATGTGCTTTCAGAACGCTATCTTTATGGTACATGCGAGTACATTGAGAAATGCCACACTGATATCTGTAATTTGGAGTATTACTGTGGAGCTTTGTGTGCTGGATAAACTGGACAACAGTTTCAGACACATGCTCACACTGACTGAATTTACAGTGAAACATAGCAAACTGAGAGGGTGAGGAAAAAAAGAATAAATAGAAAGATACCAAAGAAAAAGGGTATAGTAAAACTTTACATTAAGTTGCAGGCGTTAAAGGCGTTACAGAAAATGGTAAAAAATATCTCAGAAATTATGTTCACAGAATTAATCAAAATGGATATTGAACAACTGAGTTGTATCACATATTATATGGGGATAAGGTTGTTGTTTTTAAAACACAAATAATAAAAGTAAAAAAATGGAATAATAGTAAATTTGATCTATGAGGTGCAAGTTACAGTCAAGCAAATTATAGTAGTCTTTGAATTGAAGTTCACAGGAATTACTCAAAATGGATGCAGAACTGTTTGTTCTTCCAGATAAGAAAGTCGGCGGGGAGAGTATTTTTTATATAGATTTTTTACACGCAAATAACAAATGTACGACAGAAATAACAAATTTTACCTCTGAAGCAACTTAAGTAAAGTTAGTCAACAAGGTAAACAATATCTCGGCAAATTTTCTCGTGTGCTGCGTAGTCAGTTCACAGGAATCATGCAAAATGGTGCATGCTGACGAGCTACACTCAAGACATCCCGCTCATTCCGCGATATAGTGATGAGAATTACGATAAATCAAGATTTTGTAACTTATTTCGTTCACCAATTTTTTTTCAAATATTTATTCACCTCTCTCTTAGTTCTTTATAAATGTATATTTCATGAAAAAAGCAAACTGAAAGGGTGAGGAAAACAGAATAAAAAAAGAAAGATACCAAAGAAAAAGGAGGCTATAGTAAATGTAATAAGTTAGCCTATATTTGAAGTGACATTACAGAAAATGGTGAATATCTCAGAAATGATCTTATCGTGGCGTGCGTCGTCTTTGAATCGAAATTCACAGGAATTAATGGATGACCCTGCTTTTTTCCAGATAACGTTAGCTATACGATCGACGGGGAGAATAAACACATTTTTAAAACTCAAATAATAAAAGTACACAGACGGAATAGTCCATTTTATCTATGAAGTGCAAGTTAGTCAATATCTCATAAATTATCTTTTACTGGCGTGCGCCATAGTCTTTGAATTGAAGTTCACCGGAATCAAAATGATGAACAACTGAGTTTTTTTCTTCTTCCAAATACGAAAGTCGGCGGGGAGAATATTTTTTTAATATATTTTTAAACACAAATAACAGAAATACTAAATTTTACCTCTGAAGCAAAGTTAGTCAACAAGGTTAACAATATCTCAGCAATTGTTCTCGTGTGCTGCGTAGTCAGTTCACAGGAATAATAATGCAAAATGGATGACGGTGCATGCTGTCAAGCTACACTCAAGACATCCCGCTCATTCCGCGATAGCCCTGAACTACTGATGAGAATTACGATTCATCAAAGATTTTGTATTTCGTTCACCAAAAAATGTTTTTAATATTTATTCACCTCTCTCAAGACTTTATAAATTTATATTTCATGAAAAAAGCAAACTGAAAGAGTGAGGAAAACAGAATTAAATAAATAAAAAGATACCAAAGAAAAAGGAGGCTATATTTGAAGTGACAGTACAGAAAATGGTGAATAATATCTCTGGTGAAATGGTGAAATTATCTTATCGTGGCGTGCGTCGTCTTTGAATCGAAATTCACAGGAATTAATGGATGACCCTGATTTTTTCCAGATAACGTTAGCTATACGATCGACGGGGAGAATAAACACATTTTAAAAATTCAAATAATAAAAGTAAAAAGACGTAATAATAGTCTTTTACCTATGAAGTGCACGTTACGTTACAGTCGATCTCTCGGAAATTATCTTTTAGTGGCGTGCGTAGTCTTTGAGAAGTTCACAGGAATTAATGGATGATGAAAAACTGAGTGTTTTTTTCTTCCACCGTTCCACGGCAGGGAGAATATCTTTTAATACATTTTTAAATGCATATAACAAATCTACGACAGAAATACTCAATTTTACCTCTGACGCAAATATCTCAGCAAGTTTTCTCGTGCAATTGTTCTCGTGTGCTGCGTAGTCAGTTCACAGGAATAATGCAAAATGGATGACGGTGCCTGAGGTATACTCAGACATCCCGCTCATTCCGCGATAGCCCTGAGTGATGAGAATTACGATTCATCAAAGATTTTGTATTTCGTTCACCAAAAAATGTTTTCAATATTTATTCACCTCTCTCCTAAGACGTTATAAATTATTTCATGAAACAAAGCATACTGAAAGGGTGAGGAAAACAGAATAAAATAAATAGAAAGATACCAAAGAAAAAGGAGGCTATAGTAAATGTAAAAGTAGCCTATATTTGAAGTGACATTACAGATAGTATCCCAAAAACGATCTTATCGTGGCGTGCGTCGTCTTTAAATCGAAATTCACGGGAAGCAAAATGGATAACCCTAATTTTTTTCTAGATAAGGTAACGTTAACGTTAGCTATACGAAGAAGATCGACGGGGAGAATAAACACATTTTTAAAACTCAAATGATAAAAGTACAAAGACAAGTCTGTTACCTATGAAGTGCAAGTTACGTTACAGTCGATCTCTCGGAAATTATCTTTTCGTGGCACGTGTAAGTTAACGTTTGAATTGAAGTTCACAATTAATCAAATGGATGATGAACGAGTTTTTTTTCTTCAACAGCGGGGAGAATATTTTTTAATACATTTTTTAAAATGCATGTACGACAGAAATACTCAATTTTACCTCTGAAGCAAACAATATCTCAGCAATTTTTCTCGTGCAATTTTCCACGTGTGATGTGATGAGTCAGTTCACAGGAATGCAAAATGGATGACGGTGCATGCTGATCGAGCTACACTCATCAGACATCCCGCTCATTCCGCCCTGAACTAGTGATGAGAATTACCATCCATCATTTTGATTTTGATTTTGTTCACCAAAAAAAAACTTCAAGATTTATTCCCCTCTTTCTAAAAACTTCATAAATTTCGATTTCGTTCACTTAAAAGAATTGCACAAAAAGATTCATTCAAAAAACTATTTGCAAGCTGTAGGACAACTTGGTCACAAAACATAATTCATACCAATGGCTGAAAAAGCACCTTTCTTTAAAATATAGTTTAAACCTTTTCTGCTTTCAGCTTGTCAGGGATTTTCAAACACTATGAAACACTTGCTAGCTATAGCCATGCAGCTTTCTAACACCACATAGCCTAACGTTGCATTGATATTCCATAACTGCTTAGAAAGCCATATTTTGTTTTAACTAGGCACATTATATTTACCTCGTAGCCTACCTTAATTCCATCCGATATCGTCAGTGTACTTCCTGCGTCGTCAGCGCTTGCAAACTGAGAGCTGTTGTGAGAAGAGATGGATCAAAGAGAGCATATTAGACTTAAAGTATCGACTTTTCGCTGTTGTAACCTTATAAAATAATTTTAAATAGGCTCAACGATTACAATACTTTTTTTTTTTTAAGAGAGAGCAGTTACTTACATGTAAAGTAGCCAGTTACATAAAATAGCCTGAAGATGGCGCCTTCCTTCTCAGCTGAAAACCCTATTTTTACAGTAATTTGCGGTCATATCACTGCAGATATTTAATAGTCAGTGAGCGAATCCACATTACAGTGATATTACAGTAAAACAATCAAAACAGTATTTTACTGTAAAAAAACACAGTTAAATATTGTGAAAGTCTGGAATTTTTTTACAGTGTAGTAAACCTAAAAACTTTGCAGGGATTGTTCTGTAAATTAAATTGAGAATATAACGGATGCATGTGCCATTTTAAATAGGCTACTGTAGTCTATGAGAAATGCGAAACATCTGTGAAAATACCGTGTCAGGCAGGCTACAAATATTGATCTTCACAATGCGTGGGTCTCAATCTGCTCCATCAGTAGTCAGGGCACTGATCAGGGAGTCAGTCCAATGACTTCAGTCCAGCTGATTCACGCACCCAAGCCTCGAAGCTCAGCGCCGCGTATACATTATATACGCACAAGCTCAAGTTTGAATCAACTTCTGACAGAAGAGATGTGCGATGAGTGTATCTTGTAGCACAGGGTGAAATCTAGTGTTGTAGTACTGTCTCGAGACCACTTTTTAAAGGTCTTGGTCTCGTCTCGGTATCGACCGCATTTTTACTCGGTCTCGTCTCGGGCGAAGATGACTCAGGATTTTGTCTCAAGACCGGTCAAGACCACAGCTGAAGGCATATAAAGAGCAGAGAACTCCACCCTGCGCTCACTCTCTCTGTCTTCAAAATAAGCACATAAGCTCTCTCTGACACTTCACATATTAAGCTAAATCAAAAGTTCAGAAAACCGAATCCATGTTGAACGTTGCGCGTTCGGACAACTGTTTTGAAGTACCGCTCGGTGTGAAAAAAACGCTCAAAAAACGGTTGCGCTCAAAAAAAGTTTGACCAGCTAAACAGCTGACATAAATCATACATTAAATAAACAGGAAACAATTTCTATCCAGTTATGAAGTGTTTTCTGTGTGACAAACCTTCTGCGATGTTCTGACAGCCGTGATTCACACACAACGGGTCTGCTGATGTCCGATTCACGACCAAATGACTCATTTGAACCGAATCATTTTAACGACGGTAATAAGAACTGATCTGTTCAACAATGAACTGAACGAATCAGTTTAATCATTTACTCAGAACACCTCAGAAATGAGAACGCAAGTGTGCTTACCCAATTTAGCAAGAGTGGAGAGTAAGAATTATTAGTTTTAACTATCCACAGTATTTTAGCTTATGTATGTTGAATGTGTAGTAAAATAAATAGTTTAAAATCATTTAGTTTAGACTGGAGTGAGGTGAAAACAGAACAAAGTTGTTTGTTAGCTAGCTGATCATTTTATTAAATTGTATATGGCAGAAAATGTGGCTATTTGTTGACTGTTAATGCTATTTCTAATATTGATATGATTATATACCAAAACAATTCAACCTGTTGGAACAAAAGAAACATCAAGATAAGAGATCATACATAATAATGCAAGTACAGGGTTTCTTTTCCTTGTTGTTGCACAATAAAGCTGCACAATAACATTTTCAATTTGTAAATGAAAAATATGTACATATATAAAATAATTTGCTTAAGCAGCATACTAATGCATATCTGTATGATACATATTCTACCTCATGTTATTCAAATTCATTTAAGACATAATGGACTGTGTCTGAGATTAATACCTCATCCAGATTAGCATTCTTAGGGAACTTTGAGTTTTAAAATGGGAGTGAGCGCTTTTCACAAAACAAAACAGAAAACTCTGTTAGTGTCAGGTTGGTGTTTGTGTCCACCATAGACTGTAAACAATATGAACACGTCGTCTTCAGTGCCTTCCATTGACGAAAAGTTAAGTGTTATTTGCTTATAGAAGAAAAAGATGAATTCCCACAAAGCTGCAATGCCTTTTGATAATTTGATCAAAACTTCTCTCATGGTACACTTACACACCCACACATACAAGAGAAGTGCCAATCATATGCATATTCCACATTTTATTATAAGTGTGGGGACATGCATTGGTCTCGGTCTTGACTCGGTCTCGGCCTGTCTTGGTCTTGGTCTTGACTCGGTCTCGGCCCTTCAAAGTCTTGGTCTTGTCTTGGTCTCGGCCCTTCAAAGTCTTGGTCTTGTCTTGGTCTCGGTTTAAGTGGTCTTGACTACAACACTAGTGAAATCAGTATGTAAATTGACGATTTGAGGGAAATATAATTAGGGATGTGAAATCGTGTCCACAAGGACCCCATAGCGATTCTATTGGCTGAAATAAATTTTAATAGGTAATCTGTTCAGAGCCTGATTACAATTCTTACACAATCGCGTTTTGATTTTTGCTGTTTAAATTGTGTTAAAATAGTCTTTAATGTCTTACAAAGCATATGTTTCATATAATAGTAGTATATAACTGAAGCTATAAGTGCTTATATAAGTATAATGCATAGCTCGCATATAGCATATCTCGTATATAATCTATTTATTTTGTGCACCTCTTCTGTATATTGCTGGGGTTTTTTAAAATTCCTTTTTATTTACATTATAGGTACATTACTATGTCATGATTTTGTATTGGTACTTAGTTTATCAGTCAAAATAATTCAGAACATGTTTTTGCTCCCATTATAGCAATCAATTACATATTTCAAATAAATGTTTTGCGTGTGTACTTAGTTTGGCAATGAATTCATAGTTTATTTTAAACAATTGCTTGTCCAGAACCATTTATAACAAGTTTTGATCAGGTATTTAAAACCGCTACCAGCGGACACGATTGCATAGGCGGACAGGATTTGTCATGACACCGGATCGGGTATTGGACAGACAGGACCGATCCAAATTCGATACTGTGAGCACAATATTGTGTTATTGTTAAGCCACAGTGCCCCACAAAAGGCACAGAAACATTATAAAGCATCATCAATGATTCGTGCACTATATTATATGTATTCTGAAGCCATTCCATAGTTTAATGTGAGGTACAGATGTATATTTAAGTCATTAAATTCAAGTTCATGTCATTGCTTCCCTCCGCTGCGGCTGTCAGTAACTTCCCATTCACCTTTCAAACTGTGTTACGACAGTCAACACGATGAAACTCTCTCCAAGATTATTTATTGTTTCTGTTATTATGCTTGATCTGTAGATAACGCTCTATGGTTTGGTTTCTCAAAAAAGTACTATCTGCTGGCGTTTATTGCTGTAAATCGTGTTACTTTCTACCGGGTGTCTGTTAGATCACTAGTTATTGTATTGTTCTTTACATAGAGTAACTGAAATGTTAAACTGTTAAAATAATCGGCTTATAAGAATACTGCATATATACACTAAGCGTCGATATATCTTGTTTTGAACTTCTCAATGCGGACTGAGCGTGGCGCTCTATGAGCGTCTATGGCTGTGAGCATGTGACTCCGTGTTGCTTCAAGCGGATCATCCTGCGCACAGGATGCACATACGCGCTTCGTCCCTCCCGCGATCTCTCTTGAAGCCAATACAGAAGTAATGTAAACCATAGATATCCATAATAAAGGCTAGATGTCTTATAGCGGAATCACCATCGTCATCACCGGCGGCCATCTTGTCACAGGCAAGCTTTCTGTCAGGCTCTGTGGAACCTGATGTAAGATGAGTGATCTGGAGGAACATAAATACTCTTATCTCGCTGAAATCTTGACGGATTTACAAATGGTTTGGTTTCTTACAAACGTTATTAACATGGCTACAAATCTGGATGCTTTAACATATTGAAATAGCAGCTTTGCGTTTAGATAAACCACTTAATCGTGCAGCTTGCGTATCACGGCTAACTTACGTGCACTTTATCAAAGCTGAGACCACAATCGAGCTGTTCAATTATATAGGTTTTATTGAAACCAATAACGATTTTATGACAACCAATCTTTTGTCAAGTTAAAATAAACTTAGTTTGCATGTTTTTTTTGTTTTAAAAAAAAAAATTTAAATACAAATTTTATTATAATAATGATATTCTTATTATATATATATATATATATATATATATATATATATATATATATATATATATATATATATATATATATATATATATATATTAGCAATAGCTAGCCCTGAAAAAAACATTCAGAGCTGTATATGTGTGTGTGTGTGTGTGTGTGTGTGTGTGTGTGTGTGTGTGTGTGTGTGTGTGTGTGTGTGTGTGTGTGTGTGTGTGTGTGTGTGTGTGTGTGTGTGTGTGTGTGTGTATATATATAATTAATTTCTCATGTTGCCATTCGGTACACAGTTTTAGTAGCCTATTGATTTAACATAAATACCTTTTTTATTGCACCTGTCTGTTCTGTTCAATGTTACTTTCATATTAAAGTCCATGGTTAATAACTACATCTCTGACGTTAATAACAAACGAAACAGTTTGGAAATCGGTTGAAAATTGAGCAAGTTATGGCTATTTAAAAGTACATGCACCATTAAAACACACTGTTACGAGAGAGCGAGCTGCCTGTGACAAGATGGCCGCAAGTTGCGGACGGCGACCTCCATTGGCCAACAGCGCGCACGAGACATCTAGCCTTTATTATGGATATCTATGATGTAAACTGCAATTCCTCAACTGGCCACTAGGGACAGGCTCCAGAAGGAAGCAGAATCTCATTGTTAAAATTCTCAACTTTAAAGCAGAAAAAAACATGTTTACAGCCTGGTACAAATTGTGGTTTTGGCTTATAAGGCTAATTTTGATCTATCTTCATGACAACTCTGAGGGGGGTGAATTTTTTTATAACTCATTCGTTTACGTTATATAAAGCCTTAAGGTTCTGCATAATTAAGGGCGTGGTTACAAGTGGATAGCCATTTATCCGCCGTCTGTAGTTATTGTGTCACCTCAGCTCCGCGCACATCCCGCCTTTTTGCCCATTTTCTGTTATCCGGGAGTGACACGCGATGACTCGCTCACAAGATGGCGACGCCCAGCTCGCCCATTCTTTAAGCTTCAGAACGGCTTATCGGAATCCTATGGGTGACGTCACGGACACTACGTCCATATTTTTTTACAGTCTATGGTGCCGCTCTGTGTTATAATACCTTTGCACTATGAAAGCCTTATTAATAGCCTTTCTTGTTCTGCCCTATCTATATGTTGCTGTCTCATTAAAAAATGCACTATACATTTAAAATAAATGTACTTTATAGAAATAGGGCCTATATACTAAGAAATATATTTACTTGTTTTTCATGAATGTATTTTGTGTAACATTTTACCAGATTTACAGCTACACTTATTCACTTATGTGTTTTCCTTTACCCCCCCACTAAATGTTTATATATATATATATATATATATATATATATATATATATATATATATATATATATATATATATATATATATATATATATTTATTTATTTATTTATTTATTATTTGTTGTTTATCTTTGTAATGAAGTCTGTATTTAGTTGATTGTGTTTAACTCACAAAAGAGGGATTTTCAATTCAACACACTGAGGTTTAGAAATTCTACATAGAATTTTTAAACAAAGCTGCATTAGTATCGGTATCGACAGATACTCCAAATTTTTATTGGATCTGTCGATCGGATCGGTTCTGAAAAAATGGTATCGGTGCATCCCTAAATATAAAAGCCTATACATTTTATATAAGACCTTGAAATGGCGCTCTGTGGCGCGGCAGGATTTAAAAGGCACCAAATGCCGCCACTGGTGTGCGTACACTCATTGAAAATAATGTGTCGAATTTTAAAGACATTCCAAATTCGATACTGTGCGCATAATATTCTGTGTTATTGTTAAGACCCTAGTGCCCTAAGCCCCAGTGTTATTGTTAAGCCCAGTGTGTGACCCTCTTCTCTGCATTTAACTTAAAATACAGATAGGCTACAAAATAAACTATATTGTCGAAATATTGTAAAGTGGTCATATATACTAGGCTACACGAATGACCGTTTAAAAAACAATATGCAAAATCAAAATGTTATATCTCCATGATGGAAAGTGCATGAAAACTATTGGAAGTATGGATGAGTAGCCTAATTAGTTGGGTCATAAAAATAACGAAATTATAGTTTTTAAGTATAAAAAATGATGTAAAGAGAGACATGAGCTACTGTAAGCTATTAAAAAAGTGCTTAAAAGTCAACAACTATTCTTAAGAGGAAGCTTTTTCCCTCACATGCAACTATAGAAAGCACCGAGTCATCCGTTGGGATGAAAACGTCACTAGTTGGGTTAGAAAAATAACAAAATTATAAAGTTTTTTTAAAAGTAGAAAATAATATTTATGTAAAGAGATATATTAAAGCTACACTTTATAAAATTTTCCCCATCTAGCGGTGAAAAGGTATATGACCATCCAGTGAATATTAGATTCTGTTCCTCTCAATTCTGATTTCGTTTTAACTCCTACGGTGGCCGGTTTAGTCCAAGATTAACATGGCAATCCCCCTCTTCACATTCAAAACGGTGGCATCGAGTGTTAAAACGGAAAAGAAGAAGCTTGAATTTACGGGTATGTCCCTCTTTGGCTAATGTACTTACAAGATGGAGGAGCAACATGGCGACCAGCATTCGAACCCCTCACCCGTATGTATTTTCAATGGCATATTATAAACTTACGAGAATACTTTATTACTTGAAAGAAGTAAATATACATTAATGAGCACATATATTTTTTAAGTGTTTTTAGCTAAGAATAAATTAAAGGGGTCATATAATGGTACATGCACTTTTACAAGCTGATTGTATGGAAATGTGTGTTGGCAGTGCCTGTACACAACCATCCTGTAATGATAAAAATCCATCAAGTGTTTTTTTTTTTAAAATCTCCTTATATGTTTTCCCGTCTCAAATCGAGCCGTTCAGCCGTGTGACGTCACACGGCCATACACCCCTCCCACGACCCGCCCTGAGCGAGCTCTGTCATAGTCTGTCATTGTGAATAGGCTGGAGCAGAATGGCGTTTAAGCGATTGTAGTGTTCTGATCTTGGGTGTAATAATGAACACAGCAGTCATTTTGATGTTCCTAAATCCAAACCGCTCAAGACACAGTGGCTGAGTTTTGTTTTCGTCAATGTTTTTATGTCTGCGTGAACCGTGAAGCATTTCTCACCAGTGAGTAGTTTGAAACGCGTACACGTTTCAAGATGAATGCGGCCAAAGTGGGTAAGTTACATTATGGCATGCTTTCTTTGTATGACGTTCTCAATATAATTAATCATCGTACGTTTATATTGAACAACTCGTTATTGTGTTATTACAAACTGTACGCCAGTTTTAAAGTTAACGTGGACGTGGTAACTAACATAAGCTTAATTATGTAGATGGTTTATAAATTACTGTCAAAAAATAAATATCGTGTTGTAACAGTTATTCCACTGCGTTGATAACGTTAAGCATCACTGACAAGCCGACATTTGCAGAAATAAAGTTTTTATTGGCATTAGCTGTAACATCAATCTGTCAATGAACTAATGTAAACATCAGTAAACACATAGCATTCAACGCTAACGTTACCCTGCCTGTTCATAAAGACAGATCAGTGACATTACATTAACCAACCATTCAGAAACGTCCTGTTTAGCCTTAGTGTGTGTGTGTGTGTGAGAGAGTGAAAGCGCTCCACAGAACAGAGGAGCGGGGTGAGCAAAGCTCATTAGCATTTAAAGCTGTATGCACGAGAACAGCTTGCTGAAAACAGAGCTGTTTTTGACCAGGTAAAATGAGTGTTTTCTTACTATACTAATGAGAATTTTTTATTAATGTATATTACAAAGTTTTCATTTAGACACTAAATAATCATATTAACTTGTACAAAAATGCCATTATATGACCGCTTTAAAAAAGTTACACAGTGTAGATTTAATTTCAAATGTGCTTAAAACCTACACAGCTATTCTTAAGGAAGCTTTTTTTTTTCCTTCATGTGCAACAATAAAGCACAGAGTCATCTGTTGAGTTAGAGGCTCACGTACAACCGCAGCCTATATAGAAATTAAGCGCGGAATAAACATTTTACATTTTTCAAACTGACTCAATTGTGGTTACTGATTAGGCTACCGTAATTCTGACCCAAATTTAAAGCAATTATTTTTCAAACAGATGGAATTAGAAATACAGGCCCGCCCCTAATAAAAGCCTGCTTCAAATAAAAGCCAGTTCCCATCGGCAGTTCAGGTAAATAAAGGCCCTGGTCTTTATTTGAGGAATTACGGTATATTGTTTTAATTTGAGACATGTTATGTAAAATGGACATTTAAATGTAGACCTCTCAAGCTGTGATACCTACCAGAACCACACGGAGTTGCCAAAAATCTCCTAAATCAACCGCTTTGACTGCAAAAACCTAGCCTGACGTGGTCATACTTATTCAACCGAACCAGGAAAAACCTCAATTGGATAGACCTACAACCAATCAGAGCAACGAAGCGACGTCAACAGAGCTCAACTGCACTGTGTTGCCAAGTCCGCATCCTTTTTTTCTGGAGAACCCCCCGAGAAGCTATGGTATACTACATAGTGCACCTTTACATTCTTTTTTTTTTTTTACAACACCGGCAAAGATCGTTTATTCCAGCGATCGTTTATTCCATAAAGTTTTTACGACAAAACCCGCCAACTACTAGCCCAAGCTAGTAGTTGGCGGGTTTTGTCGTAAAAACTTTGCAACCCTGTCTGCACATGCGCTGGAATAAACGATCTTTGCCGGTGTTGTAAAAAAAAAAAAAGAATTTAAAGGTGCACTATGTAGTATTTTTGCAGTAAAATATCCAAAAACCACTAGGTCAGTGTTACATATTTTGTTCAGTTGAGTACATACAATATCCCAAATGTTTCCAACTATTTGTAAATTGTGAGAAAATTGCTATTTTAACTAAGGACCGGGACGTTTCAGCATAGCGTTTGAGGGAGTCGCCTGTCAATTGCGTCATATCTGCGTTACCCTCGGTTTTATTTGGCAGAAGCGCTTTTCTCTTAGCAGTGTGAACATGTCACAGCAGCGCCGAGCGAACACACAGAGTAACGTCATAACATCATTTTAAACACACTTAAATGTTTCTAATATGATAAACAGAGCTGATTTACTATATAATCATGACCGGAAAAAGCGGAAGTACGCGCGCCCGGCAACTGTGTCCTGTCCCGTCATAATAAAAGTCCCGGTACTCTCGAGCCATGTGTTTGTGTAACTATCGCTCCAGCGGCCGTGCTCAGCTTCACAACACTCTGTCCTGCTCTGCTTTACACTACAGTAACGTTAATAACCGCATCCATGAACATGATTTCTGCCAGAGTCCTATTTTCCACCGGCTGTGAGGTGAAGACCACGTCCCAAGATACTGTGCTCACACTTGGCGTCATCAAACTACGCATTTGTTTTGAATAGGCGCCCTCCAGTGGATGGAAAGTTGCATAGTGCACCTTTAATGATACACAGAGTACTTAGCCAACATGATCATCATTTTTGAGAGAAAAAGTGAAGGTGAATGCATATACAAACAAGCTCTCCGTTTAAGATTTGAACAAATATAATCCAAGCCCCTTTGATGACGTGCATGATTACGTTACTGTTTATCATCTGTCCGTCATCGTCTAAAGCCCGCCCTGATGATTTTACTACTCTAGTAGTAAGGCGAGGCCAGACCGAACTGCCCGACCTAAAAATTTTGTGGGCGGAGGTAAGTTCGGCTGGCATCCAGGCTAGCAAAAACCTTCTAAACACAACAAAGTCGCTCCCTCCGCTGCACGCATGCTCAGTATCTCTGTGCTCATTATCATCATCAGTTCTCTGTTAACAGTAGTTAAGTCAGTGTACTGTTAACTGAATAACTTCGGTATGTTGGTTTATTTCAACGTCAGAGAGAGAGAGTCAGACATGTCAAAAAGTGAATAACTTTTGAAATGTGTGGATTAGTGCTTACTAGAGATGCAAACTGTTTGGAACGTTTCAGTCTGATTTAGTGAACCGATTCACTAAAAAGAACCAGTTCAAACGAACGATTAGTTCGTGAACGGTCATCATTAACATTCACACATGACAGATCAAACATTATCCTTCCTGAGTGCGTGTGGAAACAAAGTGAATGTAATTTGTATTTGGCAAATTACACTGCACTGTTTTAATTACATTAGCACTGTTTTGGACTGTTTGGATTAATTAGATTACTGAATCACTGAACACTTTCCTAGAGTTTAAATGGCTTAAACTCACAAACAGAATCTCAGTTGTGATTGTATAATCACAAACGCAGAATCAGGTTAAATAGTTAGAATGGAAATTTCCTCCTACCAGTGTTATTACAGGTGCAGATGCTCAGTGTAATTGTGATAAACTAAACTCCCGACTTCTATGATCGGCTGCGTGATGCAAATTACGTTAATGTTGCAGCTTCACGTACTTCTGTAATTTATTTCCGTTAAATTAAAACTTTAAACAAAGTTAAAACTTTGTAATATATTTTAATTAAAAATTCTCATTAGTATTAAAAGAAAACACTTATTTTACCTGGTCAAAAACAGCTCTGTTTTCACCAAGCAATTCTAGTTCATACAGCTTTAAATGACAAATTAACCCGCCCCTCTGTAATGTGGGGCAGCGCAAGGAGTCGTTGCCTGTGACAACAGAGGTGACTAGTCTCTGAGAGGATAGATCATAGACCGTAAAAAAATATCAACTATCAATTTTAACTGGAGTTGGACCGGGACAAGATCACCGCTCCAACGAAAATCGACATTTAAGGCTGAACGGGGCGTTTCTGAATGGTTGGTTAACGTAATGTCACTTTGATCTGTCTTTATCATGTACTGGCAGGGTAATGTTAGCACGAATGCTACGTGTTTACTGATGTATAAGGTAGTTCATTGACAGATTGATGTCACACCTAATGCCAATAAAAACTTTTTTTCTGTTAATGTCGGTTTGTCAGTGATGCGTAACGTTATCTATGCATTGTAATAACTGTTACAACACAAATTATTTTTAGATAGTAAAAGACACCAACCATTATAAACCATCTAATTAAGCTTAGTGTTAACTTACCACATCCACGTTAACTTTAAAACCAGCGTACACAGTTTCTAATAACACAATAACCATAACGTGTTGTTCATTATAAAAGTGGGATTATTAATTATATTGAGAACATCATGCATAGAAAGCATGATGTAACGTTACCCAGTAAACTTAAGCTGCAGTTCATTGTGAAGCGTTTCAACTTGTTGTTGAGGGGCAGCATAAACACGAAGAGCTGGTACAGATCTTTATTCAGGAGCAGCTGAATTAAATGTTCAGATTTAGGAACATCAGAATGACTGCTGTGTTCATTATTACACCCAAGAACAGAACACCACAATCGCCCAACGCCTCTACAATGGCAGACTGTAGCGACCATAGACATATAGATTTGAAACCTATATGATGTCTATGGTAATAACGACAGCTTGTGCTCGCTCAGGGCGGGTCTGAGATGAAATGCTGCTTGTCACTCAACAGTCGTGGGAGGGGTGTCCGATCGTGTGACGTCACACATCGAACAGCTCGATTTGAGACAGGGGAAAACATGAGGAGATAATAAATAAAAAAAAACACTTGATGGATTTTTATCATTATAGGATGGTTGTGTACAGGCACTGCCAACACAAATTTCCATACAATCAGCTTGTAAAAGTGCATGTACCATTATATGACCCCTTTAACGCGTTAACGACTTTTAATTAATTGCATGCATAACGCGTTAATGTCGACATCCCTTTATATATTACATGTTTGTATTTTTTCCCCTTTTTGGTCTTATTAAATGATCAGGGTAATGTAATATTATAATTTTTTTATGTAAAATTTTTTAATTAATCATATCAGAACTTTTGTATGTGTAATGTAAAAATTACAACATATGCAATGCCACTGAAAACCAAAACGAGACATTTCAAAGAAAGGAAAAACAAAAAAACTTGGAATTAGGAAAACACTGATAACATTTTTCAATCGATCCAATACTAATATCCAAAAAACTTAATTAGAGAAAACTTACAGACTTAGAGAAAATAATTAAAAATATATAATCATAATCTATGAAATGTATATTATGAACTAGGGTTATGTACCTATAATTCAGAAGCAAAAGTAATTCCAGAAAAAAATATTGGGTGCACGGTAATTTTATAAAATCTAAACTTTTAGTGTAAAAATAGCATTAGTGGAGAATGTTTTTGTAAATCTGGTAAAATGAAAAACACAAACAAACAACAACAACAAAAAAAAACTAATTACAAATTGCGATTTGTATTATAAAATACATGAAAAATGATTTGCTGAAAATAAATTAATGTTGTCAGTCGATTAAAAAAAAAAACTAGATTTATAAAAACAATTCTCTGATTAATCATGATCAATTGTAATTAAAAACATGTAAATTTGTATACATTTTTAATATAGTTCACAATGTAATAGTTTCACAGTTAATCCTCAAATTAATGTAGAAACAACATAAATACAGTATATTTTAAATATTTGTTTAATAGCATCTTTTTATGAATGGCCAGTATCACAGATATACTGATGTCAATGTCAATGAATTTTTTTTTTTTTACGTTAATCATTAATTCAATACATTATTGTAAATATCAGTACTATAGTGGAACAGTAAAACAAAATAGATTGTTTAAAACTGTAATATTTATTGCACAGACCTCAACTGGCCATCAAATAAATCTAAAAATAAATGATGCTCCTTAAGAAAAGTCTACCAAAAATAGAAAAGTAATAATAATAAAAAAAATAGCCTAATTTACATAGCCTAGACTCTTTGTAGTACAAATTAAAATTCTTAAACTGTCACACAACTGGTAGATATACGGTAGCCTGCTTGAAGTATTTTCTTCCTCACAAAAGTAAACAGTTTAACAAGAACTGCTCTCAAGGCTTGTTTGTAGGGTGGGCTTACCCATTCTCTTGTGGGTATTTTCTCAATGGGTGTGTTTACATGCACGTTCTTAAGCCGATAATAAGCCGACAATGAACATGGTCATGTGAACGCGGTAACCTTTCTGTAACGTTTTCTTTAATCGGAGTAATGTTATAAACGGCTTAAGCATAAACCGGTCAGGACAGGTAGTTTTCTTCCTCTTACCTTGATTTCGCGCTGCATGTAAACGCATTAACCTGCTTTCTATCAGCTTTTTGGAGTGCGATATCTGTGATAGGCAGTGTTGGGAATGTTACTTTAAAAAAGTAATTAGTTATAGTTACTCACTACTTGTTCCAAAAAGTAACTGAGTTAGTAACTGAATTACTCTATAATAAAAGTAACTCGTTACCAGGGAAAGTAACTATTTGTGTTACTGTAAAAAAAAGTGGCTATAAGTCATATAATTTTGATTTTTTTAAAAGGGATAGTTCACTTTAAAATGAAAATTCTGTCATCATTTACTCACCTTCAAGTTGTTTCAAACCTGTATGAATTTCTTTCTTCAGCTGAACACAAGGGAAGATATTTTGAAGAATGTCAGTAACCAAACGGACCAAAAGGAAAAAAAAAAAAAAACACTATAAAAGTCAATGGCTCCAGTTAACTGTTTGGTTACTGACATTCTTCAAAATATCTTGAGTATTGGCAGCGAATACTCTGCATGTGATGCCAGTTCATAATCTTCTCTTCTCCAGTGTTGATCTAATAGGCACCCGGTAGCAAGTAAACTCCAGCATCTTGGAGAGAGCTTTGCTAGGGATGCATTGGAGTTTTGCCAATACTGATATCCCCTTTGTTTGGAAACAACTCCAAGTATCTCCTCTGCAGGGATTATAACCAAATTATATTTCATTTCTTTAGTTTTGAGCAAAAAAAGTGTGCTTTCTTTTTTCGGTTTCAGAGTTCTGATGTCTCCTTGCCAAAATGTTACTTTGTAGACCTAAATATGAAGTTGTAATGAAGTTCATATGAAGTTGTAAAGTAATGAAGTTCTTTTTACAATGAGAAATCTTTGAAAATAACTAACAAATATTTTCTTACAGCTTGCGCGTGGGCCCCACTAGAGGGTTCGGAGCTCATACGCCATCGTCTCAAAAAATCCTGTGGAAAACACTATATTTGTTTCAGCCACCCTTATTTGAAATATGCAGATTCAATCTAAAATGCATAATGTTTTGTTTTATATCAAATACTAATACGATAGCTGTTATAATAATTGTTGTGATTGTGTAATAACTTTTTGCATTCATGAAATGTGCATTCATTTCCATTTGAGAGATTGCATAGAAAAGCTAAAGGTCTTGTTTATGTGTTGATGTGACATCTTCCACAGGATGCGCTAAAGTTTATGCACCATGGGAAAAGACGCAAACTTATGACTGGTGACATTGACCATGCTCTTAAACTAAGAAACGTGGAGGTAAGAACTGAAAAATTAAGAGGTTTTTGTTTCCTCTGTCTAACTCATGCTTGGTGAATCGCAACATTCAGTACCGTTCACAAATTCTTTCTCCTATGTATAGCAAGTTTTTCTTTAATTGTACTTGTCTCCTTTAGCCGCTGTATGGATTCCAGTCTCAAGAGTTCATCCCATTTCGCTTTGCGAGTGGAGGTGGCAGAGAATTGCATTTTTATGAAGAAAAGGAAGTGGATCTTAGTGACATCATCAACACACCTCTCCCTCGAGTTCCTCTTGATGTTTCACTCAAAGGTAGTTAACAAGCATTCCTAATCTCATATGAAATCAGATTATTTGGCATTTGGATGCAAGTACCAAACCTAGTGAATGGCTTACTTAGCATATATAGCATTATAGACACTAGGGATTTCACAATTCTCAATATAATATTGAACTGTTCGGTACGGCATTCAAGGTTTAATACGTGCTTGTGAATTGAGTTTTTTTGGGTTGCGTTTTTATTTAATTATATCTCTTTCTCTTAGTTTTAAATATTTCTCTGTTTATTTTGCCTCAATTTGAGTGTGCTTGTCAGTCTACGTGCTTATATGAGCAAATATCCAAACATATGCACTAACGTTAGGAGGTGTTTAGCCACGTTTTAAAGCCTTGCCGGCTTACTGCGCTAATACTGTCAAATACACACATGGTTAACATGTATATAAACATTCGGTTATGTCTAAAGTGAAAGTAAAATCGCGAATGTCTGTATATGAGATGCGAGCAGGTCTTATGCTGCATTCACGTGCTCTCGGAATTATCGTAAATAATAGTTTCCTAGGTAAAAATCGCACATGAACGCCCTCCCATTTCAAAATTTAAATCGGATGAGCTCGTAATCAAAACTTCGGAAGTGGGAATTATCAAATTTCCGCTAGGGCGTGAAGGCAGCATTAGCAGCGCAGCCTAAAGGCCGTTTCACACTGCAAGAATGAGCAACGCGTGAGCAACACGTATTTTTATTCGCCGCCCATGTAAATCAATTAGTGCATTCACACCGGGAGCAGCAGCAGCGCTTGAGCGTCAAACAGGAACGTCGCGTGAGCAGCAGTGAAGCAGGAGTTTCGGTGGTGAGCCTATTTTTGCTGCGCTGCTGATGCTCAATTAAAGTGAAAGTACACTTTTAATGGACAAAATAAGTATGACTTCACACAAAAAGTGCCCAAAATGCACACAAGAAGCACGTGTAGTGTGTTTTAATGAACTGGAGTATAGAAGAATAAAAATAAAGAAGAATAAAAAATATCAGTAGAAGATTTACCCATTTAAACTTGAACTTCAAACGTGAAAGTATGGTCATGATTATAACAAATAAAGTAAACTAGCCAGAAAACATGATAAACTTACTTTTAGTTTAGAATCTAACACCCAGAGAGGTATAGGCTCTAGCATTGTGGGAGCCGCTGCTGTGACGCTGTATAAACGCTTCCAGTGTGAATACTCTCACGCGTCTGCAGCTGCAGTGACGGTGTAGTTACGCTGATGTGCAGCTCACGCACTGCAGTGCTCACCCTTGTGGTTTGAAATGGCCGTAATGATTTGTCCTTAAAGGGACAGTTCACCTCTAAAATTATGTTAAAGGGGGGGTGAAACACTCAGTTTCAGTCAATCTCATGTCAATCTTGAGTACCTATAGAGTAGTATTGCATCCTTCATATCTCCGAAAAGTCTTTCGTTTTATTATATTTATAAAAGAAATATAGGCTGTACCGAGTCTTCCCGGAAGAAAAAGGCGTATCGTGTGGGCGGAGCTAAAGAATGATGAGTGCGACAAAGCGGTGACGTCCTGAAGCGTGGAGAAACCCATGGCTATCGATCAGATTCAGCTAATACAGATATGATCCAGAATCGGATTCGGAGGCTGAAATGAATTGAACAGGAGAAACAGCAACAGCAGGACGTCCGTCTTTGTGGTATGACTGTATTTAGTGGCCGGTCAACATTTGTGTGTGTTAACTCGCAGTTTATGAGGACATGATTCGGTTTATGGACTATTGTATGCGACTTAACCTTAGCAGTAGCAAGCAAAAGGGTTTTGCACTTCAGACTAGTGTAACGTTACAATACTAAGGAGTAGTGTTGTCAAAAATATCGATATTTCGATATATATCGATACTGGAATATCTGAAACGATACGATTCTCAGTTTTTACAGTATCGATACCAGCTGCGCTCTCCTCTCCGACCGAAAGCGAGTTGACACACACACCGGCATATTCTCACTCAGCCCGGTTAACCTCTGAGCACGGCGAACTCGCGTTCTGCTGGACTTTTTCCTCATGACAGTGTGTTAGTGTTAGTGTGTGATCGGTCTGAATTTCGGGCAGGATTGCACATAAATTAATTTTACTAATCCCCGCAGATTTCGTGCTCACATCTGAAGCGCACACACACAGCCTACCGGAATAAAGCCGCCTCTGACATGATACAAGTGCAAACATTTGCTTCTTTTTCCAGCATATTATTGGTCAAATACACTCAAAGAACTATCAGTGCACATCTGGAAGAGTATTAACGTAAACACAGTCGCAAACAGATCAGGAAGAAATGAAGAATGAGTAACAGGAGCAGTGTTTATGATCCACGCGTCCGTTAGTCTTAAAGGGACCGCAGTCATTTGTTATTCAAACTACAAAAAGACAAACGATCAACTGCTCTCGACTGATCAACTTGTGTAACTTTAATAGTTTCATCTGTACGCTATTGAATTTTTTACAAAGAACATTATCCAATGTTGTTTTAAATGTAATTACTATGCATTTTTTAATTCAGTTTCTTATCTGAATGTTAGACCTACCTGAAAAAATAAAGCAGTCTATTTAATTTGTATCTTCTATTCTATTGCATTTATTTGTGCTATTGTTTGTAATCTGTTTATTTGTTCTTATTTTATTACTGTTTACTCGTCTTTTTAAATTCAATTTACCATTCGAAAATCAAGCTTTCTTGTGCTGTGTGTAAGCTATTGCAACACAATTACCCCATTGTAAAAAATACATTGAGATAGCAAAAATTTGTGAGATAATTTTAATAGTAATTGATCAATTGATCAATAATTGTTCAAATCAAAATGATGCCCAACCCTAAGGAACATGCTGGCCACATGAATTTTTAGTAAAAAAATAACAATGAATAATAACAAGTTCTGTTGTCATATTAAGCATCTTATCTTTTTTTTTTTACTGTGGTATCGATTTAGTATCGATATATCGATATTTTAGTCTGGTATCGTATCGAAGTCATAATTTTGGTATCGTGACAACACTACTAAGGAGAATGTTTAATTAAAGTATATTACAAACTTTTCATTTAGACACTAAAGAATCATACTAAATTGGTAAAAATGGCATGATATTACCCCTTTAAAAACACACACATTTTGTCATAATTTGCTATAACCAAAGTAAACAGATTGAAGGGTGATTCTCACAAAGATGTATTTTTTGCAAGCTTCAAAGATCATTGGAGACTCCAAAAGGAAACCAAATGAACAAATATATGGAGAGTCCATATAATTCTATTAGAGTGCGTATCGGGCCACATTTTTCTGTCCGAGCCGGCCCGCGTCCGACAGAGCAGTAAACGAATCCGACCCGAGCCCGACAGGCATTAAGATGTTTATGTCCAAGCTCGACCCGACAGTTAAAATAATTTTTTTCCCTCATATACTAATGACACATGTAGCGTTTGTTTGTGTGGAAAGCCCGCTTTTATTAAGCAACTGTAGGAAGCCATTCTGAAATGTTTACAGACGAGCGCATCAGTACACGCATGGGGTATCAAACGTTACACAGAGCCCAATCAAATAGCCAACTGAAATTAAATGAACAAAGGTCTACTAAAAATGGCCCAAGCTAAGAGAACAAAACATTAACATTATACATTTGAAATGCTTATTGAACTGAAAGTCACCATTTTTCTCAAACTGTATGGTTCCTAAACTGCAACATGGGATCTATTCACACAATCTATCCATCAAAGTTCAGGCTAATCAAGGTTTTATGCAGAAAAAGAATTGCATCATTAACTGTTGATGGCTTCAAGGCTGTCCTCCTCTGCTCGATGGTCCTGCCAGCAGTGCTGAAGTTGCGCTTGTTGCTACTGCTGCTGGCTGGAATGACAAGGATGCCGCGGGCAATACGCATGTGTTGCGCGCTGGTTACGCCTTGTTGTCACAGTGACATAAACAAATTTCCACACACAGGAAGACGGATGTCATGTTAGGGTAATATTTTACATTTATTTTAATCACAAAAACAAACCATTGCATCAAGTTAAACAGGCCCATTGGCTACTTGCATAATAAGCCGTTTTAAATTTGAAAGGTTCAATTCCTTATCGAGTTGACGTGCCCGAGCTCGACCCGAACGTCATTTCTAAATATCTGTCCAAGCCCGGCCTGTTGGGTACCGTCGAGACCTGTCGGGCTCGGGTCGGGTATCCATCCTCTAAATTCTATTATATAATAAATTTGTACATACCTAAGCACCCATGAAAAAACAAACATTACTAAAGAACCTTTACAGAATTCATCACAGTGTATATAGTATGTGTACAGAGCAACAAAACAACAAGAAGTTTTTATTTTAGACATTTTATGTAAAATGGATGTAACCCCTTTGAATTGTACTTTCATATTTTTCTTTATTTTGAGTCCTAAATTACATTTGTTTGTAACTACTTTTAATTTGTAAACCACAAGGAATCTCATGTAGCTTTGATGCAGTACTATGATTATCCACTAGAGGGCGGTTAACTCGGTATGTGGTATGTTGTGTGAGTCGATCTATATCGAATTCAGACGAAGAAGCCAGCTGAACATGCACGCACGAGGTTGCCGATATCCTGTTACTGAGGAAAAAGAACCAGTCAATGTTTTTGATTTACTGGTGTTTCTTTTGCGAGAACTCTGATTGATTTTTTTGAATGCTGATTCTGTTTGAATGATCTACGTTACCTTTGAACGGCGAGCCAGACCCTGATCTACGATTCAAAAGAATCATCGCGATTCAACACGGATCGAATTGAGAGCTAAGCACATTCAACTTCGGACACAATATCAACCATTTTTCCTTGATTCATGGTGCTGAGCAACAAACAGAATATTGTGTATTGGCGTAAATTGTGAAAGGTTGTTTTCTAAAGTTGTTTAAATCTTTGTAATAAAATTGCCGGCTGTAAATTGCTTGAATTTAATTTGGCCCAAAATCTCTACTTTTTAAATCCTCCTAGAGCCGAACCTAGGCCTTATCTAACCTCTATTTGATAGAGTATATTGAATACTTATTCTGTTGCCCCGTTACAGCCCTTTTTGTGGCGAGCCCAGCCAGGAGGATTTTATTTTTAACAGCCTGTTATAAGTACATTGAGACAGCAGCGAAATTCCACGTTTTATTTTCTGGATTATTATTTTTTTTGTGACTGAGCACAATGAGTGTGTCTGATATTGAGAAGTGTTACAATGTGAAAGCACGACATTCCTTATATGTGTTAGGCATTACTGATAATGACACAGATGATGACATTATTGCAACTTTTGAGAATTATGGGGTCATTGTAAAATTAGTAAGAGTAGCTCCCTCTACTGGGCAGATAGGACAACCCATTGTTATAGTTGAGTTTGATGCACACACGCCTGTCACATTTCTTGAGCCTAATTTCCCCCTAGAAATTAAAGGGGGGGTGAAACACTCAGTTTCAGTCAATCTCATGTCAATCTTGAGTACCTATAGAGTAGTATTGCATCCTTCATATCTCCGAAAAGTCTTTAGTTTTATCATATTTATAAAAGAAATATGGGCTGTACCGAGTCTTTCCGGAAAAAACCGAGCGCCTGGAGGCGTATCGTGTGGGCGGAGCTAAAGAATCACAAGCGCGCAAAGCGGTGACGTCCTCAAGCGTGGAGAAACCCATCTATCTCAGCTAATACAGATAATGATCCACAATCAAATCTGAGGCTGAAATAAACTGAACAGGAGAAACGGCAACATCAGGACGTCCGTCTCTGTGGTATGTAAGTTACTGTATTTAATGGCCTCTCCACATTTCTGTGTCTTTACTCGCAGTGTATGAGGACATGATTCGGTTTATGGACTATTGTATGCGACTAGACCTTAGAAGTAGCAAGCAGAACGGTTTTGCACGTCAGACTAGTGTAACGTTATACAGAACAACAATGGAGTAACCGTTAGCGCATTTGAATGACGAAGCACGCGATCGTATCGTTTACTGATGTTTACTCATGCGACGGTAGCCAATAGCAGAGACATTTGAAGTTGATTTACTCACCGGCATCTTCCAAAGCAGGACCGCTCTGTCAAAAACACACTTCTTTGGTATGATTTGGTGAAGTCCTGTGACAGCAGTGACCGTGGAAATCCACTTTGCGACGCGACTGAAGCGATGCCTTGAAGCTTCCCGTCATTTCTGCGTTCAAATCGGTTCAAATGCAGCGCTGCCTTCCCGGGGCGCGTCATAAGTGTTCACGGAGGACTGGATCTGCACCTGAGAGATTGTTTACAGCGTGCATTTCCTCTCTCTCCCTCTAGTCACGCGCGCGCACCCTTCCGGGAGAAGAGCCCGTACAGCCCATACAAGGACCTTCCGCTCTATTTAACGTCAATTAGACCCATACTCGAAAAAAACTCGCCGAAACTTGTGAGAAACCGGAAGGAGTATTTTTAACACAGAAATACTCCATCAAACGTCCAACATTAGTTTTTGAAACTTTGTCTATGTTTAGGATGGGAATCCAAGTCTTTAAAGGTGTAAAAAGCTCAGTATGCAGGAAACAGCATTTCACCCCCCCTTTAAGAGTGTGCGAAACCCAGCAATTGCATGGTATGCAGATAACATTAAAGTGCTAGCACAGCCCCATGCCCAAGTACGAAGTTTATCCATTGAGACAAGTGATGACAGTGATGATGTGGTTCCTGAAGAGGTCTCTTCTGACAACAGTGACTTTATTCCAAAGAAGTATATAAAAAGACAGCCAATTAAGAAGCCAAAATCAAAGTCACGTGCCTTTAGCTTGGACAGCAAGCCTGATCCTGTTGTGAGGAAAAAAACGCCAAAGCCTGCCATTAACACACTTACCAATGACGACCTTAACCCTCCTGAGATCCAGCGTATAGTGGTCGAGCATGTCATTAAGAATGATGCTTTTTCTGCACAGACCCACTCCAAATGGCTGCGTTCCTTCTCAGGAAAAGTACCTAAGCCCCCAGGTGAAGCTGACTTTGATACTTTGTGTCTACATGTTGACCTTCTGTTGCAGGATTCTCTTCCAATAGATATCCAGCGCAGGAAAATCTTAGAAAGCCTCTTGCCACCAGCTTCTGATATGGTTAAACAGCTTGGTTCTACAGCTCCTCCTAAAGACTATGTGAAGCTCTTAGACTCTGCATATGGCTTAGTTGAAGATGGTGATGAAATCTTCGCCCGTTTCCTGAACACCAACCAAGATCCTGGTGAGAAAGCATCTGATTACTTACAAAGATTACAAACACTGCTTAGTACATCTGCACATCGTCAGTTGCTGAAACAATTTCAGCGTGGTTGCTGGGATCACTCATTAATACTTACCCTTCAGCTGGAAGCCAAAGCCCAGACACCACCTGACTTTGCAGAGCTTTTGTTGCTGCTCAGAACTGAGGAAGACCGACGTGCAGCAAAACTGGACAGAATGCAATGACACTTAGGCGGTTCAAAGCACAAAGCTGCAATTCACAAACACAAACCTGAGTCCAAATTGACAGAATACCCAAACACGGTGACACCTAAAGTGGAGATGCAAGCTCAGCGGGTAACAGCTAAACTAGGGGTGCACCGATCCGATATTAGGATCGGATATCGGCCGCGATACTGACGACAAAGCTGGATCGGGGATCGGAAAAATGAACAGATCCACAGGCCGATCCAGGTGTTTTTTTGTTTTGTTTTTTTAATCGCAGCAGAACCCTACGTCATTCATCAGCTTCACGTGTGTCGCGTGCTCGAAGCAACATGGAGCGAGCCAGAGAGTCGGATGTGTAGAGATATTTTATGCTTGCCACGCCAACTAGTTCATCTGTCGGCAATAATACTACCAATTTAATCCAGAAACACCATGTTAAGGAGCACGCTGCATTCCTGCAGCTCAGTAAAACTAAAGGAATGGACAATGTAGCCCAGCAGCTAACTTTGCAGGATGCAAAGAATTAATTTAGTGTAAGTGACTGATAGTGGATAATGCTAATGTAATGAACTGACGGTAACAACGCGCTGTTGACGCTCGCGCAAAATTATTATTATTATTATTATAAATTATTATTAATTTAACAATAGTATCGGATCGGTATCGGGTATTGACAGATACACAAAGCCCAGGCATCGGTATCGGTATCGGGACTGAAAAAGTCGGAACGGTTTACCCCTAAGCTAAACCACCAAAACCCTGGTTTTGCTTCAGATGCGGTGAAGAAGGCCACATAGCTAGGACATGTGAAGGTTCCATCAACAAAGCGCTTGTGGACCGAAAGTACAAAGAGCTCAAAGCAAAACAAGATGAATGGAAATGAGTGGAGTGCCGTTAAACTGGACGGGGTTTCAGTAACGGGACATACTGGGGCCCATTGCAACACAGAATGTCCCAATAAACAGAAACAAGAAGAAACAAGATGTCAAGCTCACTCCAGTCTTTCTTGTCATGAAAGTGAGTTAATCTCTGGCATAAATGCACAGCAGAAATTGTTATTGAGGGGCAACGTTGCAACTCTCTTCTTGATTCAGGGTCACAAGTGACCACAGTGTCCAAGTCTTTCTACGATACATATCTGTCATCCTCTCCAATCCTCTCTCTCGATGATCTTATTGAAGTTGAAGGAGCTGGGGGCCAGACCGTACCATACTTGGGCTATACTAAAGTTAGTATACATTTCCCAGAGAATATTGCTGGAAAAGCTGAAACAGTCTCTACACTTGCACTTGTCATCCCTGACTACAAATTCAATGCGGAAGTTCCAGTAGTGGTTGGAACCAACACCCTTGACCTATTGTTTACATCTTGTGTTACAAACGACAGCAGTTATGCTGCTCCAAAAGACAAATTCCAACATGCACCTTTTTTGAAAACTGTTGCACAGATACCTCCTGGGACAAAGCAGCGGTAAAGTGGGCCAAGTCAAGCTACAGGGTCAGAAATGTGTTGCCATTCCAGCGGGTCAAAAGATGGTCCTGGATGGGTATGCTAGGAATGTAGAAACAGTTGCTGATGCTCCGCTTGTAGTAGAGCCATCCACTCACTCCAGCCTCCCTGGTGGTCTGCTTTTGTGCAGCTACGTCCTGACCAGTCCCAGACAGACCTCTTTTAAAGTCCCTATTATCCTCCAGAATGAAACAGCACATGAAATCACACTCCCAGCTAACTGTTGTTTAGCTGAGCTCTATATTCCGTCAGCTCTGTCCTCCTTAATGAATACCTTAGCTAAAGAAAAAAAGCCAAGTGTTGTGTCTTCCACTACTAAAGTCGGCTGCAATGCTCTGTTCCCCCAATCCTGAAAATAAGGTCACATTCGATTTCACAGATTCATCTCTTTCTGAAGAGTGGAAAGTTAGAATCACAACAAAGCTCAACTCCATCCATGAGGTATTTGCAATGAGTGACCTTGACTATGGGCACACTACAGCTGTCAAGCACAGAATTCGGCTTTCAGATCCAACTCCTTTTAAACAGAGAGTGAGGCCCATCCACCCTTCAGATTATGGAGCTGTTAGGCTTCATCTCCAGGAGCTTAAAGATGCAAATATAATTTGTGAATCGGAAAGCCCCTTCGCTTCACCAATAGTTATTGTGAAGAAGAAGAACGGTGCTATCCTCCTGTGCATAGACTACCGAAAACTAAATAATCAGACGATCAAAGATGCCTACGCACTGCCTAAAATTGAGGAAACGTTTTCTGCATTGACAGGATCCAAATGGTTTTCTGTCATGGATCTTAAGTCGGATTATTATCAGGTGGAGGTTGAAGAGGAGGATAAGTACAAGAAGGCATTTGTAACACCTATGGGCTTCTGGGAATTTAATATAATTCCGCAGGGAGTGACTAATGTGCCTAGTACATTTCAGAGTGTCATGGAAAAGTGCATGGGCACTTAACATCTCAAAGAAGTCCTTGTCTTCCTCGACGATCTCATCGTTTTCTCAAACAGCCGGGTAGGAACATGAAGAACGCCTCATGAAAGTCCTGAACCAGCTGAAAGAGTTTGGTCTAAAACTATCTCCAAACAAATGCCACTTTTTCATGAAATCTGTGAAATATCTGGGACATATTGTTTTGGAGAAAGGCGTAGAAACAGACTGAAAAAATCTCTGCACTCACCACCTGGCCAAAGCCGACAAATATCAGTGAACCGAAGTCCTTTTTGGGTTTCACCGGGGATTATCGGAGGTTCGTTAGAGATTACTCCAAAATTGCCAAACCATTAAATGCACTAACAGTTGGCTGTTGTCCACCTCGAAGGAATGCAAGGGGTTTTAAACCTGCCTCCAATTCTGATTTCAAGAAACCTTTTGGTGGTAGTTGGACGCCTGAGTGTGAGACCGCATTCCAGACACTAATCCAGAAGCTGACCACAGCCCCGGTATTGGGATTTGCAAATCCAAAATTACCATACATCTTACATACAGATGCTAATCTCCATGGTCTTGGTGCTGCCTTGTACCAAGAACAAGATGGTTGTATGAGAGTGATTTCATTTGCAAGCAGAGGGTTGTCAAAATGTGAAAGGCGTTATCCCACCCACAAGCTGGAATTTTTAGCCTTAAAGTGGGCAGTGACGGATATGTTCTATGACTATCTGTATGGGGCCGAGTTCACCATCATGACCGATAATAATCCCCTCACATATATATTAACGTCTGCCAAGCTGGACACCGGTGGCTTGCGGCCCTGTCTACTTTCAACTTCAGCATTTGCTACAGAGCTGGGAAGAAAAATCAAGATGCTGATGGTCTCTCCAGGCGACCGCATGATCAGGTAGATACCGATGACAGTTCCCAGGCTGAAGATGACCGCATCAGTCAGTTTATCTCCCAGTTTCTGAATGAAGAAAATAGGATTTCTTTTCCTAAGGAAGCAGTGGTAGCCATTTGTCAAAAGTATCAACTGTTGGACACACTGTGGCAGAAAAAGATGCCAATTTACCTGTTGCTCTGGAATGTCTTGCCATTGATGCTAATGCCATCCCAGTTGAATTCTCAGAAGCTGAACTTCTTCCTGGTTTCAGCACCCTTCCCAGGATGTCGCAACAGGATTGGGCTGCAGAGCAAGCAAATGATCCTATCATTAGTAGAGTGACTCACTTCTTGAACACTGGCAAATGTCTTTCTTACTGTGTAAGGCAGCAAGAAAACTGAGAAGTCCAACTTATACGTCGACTGATTCACCAACTTGTAGTTCTTGATGGAGTCCTCTACAGGAAGTGTATGGATAGAGGAGAGCCCTTCTATCAGCTAGTTCTACCTCAAAAATACAAGGAAGTTGTCTTAAAAGCTTTGCATGACTCGGTAGGTCATATGGGAGTGGAGCGGACATTGGATTTAGTTCGTACGCGTTTCTATTGGCCAAGGATGTCTTTGGATGTTGAAACCAAGGTCAGTACCTGTGAGCGGTGTATCAGAAGAAAGGCAAAAGCTGAAAAAGCATTTTCCCCTTGTTAACATCGAGACCAGCCGACCTTTAGAACTAGTCTGCATGGACTACCTTTCTCTTGAGCCAGATGGTAAAGGTACTAAGAACATTTTAGTCATCACTGATCATTTTGTAAAGTATGCTGTAGCAATTCCAACAGCTGATCAAAAAGCAAGGACAGTTGCTAAAGCACTTTGGAGTAACTACTTCATTCATTATGGGATACCAGAACGCCTGCACAGTGACCAGGGTCGAGATTTCGAATCTGACATGATCAAAGATCTTTGTCTTCTACTGGGTATAAAGAAGACTAGGACCACTCCTTACCACCCACGTGGAAATCCCGTGGAGCGGTTTAACCGAACTCTTCTCCAAATGCTCGGAACTCTTCTAGAAGAAGACAAGACCAAATGGCGTGATTTTGTACAGCCTCTGGTACATGCCTATAACTGTACGAAAAATGACACCACCGGTTTCTCACCTTATCAGTTGATGTTTGGAAGACAACCAAGCCTTCCCATCGATGTAGCCTTCGGTATCAAGCCTGAAGGGGAAAAGAGAGTTAGTCATGCCGAGTATGTCTTGAAAAGCTTCAAGAGAGTCTGCAAGAAAGCTACAAGATTGCTGTTGAATACAGTAAGAAGACAGCTCTTCGCAACAAGCAACGATATGATTTGAAGGTGAGAGAATCCACTTTACAAGCTGGAGAGCGTGTTCTCGTCAAGAATGTTGGCATAAGAGGCAAGCACAAGATTGCTGACCGATGGAGCAAGACAATCTACCAAGTAGTCAAGCAAATAACTGATTCTCCAGTCTATATTGTGAAGCCTCTTATTACTGACAGACCTGAAAGAACCCTACATCGAGATTTACTCTTGCCCTGTGGTTTCTTAGCACCTGCCAATTCCAGTGATGAAGAGAACAGGATGGAGGGAAAGGAAAGAACGACTTGTTCTAGTGACTCACCAACTGTTCTGGAGGATGGTAATGAACAAGCTTATGATGTTGATGGAGAAACAGATTTATACTTTCCCCGAATCATCCAGGATAAGCCATATCCTATCGTAACAATTGTCAAGGAAGTGCCTTACACACACGGGGAGGAAAGTTCCTGTGAGACAGCACTGGATCCAAATGCAAACTCATTTGAAACTTGTGGAGATGTGGAAAATCTTGATGTTGGATTTGAGCATGTGAAATTTGATGGGGGAAACGCAGAAGAAGTAGCTTTCTCTGAAAAGGGGGAAACACCCTTACCTGAGGATACCCTGAAAGAAAATGTGGAAAACTCACCTGTCAAGGAACTGGATTCGGAGGCTGTTGAAGTCAACGATGATAAGTTTGAGGAGTTGATCCGGCATAGAACGAAACCTGTTGAGGGAAAAAGAGATGGAATGAGGAAAGAGGACAACAACAGTGAAATACAGATTGAGGAGAACGTTGAAAGAAATGGAAATACCCCTTTGCACAAAATACCAGAGCCGGAGTCCAGACGTTCTATCAGAATCAGGGAGCCACCTGATAGGCTAACATACACTTCATTAGGAAACCCCTTAGTGTTAGTCATGCAATCCCTGTTAAGTGGGTTAAACAAAGCCTTCACTCAAGCCCTTGAGTCAGATGATTACCCTGAGGTTAGAATACTGACACCTGATAGAGCAATGATTTTATAAGTACACCACATGCAGAGACGCATGCAGGTTCAGGAGAGGAGGATGTAACCCCTTTGAATTGTACTTTCATATTTTTCTTTATTTTGAGTCCTAAATTACATTTGTTTGTAACTACTTTTAATTTGTAAACCACAAGGAAACTCATGTAGCTTTGATGCAGTACTATGATTATCCACTAGAGGGCGGTTAACTCTCCGGTATGTTGTGTGAGTCGATCTATATCGAATTGAGACGAAGAAGCCAGCTGAACATGCACGCACGAGGTTGCTGATATCCTGTTACTGAGGAAAAAGAACCAGTCAATGTTTTTGATTTACTGGTGTTTCTTTTGCGAGAACTCTGATTGTTTTGTTTTTTTTGAATGCTGATTCTGTTTGAATGATCTACGTTACCTTTGAACGGCGAGCCAGACCCTGATCTACGATTCAAAAGAATCATCGCGATTCAACACGGATCGAATTGAGAGCTAGGCACATACACACACACACACACAAAAGGCCTTTACACTCGAACATTTGAGTGTTACACCCACACAAGGAATCCAGAAGGACTATTGGGACTGTTTTCTTTTTTTCTTTTTTTTTTCTTCCTGGACTTCACATTCAACTTCGGACACAATATCAACCATTTTTCCTTGATTCATGGTGCTGAGCAACAACCAGAATATTGTGTATTGACGTAAATTGTGAAAGGTTGTTTTCTAAATTTGTATAAATCTTTGTAATAAAATTGCCAGCTGTAAATTGCTTGAATTTAATTTGGCCCAAAATCTCTACTTTTTAAATTCTCATAGAGGCGAACCTAGGCCTTATCTAACCTCTATTTGATAGAGTATATTGAATACTTATTCTGGTGCCCCGTTACATGGACATATAAATGTAGACCTCTCAAGCTGCGATACTGAACAGAACCACACGGAGAAGCCAAAAAAACTCCTAAATCAACTGCTTTGACTGCAAAAACCTACGATTACTAAACACAAAAACGTCGCTCCCTCCGCTGCACACATGCTCAGTATATCATCGGCTCTGCTGCTCGTGTTCATTATCATTATCAGTTCTCTCTTAACAGTATGGTTAAGTTCGTGTGCTGTTAACTGAATAACTCCGGGATGTTGGTTTATTTCGAGTCAGAGGGAGAGTCAGACACATCAAAAAGTGAATAACTTTAGAAATGTGTGGATTAGAGCTTACTAGAGATGCAAACTTTTTGGAACGGTTCAGTCCGATTTGGTAACTGAGCAGATTGTGAAATACTCAGACTGGCCAGTCTGGCACCAACAACCATGCCACGCTCAAAATTGCTTAAATCACCTTTCTTTCCCATTCTGATATTCAGTTTGGAGTTCAGGAGATTGTCTTGACCAGGACCACACCCCTAAATGCATTGAGGCAACTGCCATGTGATTGGTTGATTAAATAATTGCATTAACCCCATGCCTGTCAAAGATCGCAGACTGACCCAAAACTACTATTGTTCAACATTAACTGCTCGTTAAAACATTAAACTCTTACTTTATCTGGACAGACTCAGCATCATTAGACAGAAGAAAGACTCCAGCTTTGATATTTGAACACTGTTTATGATCAAACTGCGTTGCAATGACATTAATTTTTTAATTTATGTCAGGAGTGAATTATAATCGGAGTGCAGGAGTGCAATATTTTGAATGTAATATCACACGCACATTAATTCTCTCTCATCTGCAGCGGCTCAGTTGTGTTCACACAACTCGCAAAGGACAGCTTTCAGTTTAGCTCTTAGTTCAAAAGTGCTGTATCTGGAGAAATATTGATTTATCACGTTTGCAAAATCGTCATACAGAATACAATTTCTATTCATTTTTCACTGAATTATCCGATCTAAAACAGAATTTAAACATGCACAGAGCTCTCTCCATGTCTCCTTCAGAGTATGTGAGCGGAGTGGAGTGGGAGCGGATCGAAGAGTGGAGCGGCGAGATTTTGAATGGAGTGAGGAGTGATTTTTTTTTTTAAAGTCGTAGCGTTGTGGTTTTCACTTGCTCTGAGAGCGCTCCACTACTGCTCCATCACGAGTACAATTCATGCCAACGGGCCAGCACATAATAACTACAATGATTTTGGTGGTTTTATTTAGTTTAATATTAAGTTTTGTTTTGTAAAAAGCCTTTCTTTCGTTTTGTACAAATTGTCTCTTAATGTTAATAAAGGTTTCTTCGGCCAATTGCATGTATTAAATAAATAAGAAGCAAATAAGTAGACTATCGTGACGTGAGGTCGCGGAAGCTCGAGGTCGCGGTTTCATTGCTCATGAACTGGAGCACGTCTCAAATAAACTGTAACTCAGCAGGCTTGCCTCACAGAAATGAGAAATATGTAGCCTAATATGTGTAGAAACTATTTGAAACGAAAAGATTTAAATAAGCAAAGTGCAGTGTTCAGAACTCACACGGCCGATAAACAACTAGCTTGATACAGATGGATCACGGCGATGATCATGAGCGGGATGTGGGATTTTTTTTTTTGTACCTTCTACATTCTGAATATGATCCGGTGAAAGCACATTTTAAACAGGTAGCACTTATTCACAATGTAATCGTTTTCTCTAATGCATTCAAACACATCTTGTAGTGCTTACCTGCTTACAGTCTTTATAGGATTTTGAATGAGCAGAAATCTGTATTGATCTGTAGATAAAATAACTGATGAAAACGTATGTTCATCTTTCCAAACTTCCAAACAAAATTTGCACTGCAAAACGGATCAATGATATTTAACTTTAAATGCTGATAAAGCCTATAAATTTGGCATAGTGTATTCATATCGAGTATCAGCTGAAATTAACAAATCACGATTCAAAATAAATGTTTCAAGATCAATATGCATATGCATCGTCAGGATTTGTAATCGATGCATCGGAAAAACGAGTGAATCGTTACACCCCTTATATGTGTGTGTGTATATATATATATATATATATATATATATATATATATATATATATATATATATATATATATATATATATATATATATATATATATATATATATATATATATATATATATATATATATATATATATATATATATATATATAGATTACGGCTGGGCAAGTTAACACGTTATTATCGCATTAACACATTAATTCATTAACGCCGACAATTATTTTATTGCGCATTAACGTATTTATTATTATATTGAAAACCCGTTGCTCACTGCCTCTGAATACACATATAGACAAAACATTGGTCACAGGAGAATACAGTGCTGTCTGTAAGCCAAGGGCTTGACATTCTTTGTCTGGGACAAATAAAATAAAATTGCCAGAAACGCAATGATGAATCAGATTTCTTTTGTTTTTATTATTATATTCAATGTTAATAGCAATTGATAATGGAGTGTATCTGCCTCTGGTAACAAAGTCGCGTTGAGGCTCCCAGTGCCTGTCTCTTTGTGAGAGACATTCGTGGAGAAATCAAAAAGTGAGCAGCAATGTAAACTAACAGAAGAAACATACTCGGGTAAAACTACAAACGTTTTTTTGTAGTTGGTGATATTTATGATTTATGATATTGTTAATAACACAAGTCGACTTTACAATCGTGAATTGTGTAGCATGAATGGTTTAGTCTAGGTCAATAAACAAGTAGCCTAAATAATATTAAGTTACTTACATTTTTAGATCCAAACAACCTTTTTTTGTTCCATTTCACCCATGATTTCACCAACGAAAATAGTTCCAATAGAAAGCAAAACATCTAGCGTGGTGTTTTGTTACTGAATGAATCAGCATTTTGAATGAATCATTTGAATGAACGACTCAATGACTCACTTATGAAGACAATCACTTGCTGCCCCCTATTGGGGGCATGTTTAAAAGTATGATTGCATGTTTTATTTAGAACATCAATCTTATAACATTATTTATTGCAGCTGTATTTTTTGCAGTTTAAATTATTTAATTTGATTGGTAACAACCTGTAGTGTCTTTACTATTATAACTGAATTTATTCATCAAATGTAAAAATTGAACATGAAAGATGATGCATAAATTTAATAAGATTTAAAAAATGGCCTTTATGAAACTCAAGTCTTAAAAAGTCTCAAGTCTTTGCCCTCGAATCCCGAGACAAGTTGCGTCAAAGATGAGGCAAAATCCCGAATCGAGTCAAAAGTCAAAGCCAAGTCTCAAGTTGACTCAAGTCGACTACCATTTTAGTTTCGAGTCTTTTCATGTCCTCTTACCACAGAAATAAAATGTATACAAATCATGTATGTCTGTAAGATTTATTTAAACCACTTTTTATATAATGACATTAAGCAAATACAGTTAAAAAACAGAACATTTAAATTTTCACAAAAAATGCTTGTATTTCAACAGCATATTGCACTAGAACAATGCACAGTAGCTTCAGTCTTGTATTGTATTTACCTCATATTGCAAAACAGTTTAACTTTCAAATAGACATGGGTCATTTTAGCCTAAACTTAG
This sequence comes from Pseudorasbora parva, assembly GCF_024679245.1. Taxonomy (NCBI): domain Eukaryota; kingdom Metazoa; phylum Chordata; class Actinopteri; order Cypriniformes; family Gobionidae; genus Pseudorasbora; species Pseudorasbora parva. Next base: position 17,138,197 of record NC_090174.1, on the reverse strand, counting down.
GGCCATTATGAGAATATTGTTTAGCTTATTTTTGGTTTAATTTGGTTTACTTTAATTATTTAATTATTTTGTTTTGCTATACTTTTCATGCCAGCTTGCCATGGCCCCCCTTGCATCCCCTCGCGGCACCCAGGGGTCCCCGTCCCCACTTTGAAAACCACTGCTATAAAGCATGACTTCAGTTTCTTGAGGGAAAGGGCTTTCTTATGACTTTTGAAGCAGTGAAAATATTCTTAATATTGCATACACTGAAACTGAAATGTATTATCATATACCATAGTGTATAATAAACAATGAATATTAACACAACAACATTGATATGAGTAAAGAGTAGTTTCAAATACAACATGTGTGGCTATAAGGGATTTTCTGACATTTGTTTCATATTCTTCTCTGTTACAGGTATGAAGAATACTTAGAGGGGTGGGGAAGAGGGATGGGTGGCCCAAAACAAGCCATATTAATTATTATTAATTACATATACAAGCCATAACAATTATTATATTATTTATTATCATCAGTATTATTTATGATCAATAATTTATCAATAAATGAGCCTGCAACATATTCAATTAAAATCTCAGCCAGTACAGACGGGAATTTAAAAAAATCTTCAAATTGCAATAAAGGCTGTGATCAGAAAAGGTTTGGAGATGGAAAAAGAGAAAAAGTGACATGAAGGCTAATTATGGTAACTATGGTAACCCATAGTCGGAGTTAGTGGACACATATGGAGCAGTGCTGAACATGCACACTGCAAACCGTGAAAAAGATAAGCCCTGTATCTCAATGTGCAATCTGCTCTAAATAGTATTGAAAATTAATGTCACAGCTAGTCTACTATTTAGAATTAATAATATGCACTTTTTTACAGTCTATGATTGGGAGTTATTATAGTTTTGCTTTTTGAAATTAGTTTTTTATTTTAGTATCGTTTTCAATTTTGCTATAAATTTCAGTTTAGTTTTAGTTAGTTTTACAAATGGTTTTGCTAGTTTTAGTTTAGTTTTTATTTTGCAAATACATTTCTATTTAGTTTTTATTTATTTAGACTCAGTTTTAGTTTTAGTAATTATAGTTTAGCAGAGTTACCATAATGTAGTGTAGAGACCAAATCAAGGTTTTTAATTTCAGCAAAGTTTAATGTTTGCACAGATTAAAGTTTAATCTTACTTCCTTAAGTGAAATAACTTGATAAACAAGCATTATTGTTTAAACCCAGGAAGGTCTTACAAAACATGCATAAAGTTGGGTCTTCACCTTTGAGCAAAAAAGCTTGAGTCAAACTATGACCTATACAAACAACGATCTCTAGATTAAAAATGAAATAAATTATATTTTGATATTAAAAATTATATTTAATATTTTTGACATAATACTCAGAGGATCTATCTTAAAGAACAAAATAAATGCAACGTAAAATATAAAAGTAAAAATGATAAATTCCAGACAAACTCATTCATAACAAAGATGAAATATTGTTAAACAATTAAAAGCTTATTTTAATTTCTTCAGTAGTACAATGTAGGCTAGCAGCGTAAGACCACAGCTAAAGTCATCTGAATACAGCCAACACACACTGTTGTGCTGTGTGTGTGTGTGTGTGTGTGTGTGTGTGTGTGTGTGTGTGTGTGTGTGTGTGTGTGTGTGTGTGTGTGTGTGTGTGTGTGTGTGTGTGTGTGTGTGTGTGTGTGTGTGTGTGTGTGTGTGTGTGTGTGTGTGTGTGTGTGTGTGTGTGTGTGTTGTGCTATAATTGTAAAGGGGACCAATGTCCTCATTTATCTAGTAAAATATTATGATAACTTTATTATTATTTATAAGCCTTTTTAACTAGTGAGGACCAGTCAAATGTCCTCAATAGTTAAAAAGGCTTATAAATCGGCCAAAACATGTTTTTATTTAAATCTATTGTTTTGCACGTTCTTGGGATGGGTAGGTTTGGGGATAGGGGTTGGGTTAGGGGATATAAAATATCATTAACCTGATATAAAATCAATAGAAGTCCATGCAATGTTCTCACTTATATAGTGAAACAAACGTGTGTGTCCTGGTATTCCCTACTTTGTGGGGAAATGTCTCCACACAGATAATAATATTATTAGTAGTAAATGATTATGATAACACCTTTGAGCCTGTCAATATTATGAAAACATGAAATCTCAAATGCACAGTAGGCTAGTACTTGCTACTAGTTGCTGACTTTTGCCCCTGCTTCTCTCGTCGCGTAAGAAACGGCATTCTAAAACAGTGAGCTTAAGTTAAAAGAAGTTCAACGTGCATCTCATTACCTTGTGTTATTTCCCATTTCACTGCCACGGATGCATTGATTCTTTGTGAACTGCCGTTAAGGACTAGTGATGTGTTGACGGTCTGCACGCGTCCGTCACAGGACAGCGGTTAATCTCCTCCTCAGATCACTTCACGCGCAGTAGCGCAATATACAGACACTCCCTCAACCGCCGCAGTCAGATTTTCCACCACATTAAATAGGGCTTATTAATAACGAAAACAAATATTTATTTTTGCTAATTATTATTTTATTTCAGTTAGTTTTTTAGTAAGAGTAGTTAGTTTCGTTTAGTTTTAGTTTTTTATTTATTCAGATTTTTTAATTTTATTTCAGTTTACGAAAATGTTTTTTTGACCAATAGTTTTAGTCTTAGTTTCAGTTTTCGTTTACGAAAATAACCTTGGTTGGGACACAGGCAAACACTAAGGGAACGCTGCAATATAGCCACATATTTATAATAAAATACATTCAAACCATACCTACTGTTATTATTAGTAGCCTATACTTGTTTTTTATTTTATTTTTTATAATAGCCTATCATATAAAATACATTATAAAAATATGTTTAAGATTAAATTAGTTGCCTCTCCTCCCTGTTTCCTCTCCATCTCTGTACATCTCTGCTGGTTGCATTGTTTGTAAAAATGTATTAGTTTATTTACGTCTACAAACTATCATTACATGCATTTATAACGTCACATCACATGCCTGCACATGCGATTTTTATTCTTCAATGAAGGGGAGAAGGAAGCGGGATGTATGAGGACAAATTACTACAGCACTTGTATTGTTGCACTTGCACTAATGCTATTAGCTGTGAAAAGACAGTGTCAGGCAATGTATTTGGACAAACAGCGACAAATCTAAAGAAACGAAGTTGCTTGTCATATTTTCCCATCAAGCAACCACATTTTTTAAAATAAGGCCAAAAAAACCTTGACCCGCAACTCGAGATTTCTTAACATGACTTGCCAAAAAAAGAAGCCCAAAGTTATGTGATTTTTGCGGACTTGGCAGCTATGGATGCTGTCGAATCAAACCAACGTGGGACTACAGTGATTGGATGTCGTGCAGGCTGGGTGCATGCTCTCTGCATGCATACAGGCGGTGCACATTTTTTTCTATAAAAAAGGGAAGTGCAGTCTGCTTTACACGGAATGATGCATAACATCACCTTTCCTCATATTCTTAACTTTTACATAAAGCTAAAATATTTGTGCAGTTCTCACAGCAAAACATGTCTCAGTTCAGTAAACTGTTGGAGTTACAACATATACTTCAAGATAGTTTATTTCTAGTCTGAGGGACTGTCACTCATGTCAGAAAGTGAGTAACTATAGTAACTTGTGGGATCAGCGCTGATTTGAGACGCGAACCGTTTAGAACGATTCAGGTGAACTGGTTCGACCGGATCACTAAAAAGATCCGGTTAAAAAGAACGATTCGTTCGCGAACCAGACATCCAGCGGCTATTGTTTAGGGTTCTTGCCACCGCGAGACAAATCGGCATTGCAAATTGAACATATAGCTCGCCTTGAATTGCCTTCTTGTGACTGAAAGTACTGCCAAACAACACATTTTCTGTTCACAAGTTCCATTTTCACTTTCTCACAGCCTACTGCATTCGAACGGTCCACCTAGTAAACACGTTGCCATAATCAACCGCGGCATCATGTTCGACCAGTATCGCGTAGTGCAAGCGGGTTCTAAAAAAATTCTAAGGTTCGGCAGAAACCGAACCCAGTCTAAAAGCCCAATATTCGGCCGAATCTGAACCCCGAATCCTGGATTCGGCGCATCCCTAATTCACATACACTAGTATATATTCGGCTACAGACTGGAGCCCTGCGCTCAGATTAACACGGAAGTGACTGAACGTTAGCCTGACAAGCCAGAACCACATCAAGATGTTTGGTCTGGAAACTCACCATAGACAGGGCTCAATCCGAGGGGCGGGATAAACTTTGTCGAGGGGCGGGTTGTCTTTCAAACTCCTTCTGCACGCGATAGGATAGCGCTACCACCAACCAGAGCAACGAAGGTGAAACAGAGCTTGTTGATAGATTAAACATTCACCGTATCCGGTCAGCAAAACCCTGAACACATTTTCCTTTTTTAAGAATGACTTCAGTGTCGTTCTTTGTTCTTTTCTCAGAGAAAAGCTTAACTCCAAGCCTTCCAGAATCACGGTCAAAGCTGATTCGAAAGACCGCCGCCGTTCGCCAGTTTCTGTGTTTACTAGAAGCACACAAACGCAACTCGGCCGTCGTCATTATGGCCCCGCTCACCGACTCTATACACAATGTATTTGGTCCGGCAAGACTTAGGGGAATACAGCTCAGAAGGGTATTGAGAGTTCCTAGACGACACTTGCGGGCAGATTAAATTTGCTGCCGCTAAGGTGCGTCTAGATTTCTAGGCTAACTGAACGTAGCTGTGGGTACCGAATATACTCGGGAGTTGGTATTACCGGTACAACAGAAATGACCGACTTTGTATCGAAGTGACATTTGATGTTTATCTGCTGATGTTGAATGGTTTTGATGTTTTTTTGTATTTACTAATTCGGGGAACAAACACAGTCTCTATGTGATAATATCTAGGTTAAAGAGTCTCTATATGCTGGGATTTATTTGACTCTGGTGACAGGAGACAGCTAGCAGATGGTCAGTTTAGCCAGTTTGTCTGCTTCCTGACCTGGGCCCTAGTTAGTCAAGGTTTAGCTCTAAGACTATGTGCCAAATTACTAGAGAAATGAGTGGCACCATCGCAAGAAAGATAGATGCCATCCTGCTTCAACAGGTCAGGTCTGCCCCAAAAGCTTTTCCAATTGTCTTTTAACCTTATGTTATTTTGCAGACACCGCTTAGACAACCAGCAATTGAATGATGATAGTCTGCAAAGTATCTCATCACTCCTTCAAACAGGGAGGGGACTGGAGCAAAAACTGCATTTGACATCATACTTGCGAGGTCACACACAGTTGAACTTCAATTAGTGCCCACATGAATAATATTCTTAGAGAATTTAAGATTAGCATTAGCCAGCACTTTTAAATTTGCTTTGATGTCAGGCTCCCGGTAAACATTTGATTTATGGTGGCTGGTGTCTGTATATTCACTTTCCATGTAATATAATCTGCAATAACTAGGGCACTTTCAACAGGATACTGAGTGGGGAGAACCTGTTTGATTTTCTAATTGGAATGGAAGAGTGGTATTTAGATCTGCGCCTCTACCTTCTCACCGTCACCTATTTACCCTGCTGTAAGGGTTCTACAGCCAGAACCGAACAATGTACACAGTTCACTAAGCTATTCACATCCAAAGCAGTGTCTAAAGCTGTTACATTCTCTCTACTCTCAGATAAAGCCTGGATGCGTGTCTCTAATTCAGAAATCTTCCCCGTCAGCCTGGCTTTCTCCTTACATTTATCACATGTGAAGTCCTATTTGCTAACGGAGAAGTATATGCTGAACATATAGCATGCACTGAAAGTGACAATGACTGGAGAAGACATGGCTTACCATATTTGTTGATTAATGCAACTTACTAAAGTTGTTTGATGGAGTCCATTTACTAATCCAACTCACCACAGTTGTTTAATGAATTCAGAAAACAGGAGACCCTGGTGCAGAGATGCCAAGCTAACACACTTGTGAAATGCTAACGTGTGATAGTGATTTAGATTTAAAAGCAAAAGAAGAAAATTGCCTGATGTCTCTGTCTTTCAGCTCACTGGTTAAGCATTGATGGTGTCCAGCCTGCAATACCAGAGAACCCACCTCCAGGTAAGGATATAATGTTTAATATTTTAATATACATATTGTCAGTACAACATGTTATTATACTGCAATAAAGATAAAGTTCATATTTAAAGACCCACTGAAGTGCCTTGAAACGCGCCACATTATTCAATGTGTTGACGTGATCTCTGAATCCCTGAAACAGCTCCAGCTGTTAGCAGCTCCTCCCCTTTTTTGAAACAGCCAATAGCGTTTCGTTAATATACAGTTTGACTAGAGCGCAAGAGTGGACCTTCTCGCTCTGTTTGGTAAAGCCAGTTTTCTCTAACACTGTTTACCATCATAATCTCCTCCATATCGCTTTGAAATGCAGCATTCTGTGCAAAATTCAAATGGGTCGATTTGTTTGTTGTCTGCGCGGACTCGCGCATATGATCCGCGCTGCGCTCTCGTGCCTGTAGTCTAAATTTAGACCAGAGCCGTTGGGGTGTGTGCGCTGCTGCGGTGTGTAAAACTAACGTGAAAAAAGACTTTATTCGCCTCAAATGAAAGCATATTTACACTGAATCGTTTCCTATCACATATATAGTGTGTTATGTGCCTTTCACCATGTAGAAATTAGTAAATGTATGTTAACTGACCGATTTCAGCTTCAGCAGTGTAGGGGGCGGGCTTTAGATTCTAGAGCGCATTCTGATTGGATGAGAAAGTGAAGTCTGCGATGATGTCACCAAAATCTGAGATTCGTTTTAGCGGAAGTGGGAGACTGTAAATTTTTAATGCTTATATTGCAAATGTTGTCATAGTTTCAGTGGACCTTTAAATCATTCACTTAAAAAAAAAAATCTTATTTCTGTTTGAGACAGAAACAAGAAACAAGATTTCATTCAGAAACAAGGTAATTTTTCTCACCCCATCGGCAGATAATTTTGCCCGTTTTAAGCAAAAACGCACTTCATTTGGATTTTATTTTCAACAAAACAATGACCCACTTTATATAAGGTGGCCTTAATTACAATGTACTTGCATTTTAATTTAATTGCACTTGCAATTCAATAATTTGATACAATGCACTTATTGTGTACATACAAGTTTTTACATTGTACTTACATTTTAAAAAATACCTGCAAGTAATTACATCTGTAATTAATTTCTGTAGTTACATTTGTAATTACACAATTGGCACTTCCATTACACCTAACCTTAATCTCACCCATATCACCACACCTGTCTCTAACTCTACCCGTATCCCACCTCAATATCAGCAAAGGTGTTTTGTAATACATTTTGAATACAGTAATTACATTGTAGTTATTTTTTTATATAAGTACATTGTACTTATTACATAAAGTGGGGCCCAAAACAAGAAAAAATATCATGTCATTTTACTTGTATAGTAAATTTATCTTGATTTAAGAATTGTTCGATATTTAGACTAGAAACAAGACAAAATTACTAAGTAAGAAGAGCATTTTTTGCATTTTTTAAAATTTAGGCCCTAGCCTGGCCCTGGCCCAAGACGCTGAGGCCCTAGCCCGACCCGATTCCGACAGCTTATCAAAATGTACGGGCCGAGTCCGACTGGAGCACGTGTTTTTTTTGTTTGTTTTTTACACTGTTCCAGCCATTAAAATATTTAAGTTTTGTTTTAAATGTCAAAGTAGTTATATTTTGTTTCGTTTCTTTATTAAGTCAATTTAGAAAAATGTTTAGAGCAATTTTTTTTGTTAAATTAGTTTACATTTTTTTAAGTGACAACCAAGCAGCCAGTGGCCGACAGTGAGTTAACCACATGTTTAAAGGGGGGGTGAAACACTCAGTTTCAGTCAATCTCATGTCAATCTTGAGTACCTATAGAGTAGTATTGCATCCTTCATATCACCGAAAAGGCTGTACCGTGTCTTTTCGGAAAAAAACGAGCGGATGGAGGCGTATCGTGTGGGCGGAGCTAAAGAATCACGAGTTCGTGCAGCTATTGCATGAAAGCATCTGAAAGCTGAGACGTCCTCAAACGTAGAAAAGAAAACGTTACCCTAATAAACCATGGCTATCAATCAGATTCAACTATACATATATGATCCAGAGTCGGATCCAGAGGCTGAAATAAATGGAATAGGAGAAGCAGCAACAGCAGGACGTCCGTCTCTGGTATGTACTGTATTTATTGGCTTGTCAACATGTGCGTGTGTTTACTCTTGGTTTATAAGGACATGATTTGGTTTAAGGACTATTGTATGCGACTAAACCTTAGCAGTAGCAAGCAAAGCGGTTTTGCACGTCACAATAGTGTATACATAGAAAAACAATGGAGTTACGCCTTTGAATGACGAAGTACGCTTTGTGTGAACGTTCCCTAGGTTTATGTTTGGGTGGTTTTGCAATAAACAAATAGACACATACTAAACATGTATTTAAACACATGCCGTACATCGCATGCTCCACTGATGAATAAACTATATACGATTGTGTTGTATATATGAAAGGGATTGCACTTTGCACTTTGTGATTGTTTTTAACTATGAAAAGGGCTTTACAAATAAAATATATTATTATTATTATTATTATTGTTTACTTACGTGACGATAGCCAACAACATAGACATTTGAAGCAGTTTTACTCACTGCCTGCTTCCAAAGCAGGACCTTGAACCTTTATTGTTGGGACCGCTCCATCAAAAACACTTCTTTGGTGACATTGTTGATTTGGTGAAATCCTGTGACAGCAGTGAGTGCAGCATTTATGGGCGTGCATTTGCTCTCTCGCTCTGGTCGCTCGCACGCACGCACGCACGCACACACACCAATCTGGGGGAAGAGCCCAAGCGGACCCATGCTCGAAAAAAACTTTCCGAAACTTGTGAGAAACCGGAAGGAGTATTTTTGACACAGAAATACTCCATCAAACGTCCAACTTATTTTTTGAAACTTTGTCAATGTTTAGGATGGGAATCCCAAGTCTATAACAGTGTAAAAAACTCAGTATGCATAAAACAGCATTTCACTCCCCCCTTTAATCAATTTAGCTTCTCAAATGAACTCTTGACTTGTCTTGCCTATCATAAAATCTATAGATATAAAACACTTCAAGCATCACAATGTTAGTTCATTTAGCCTACTATTACCACCACAGTGAAAGGCATTTTTGACGCTTGCGAGGTTTATTCTGCTCGCAACGGTGCTCGCAAACTAAACAAGCTAAACAATCTAAACAAATTTAAAAAAAAATGAACATGCAGGTTGTCTTATACCTTACACCTCTGCAAAATGAATATAAATCTGATCTTCAATTCCCACGGTATATGCTCATTTAACGGAGTTCACATCAATGAAAGCAAAAGATTTCGAGATGCATTTTATTCAGCAGCTCAATTTAAATTCAAAGACCGTAATATGAGCGAGCGACCTAAGCACTGGTAAGATCATTTAGTCTCATTCATTTTTATTGAAGATTATTGTGTTTTTGAGCATCTTAGGCTTTACATTTTAAGTTTAATTTACAACCATTTGCGTTGGCTTGCTTTACTCATTTGCAGCGATGCATGTTGTAGTAGCATGTCATATCTAAATGCGAAGCCCAGCCCGCATTTTGGGTATGGCATGAAAATTGTCCCGAAGCCCAGCCCTAGGGCCGTAAAAAAGTCAGGGCCCATCGAGCTCGGGCATAAAAGCCGGGCACTACTCTGCATTAAAGGGATAGTTCAACCAAAAATGAAAATTTGATGTTTATCTGCTTACCCCCAGTGCATCCAACATGTAGGTGTCTTTGTTACTTCAGTAGAACACAAATGAAGATTTTTTTTTGCTGTGTGCCAGTCATATAATGCATGTGATTGGGTAACAATTCTACATGTTGACATGTTGAATGCACTGGGGGTAAGCAGATAAACATAACATTTTCATTTTGGGGTGAACTATCCCTTTAAAAAAATGTTAGGAAGCACTTCAGCTTCTATGAAGTTGAAAGGGAAAATGACCTGGACAAGATCCACACTATATGCAAGATGTGTCAAACTAAACTCAAATATTTTTGAAACACAACAAACATAAGAAACCATATTATATAGTGTTTCCGATGCTCCGTTGTATTGCTGCCCAACGAGGCCACTCCTAAAGCCACCGCTACGGGATCAATTACCCACCAAGGCACCGCCCCATACCACTATGTTGATTTGTATAAATAATAAAATAATTCAGTTCAGTTAGAGAACAGACACTACAATTAAAAACTGAACGTGTCTGTTCAATATAATGTGAGTGAGCCGAGCGCACCAACACAGCAGGAATCAGAATTGCATTCATCACGAGAGCAAAGAGCTGAGGTAAGCGTTGGCGCGGCATACATTCATGTATGTTCAGTCTGATGTTTTTTTAGTTCATGCCTTTGGAAGCTTGGTTATTACTTTATGTTATTGATTCAGAATATGCTGACGCCTGTATTAATTTACTACAAGTATGTTGCTACAGACACTTTTCCTGCAATGTTGGGACATATTCTGGCAAATAGAACCTTCCTGTTGACTTGTAAAATCGCCTCCATTTGTTTTATTAATAAAATATATTTGGTTCCATTGTAAAGATCATCAATTATTACATTAGTTCAACTAGGCTATAAAGCAGCTCTGCAGAAAACAGTGATGTTATCCTCCAACTCAGTTCAGTTGTCATCAAATAGTGTCAGTTGCTATTTTTACATGCAACCAAATAATCCATTAGTAATTGGATTGACATCATAATCGGACTGGAAATTCTTAATGCAAACACCTTAATTGATCCCATTAAGATCAATCTGAATGAAATTCCAATCAGATTGAAAGGGGTGGTTTATTCCTTTTCTGATTTTTCCGATCGAGAGAACATGTAAACACTTGAATCGGATCGAAACTGGAAAGGACTGCACCGAGAGAACATCAACACTTGGTCAAACACTTGGAAATTGACTGCACATGTGCAGTGGCTTAGGAATGACAGATATGACACATGGAACGAGATGCAGTTGTTAAATAAAATGTCACAAATTACTCAGGTTATTCTAAAATTCTCCTACCACTCATTGTCTGTGAAGTTAATTATAACAACGTCTTATCGGTCCTCACTTTATTCTCTCATCCACAGATACTTTATTTTGGGTGCAGGAATGGGCATTTTTACTGTTCAATAAATATAAAGCAGCACGGCGTTATGGTTCATGTGCTTGTCGTCTCATCTATCTGCTCCTGATTAGGAGACCAGTGTTTCCCATACATTGATTTAGTTCTGTAAAAATATATTTCATAAAAGGTAATAGGAAACAAAAAGTGTGCATTTAAACATAGCACAGTGAGTGCAGTCAGATCAATAATATCGTTGAATATTATAATAACTTGCATACTTACATACTGTTAACTAGTTACTATTACTTTTGAACTATTATTAACTTGCATACTATTTGTGCAGTATTTAAAGCTACACTGTGTAACTTTTTAGTTTATTCTTAGCTAAAAACACTTAGTTCTTTCAAAAATATATGTGCTCATTAATGTATATTTTTTACTTCTTTCACGTAATAAAGCATTTTTTACCATGTTGGCCCTCCATCTTGAAAGTACATTAGCCAAAGAGGGACATACCCGTAAATTCAAGCTTCGCATTTCGCGTTTTAACACTCGATGGCACCGTGTCGAATGTGAAGAGGGGGATTGCCATGTTAATCTTGGACTAAACCGGCCACTCTAGGAGTTAAAACGAAATCATTTTGAATTGAGAGGAACTGAAACTAATATTAACTGGATGGTCATGTACATTTTCACCGCTAGATAGGGGAAAATATCACACAGTGTAGCTTTAAAAAAAAAAAAAAAAAGTTTATACTGCGCAAGTATGCCGTAGTATACTAGTGTCCCACTTCTAGCCTATTACATTAAAATACATTAAATAATTTGGTGTTTTCTTTATCCTTAACCTTTTTCCCCATCTCACTCAGCCCCTAAAGAGCAGCAGAAGACAGAATCCACAGAGCCGCTCAAAGCTGTCAAACCTGGACAGGAAGAGGAAGGCTCTATCCAGTCCAAAGGTCAGGGTGCAACCTCTGCTGAAGTCAAAGGTCAGAAATGTGTTAAGTTAAAAGGTTGCAAACAAAATTATTGAACCCCCCTGACCTGCAAGATAATCTGGTAAATTGTATAAAAACACTACAAGTGAAGCATCAGTAAACCATCATAGAAAGTTATTAATACAATTTTTTGTCTAATTAGTATTAATAACTAATATTTAATTTTGTAGCTAATCCTTTACTCTTCATAACAAATAGACTATACAGCACTTACAAACATCTGGCAGGAATGTGTACAAAAGGTTCCAGCTCACTGATATTCTTTGCTTTCTGCACTGTCAACGCTTTCTTAAAATCTCATCAAAGATTTTAAATCTGGAGACTTGGGTAGATTTTAATGCATACTTGGAACATTGTCCTGATGGAAAGTCCAGTGATCCGGTAATACAAACTGAAGTCATCACAAACTTTGACAAAATATCCTGATATTTCCAAAGAATCCATTACGCTGAACACATGGTGAAAAATTTCACTTCATGCAACAGAAAAGGACCCTCATAACAAGACTGACCCACCTCCAAGTTTGACCCTAAAGCATGGTGTTTTTCTGGTTTACAAGCCATGCCTTCTTTTGTGCCGGACATACTGCTGGTTCATGGGTATAGAAAGTTTGAATTTAATCTCATCACTCCACAAAACATTCTTAGAAAACTCCACAGGCCTTTCCTAATTCCTTTTAGCATACTCAAGTCAGCCTTTAATGTTCTCATGTTTAAGAGAGTGCCGTTTTGTTGAGGTGTGTGAGCATAAAGTCAATGCTTGTTTAGTGTTCTTACACTCTTAAAAAATAAAGGTCCCAAAAGGTGGTTTTCACAGTGATGCCATAGTGATACCATATTTTGATTCCCCAAAGAACCTTTCAGTGAACAGTTATTAAAAGGACCTTTTTTTTTTTTAAATAATCAAAATAACCTTTTCCACTATAAAGATCGATTTGTGCAATAGAAAGGTTCCATGGATGTTTAAGGTTTTTCCATCAATGGCAATAAATAACCTTTATTTTTAAATGTAGTCTACCTGCACTATAGTAAATGTAGTACAGTCTGCCCTGAAATGTTTTTCTTCCTTTTATCAGGGAATCTAGCAGTATTTGCATAAATCTGTTTTTTTCTTTCTCAACTGCTCTGATTAAACTTCTTATTCCCCTTAATTAATTATTCAATTAAGATTTGCTATGGTACCATACATTTTAAACTTACAAACAATGCTGCCAGCTGTGTCACTAGGAACTTTTAGTTTCTTGTAAACCCATGCATGAGCTAAATGTATGAATATGTTACAACTAAACCTAATAAAGTGGTGTTGTAATTAATTGTTAATTGTTAATTAACCCAATTTTGTACCCTACCATACTAGCTAGTGATTTAAAAACAGCAATGTTAAATAATTTATTTTTAACTGATTTTTAGAAAAGCTTACATTTTATGCATGGTTACAGTCTCTGTGGGGTTGAATTATTTTGATTGCAATTGTAAATGTTAATTTTATTTTACTGATTTTCCAATCTTACACCATTCTCTCATGGTGTTTCAGGAAAGGAGAAGATGAGGATGAAGCCGCGTAGCACACACGAGCTCTCTGTGGAGCAGCAACTGTACTATAAAGAGATCACTGAAGCCTGTGTGGGATCTTGTGAAGCCAAAAGAGCGGTATGTGTGTGTGCAGGGTCTAAAATAAACATTTCTAAATGGTGGTTAAATCGAGAAAATGTATTAGCCATTAAACTTTTTTTTATTTTTTTTTATTTGCCTAAAATGTTAATGTTTCCCAAAAACATTAAAACATATTGTAAATTTGTCCCCCAATATTTAATTTTGACATTGATGCTTGGTAAATTTTTTACTCTAGGTGTGTAGGCTATGATTCATTTTATTCTTTAAAGGGTTACTTCAGCGATTTAGCATATGGCTTTGTATTAGCAGAAACCTTGTAGTATTTGCATTCAAATGATCGTGCTATTTCTGGAAAAAATCCTCAGATGACGTAAATATCATCATTTTGCGTCATCTGAGGATTTTTTTTTCTCCAGAGGCTAAAGACTACAGACAGTAGAGGGAGCTATTTCCACATGTTTTCAGCCCGCGTGTGGGTAGTGAGATCGCACTCACAGCACTCAGCTCTGGCAGCTGCGGGGATTTATGTAAACGGAGCGGTGGGAAGCAAAGCGAGTGTTTCAACTTTTCAAATTAATTCCTTTAAAAGTTAAGCTTCCAAAGTAATGAACTGAAAACGCGCTAGACTGAATGTGAATGTATGATGTGGCCTCGCTTACCTCAGCTCTCGTGATCGTAATCTGACTCCTACTGCGTTTGTGCCGTGACTCTCGTTCGGCTCACACACGTTATTGAACAGACACGTTCATTTTTTAATTGTAGTGTCTGTTCTCTAACTGAACTTATTTCATGAAAAGGAACGCGTTGGGAAAGTGATCCAGTAAGGCAGCAGGTGGCTTTGGGAGTTGCCTCGTAGGGCAGCGAATCAACTGTTTTTCTGGGAGTTGTTTTTCATCCCCATGATACAAAAATAAATGTTTTGTCTTTTCTTAGTCTAGAAGACACCAAATTCAAAAAGTTCACATTTCTGCTACATTAATGACCAAGTTTAAATACAAAGCTTAATGCTAAATCACTGAAGTAACCCTTTAACTTCCCACATGTACTATTTATGTTGCTGTAATTTTGCCACCAGGAGGCACTGCAGAGCATAGCAACAGACCCAGGGTTGTACCAGATGCTGCCAAGGTTTAGTACCTTCATCTCTGAGGGCGTGAGTACATTCATGGACCACCTATATCTGCTAGAACTGCTGTATTATCTAGTTCACAAACATTGGGAAAAATCCCAACCGGGGTGCTGCCTGACGAGAGCATGGGTGCCGTGTAAAAGTCCTTCAAATATATATTTTTTAAATGATAAAAGGTGAATAAAAGAAATAATATATATGATGAATATCTATAATGTCTGAAAATGAATAACGAATCTAATGTCTGCCGTCAACGTCTGTATTAGAGGTGAAACAGTTCTCGGTAAAAATTCTAATCATATTCTCCACGGTTCGGCAGGCACTTGCACTGCGGTTCATCTCACATCTGATGCATCTGTAATATGGGTTGTAACTTGGAAATAACGCTTTATGTATGTTTCTGTACACGTACTGGCTCCTCAGTGATACATTACAACAGCAATAATAAAAGAAAAACATGGGCAAAACGGTCTCTCTTTGTAAAATTTGTTCAATGCATGCGATTGCAGCCGTATTTACCAAGAAGTCCTCGCTGCAGCCTGTAGCACGATGACTTACTGGATCAGATCCAACACGTACTGGACGTGCATGCGCGGTGGTTTCATTCACAATTCGATGACGTCATATATGCATGCGCAGTAGAGTTTTGGGGACATCATTGAATGAACAGGAGAGTTTTGCTGGATAGATAAATACTCAAACCGCTCACGCAAAAATAATGATTAATAATATGCTCACGCCATCAGGACACACGTTTTGCATTTTCCCTTGAATGTGTAGGCTACTGGTATTTTAAAGTTCTTTACAGATCGTGTTGCATTGTACCTTGAGGATTAAAATTACAGAGACAATTACTTCACTCATTTTTCCTTCCACTCAACAGCAAGTATGATCAGAATATATTAAAATTTTAACTGTTTTGCATGTATGTACAGCGAAACTATGATAATTTAATCATTACATTTATGAAAAGATGATTTATTCATCAATAATTACTTAATACTATTTATCAGTACTACAACTACACAGTTTAGAACATCATCTATATACAATAATGATCATACATTAAGACTAGCGCATACGCATTATAAATTAACCCTGAGATCGGTAGGCTATGACATCACCATAACGAACCACCATCCAGTACATACTGGATCTGATCCATCTACGTCATCGTGCTACAGGCTGCAGCGAGGGGTGGCTCGTATTTTCTGCGTCATCACAGTCAGAAGACACGAATGAGAACTTGCGCGCGCTATGAGAAGGTGCACTCATCTAGAAGACATCAGTCACTGCTCGTGATTGAATAGCTTTTGAAAGTTTAATAAGGATTAAACTTTAATTTAAATAATTAAACATGCAGTTTTTTACATTTGATTACTTTGTTCAATTTTTATTTTTATTTGACAGTAGTCATTTCCCCTGAATATAGCAAATAACGAAACGTACAGAAACCTACAACCGTGATACAATCCGAACCGTGAGCAAGCTGTACCGTTAACCCCCAGCGTAACGTATGCGAGGGGGTGCCACAAAATTTTAAAAATTTTCAAAGGGTGCCATGACTGAAAAAAGGTTGTGAAACACTGATCTAGTTTAAAATAGCTGCAATCAGCAAAATATGTTGTATGCTAGACCTTTAGTTATCTCATAAACATACAGACATAAAAAACTACTTTTGATTTATAAGTGTTTGTTCAGGCCCAGTTTCAGAATTAAATCCCTGAGGGTGCTTTTGAAATTAATGAGGGTTGTCTCACATTCAAATATGGATGTCACTCCTGAAACTTTGCAGTGTGTATGTGACTGCTGGTCCTCTTAGCAGCATGAAAATCAAAACATATATATATTTTGCTCAGCATAAATGAGTACCCCTCTTAAAGTAAACAAATATAACAGTTACTCTTTACATAGAAAATATATTAGGATTCTTTAAATATACAACCCCGAATCAGAAAAAGTTGGGACAGTATGGAATGTGCAAATAAAATAAAAAAGAAAGTGATTTCTAAAATTACTTTGACTTGTATTTCATTGTAGACAATATGAACACAAAATATTTCATGTTTTGTCTGGTCAACTTCATGTAATTTGTAAATATGCCTCCTTTCCTGTCATTCAGACCTGCAACACATTTCAAAAAAAGTTGGGACAGTAAAGCATTTAGCACTTTGTAATGTTGCCATTCCTTTCACAACACTTAAAAGACGTTTAGGGACTGAAGACACCAAGTGATGAAGTGTTTCAGGTGTAATTTTGTCCCATTCTTCCTGCAAACAAGTCTTAAGGTGGGCAACAGTACGGGGTCTTCGTTGTCGCATTTTGCGCTTCAAAATATGCCACACATTCTCTATTGGAGACAGGTCGGTCAAGTACCCGTACCCTCTTCCTCCGCAGCCAGGACTTTGTAATGTGTGCAGAATGTGGTTTTGCATTGTCTTGTTAAAATATGCATGGACGTCCCTGGAAAAGATATCTTCTTGAAGGCAGCATATTATGCTCCAAAATCTCTATGTACTTTTCAGCATTAATGGTGCCTTCACAGAAGTGCAATTTACCTTTGCCAAGGGCACTGACACAACCCCATACCATGACAGACCCTGTCTTTTGGACTTGTTGCTGGTAACATTCTGGATGATCCTTTTCTTCTTTGGTCCGGAGCACACGGCGTCCATTCCTCCCAAAAAATACCTGAAATACTGATTCATCTGACCACAGTACATATTTCCACTGTGTGATGGTCCATCCCAGATGCCTCCAAGCCCAGAGAAGTCGACGGCGCTTCTGGACACTGTTAACATAAGGCTTCCTTTTGGCACAGTACAGTTTTAACTGGCATTTGTGGATGTAACTACGTATTGTGGTACTTGACAAAGGTTTGCCAAAGTAGTGCTGAGCCCATGTGGTGATATCACTTATAGATGAATGACGATTCTTGATGCAGTGCCGCCTGAGGGATCGGAGATCACGGTTGTTTAGCTTAGGCTTGCGGCCTTGTCCTTTACGCACTAAAATTCCTCCAGATTCCTTGAATCTTGTAATTATGTTATGCACTGTTGAATGTGAAATATCCAAATCTCTTCTTATCTTTCTTTGAGGAACATTGTTTTTAAACATTTCAATAATTTTCTCACGTATTTGTTGGCAAACTGGCGATCCTCGGCCCATCTTTGCTCCTAAAGGATTAGATCTTTCTTGGATGCTGCTTTTGTACCAAATCCTAATTTCAATCACCTGTTGACATCACCTGTTTCAAATCACATCATTATTTAACCCTTTTACCTCATTACTAGCCCTAAATTGCTCCTGTCCCAACTTTTTTTGAAATGTGTTGCAGGTCTGAATGACAGGAAAGGACGCATATTTACAAATGACATGAAGTTGACCAGACAAAACCTGAAATATTTTGTGTTCATATTGTCTGCAATGAAATACAAGTCAAAGTAAATTTAGAAATCACCACTTTCTTTTTTTATTTGCGTTTTCCAAACTGTCCCAACTTTTTCTGATTTGGGGTTGTATAATGTTCCAGCAAGTCTGCTTAAGTAATCACCAAAGAAGTGTGTCAATATTAATCTGGAAAATAAGATTTTCTTATCAAGGTGATAAAATGCTGTAGCAAAAATGAGTACAGCCTCCTGAAAATTTCTAAATAAAACTAAATAAAAAAACGTTCTGTTTTTTCTGTTTTGAACTAAATAAAAACTTTCTGCAAGTTAAAGGTTCAGGTTGTGAATTGCAATAGCAAACCGCTCACCAATCCCTTTCGAAGCACATAAAGAAGCTATGGGGGCCTAGCTAACTTATAGTTGCCAAAGCACAAGAAACTCTTTTAGTCATCATTAGTCAAACTCATGGATTTGCTGCTTGTTTTTTTTATTATTATTTTTTATTTTTTTATTTTTTTATTAGCATTCAAAGTCAAATATAAGCATCAAAGCCATCAAACCCTCCGAAAGCAGACTGTAATAAAGACACAACTTGATGTAATTTCAGTGCAATACAATAAATCACTGTCATCAGCAGAATAATAGAACCTAGCATTTCTTAATTTTAAAATCAAGTTGATTATTATAGAAAATAAAAGGTAGAGGCCCCAGATCAGACCTCTGACAAACTGATGCACAATGATATTCTTTGTCAAGTGCCTCAATAATGTCATTTAAGACCTTAATTGCAGCTGTAGTTGTGCTGTTTTTTCTTCTTCTATGATCTATGTTTGTTGGATATCTATCTTTTAACAAAGGCAGATTTCCAGATTTTTGGAATTTCAAGAGCTAAACAAGTGCATGAGCTGCACGTCAGCATAAATACACCGTCATGAGAGTATTCACACTGGAAGCGTTGGTGCAGCGTCACAGCAGCGGCTCCCACAATTCTAGAGCCTATACCTGTCTGACTATTACATACTAAACAAAAATCATTTTTATTATATTATCTGGCTAGCTTACTTGAGTTTTTATAATACTTTAACCTAAACTGAATAATTAAAACAAGTTTAAATGGGTAAATCTTCTAAAGATATTTTTTATTCTTCGTTTTCTTTAACGACATCCAGTTATTGTTAAAACGCACCACACATGCTTCTTGTGTGCATTTTGAGCGCTTTTTTGTGATATTATATTTATTTTGTCCATCAAAAGTGTTCCTTCACTTTACACAGTGACTGCAGCTGCAGGCCGAGAGCCTATACCTGTCTGAGTATTACATACTAAACTAAACTAAAGTTTTTTTTATATTTTCTGGCTAGCTTACTTTACTTTTTATAATACTCTCACCCAAACTGAATAATTAAAACAAGTTTAAATTGGTAAATCTTCAACAGATATTTTTTATTCTTCGTTTTCTTTTTCTTGTGAATGCATTCATTGATTAACATGGGCGCCAAAAAAATATGTGCTGCTCACACGCCGTTCACGCTTGCGGTGTGAAGCGGCCGTTATACACGTACACGTTAGGCTGTTATATACGTTATACATTAGGCCAAAATAATTCCTTTAGCTCCATCCAATGAAGATGCACAATAATTATCTAATATACACCATGTCTATAATTATGAGATTTATAAGCACGCAGAACTTAGCACTAAACAAAACTTTAATGCTACTGATTAGCATTGCATTCAAGAGATCAACACACATTTCTGCGATTGGCTACATTGCTCAATGTGCAAAAACACACTGCAAGACACCTTTGACATTTTCTAGAGCACAATTTATTGCAGTTTTAACTGAGTGTGCTCTTGCTTTAATTTTAGAGTGTTTAGCACATTTTAAGCACCCCTGTAGATTCAGGCTTGTATTTGTTCCTCTATATTGGTGTCACAGGAGTAAGTGTTGTCTCTTTCTTTCAGGTGCGTGTAAATGTGGTTCAGAATAACCTGGCTTTGCTGATTTACCTGATGAGGATGGTGAAGGCTTTAATGGACAATCCCACACTATATTTAGAGAAATATGTGAGCTAATCACACACTACATACTAATAATAACATACACTGAATTTACTTTCCTTACGAGCTACTAAGCTACTTTTTTCACAAACTTGCTTCATAAATAGCTGACTTCTTTGCATGTAAAACATGTTATTTTTGGAAGACACCCCCCCCCCCCCCCCCCCCCCCCCGATAAAAGTTCAAGGCAAATGCTCTTTTTCTTAATGTGACTGTTTTAATAGAAATGTTTGTTTTCTGCTGTCTTTCAGCTCCATGAGTTGATCCCAGCAGTGGTGACGTGTATTGTCAGTAAGCAGTTGTGTTTGAGGCCTGATGTGGACAATCACTGGGCTTTGCGAGACTTTGCTGCTCGGCTGATGGCTCAGAGCTGCAAGACGTTTAGCACAACCACCAACAACATCCAGTCACGTATCACCAAGACCTTTACTAAGGTAGTAGACACTGTGTGTCTCCATGCTCACACTTTTCATATTGGCTGGTGAATTCACTATTATTCGTTTTATCCAATTCAAAACAAAAATTCACCTGACATGATAAAACACAGAAATTAGCCTAAGAAGCTTAAAGTGTCCATCATTTTTCATATGACTTTCTCTAATTGCCAGGCATTGTTGGATGATAGGACTCAGTGGACAACTCGTTATGGCTGCATTGCTGGACTTGCTGAACTTGGGCATGATGTGAGTTTCTTTCATTTACTATTGAAATATTGAATGCTTTGGAAGCACATTTATACTTGATGCATGTCCTTTTTCTTCTGGTCTTAGAATCTAATTGGTCAGTACAGCATCACAAATATTCTAAAATACTAGGTGTGAACCTACACCGGTCTCATGGTTTGGTTCGATTATGATTATCATGTCATTGATTCGGTTCAATTCGATATGTCATGTTATAGCCAGATATGACAGCACAAATGCTGCACGCATCGCCACAGACTTATCAGACTTATCTTTATCAAGCCAACGCACAAACTATCGCAAATTAAACTGAAAGTAAATGATCTTACCAGTGCTGTGTCTGCGCTCACTCATATTGCGGTCTTTGAATTTGAAATTAGCTAGCCTAGAAATCTAGATGCACCCTAGCGGCAGCAAATCTAATCTCGAGTGTCTTCTAGCAACTCTCAATACCCTTCTGAGCTGTAATCGCCTAACTCTTGCCGGGCCAATCACATTGTGTATAGAGTCGGTGGGCGGGGCCATAATGACGACGGCAGAGTTGCGTTTGCGTGCTTCTAGTAAACACAGAAACTAGCGAACGGCGGTCTTTCGAATCAGCTTTGACCGCGACTCTGGAAGACTTGGAGTTAAGCTTTTCTCTGAGAAAAGAACAAAGAACGGCACTGAAGCCATTCTTAAGAAGGGAAGATGTGTTCGGAGTTTTGCTGACCGGATACGGCAAATGTTTAATCTATCAACAAGCTCTGCTTCACCTTCGTTGCTCTGGTTGGTTGTAGCGCTATCCTATCGCGTGCAGAGGGAGTTTGAAAGACAACCGTTTATCCCGCCCCTCGGATTGAGCCCTGTCAATGGTGAGTTTCCAGACCAAACATCTTGATGTGGGTCTGGCTTGTCAGGCTAGAAATTAGCTGATGATCAATAAAATCCAGCTCATATCTGTTAATTTGACATGACTTGAACTCCATTAAATCTGCATACAGTGCAGGAATTGAAGATCAGATTTATATCCATTTTGAGGAGACACATTTATGTGCCTAAGTGTAAATTAAATCGTTTTGATAAATCCTAGCTTTGATTTACACACAGCGCGCACATTCTACAGGTCGTGCTTACCAGGTTGTTTATTAAAGCCGTAATGTGCCGAAATGTTGGCTTTTAAAGATGTTGGAGCATTTTTAATGATTTGCACCCGCGTCTCTCACCTCCCTTTCCCTGTATGCTACCACGGCAAAGCAAGGACGTGACGATTATTAAAAAACATTATACGTTACGTCAGTTACATTATAATAGTTTATGGTCTATTACTGAAACAGTACCAAATCACCCTTATCTGCATCACGATGCATCGAAGAAACGATTAATTTTGACACCCCTATAAAATACCCAATTATGTAAATACTTCAGGGCTCGAAAATAAGGACTGCCCCGTGAAGGACACTCGGGCCAGTTGATGAAACTGTCACTTGCCTGATCAGGCCAGTGCTGCTGCTGCATCTTCATGGCAGTTGATAATTTGCAATGTGGAAGTACTCGTTTCTCTCAGTTTGGTACTCGCACGTGCGCAGCAACATGCATCTAAAGAGCGGGCACACAGAACAATTACTTTTAAATTTTCCTGAGCTTGAACAGACATATTCACACTAGCACTATATCGAGTTTGTACGATATATCGATATATTTTTAATAAATTATATGGAATGAGACAATACTGTTTAGTGAGCTGCTGCGGGAAAAGTGCATTATCCAATTTGTCCTAAACATGAGCAATACTTTATATTAAGGGCTTTAAAATAACTTAGGATATGACGCATATTGTTTAAAGTGGATGAATACATGTGCTAAGATATGCTAGATACTATGCTAGATAAATGAGATATGCACTGTTTAATGTGTTTGAGCTGTAGTGCTTTCCTCAGTTCATAACTTACATTGCACAGATTTATTCTTCATCTGTAAATGTTAGAAACTCATGCTAAATTTCCATTTGCTGTAAGTGAATCTCTGCTAAAATTAACAGATTTCCGTGAATGAGCGCCACCACCTACATGTACGCCAAACAGATGGAGCGCAATAGAATAGGAGTGCAATAATTCTGACTAAAGTAAACAAATTGCTAAAATATAAAGAACTGTATGTATTCTTTTATGATCACAATGGGGTAATCAATTCAACTTTTTATTTTTGTGAATTATGAAATAAAGTAATTATTATTTTGTTTTTAGATTGTTGCAATTTTAGAATGTAATTTGATTTCTTTTGTTGCACATAATATATACCAGAGACTGCATGGTTACATTTGCTATAGTCTAGCTGTTTTCATAGCCTTCCATATTATAATTTTTTGCAGGACAACATTGGGCAGGATGTGAATTTTTTTTTTTTTTTTTTTATAAATACAGATTTTTTTGGTTGTAGAGATATATACCATATATTGCCATTCAAACAAAAAAAAGAAAATCGCTGACTGTTCTTGACTGAATAACCTTAATAAGGGTTCATCCATATTTATACAGTGAATAGACTATGCAATGATATTTTCAATTTGATTACTATTTCTGTACCTGGAAATCTAGTTTAGATATACATGAAAACTTGAAATGAACTGTTTATGTCATGATCTGTATGTATATGAGTTAGGCTAGTAGTTTTTGGTGTCATAACCTTATTTATTAAGGTTACATGGATAAAAAACAACTAAACAATACTAAAACAATAAAAGCTATTGATTCAGAATGAATAAGGAATTTTCTTACTAAGTTATTCTTGTAAGCATTAAGGCATTTGAAACACTTTTTTGTGAATATATTCTGAATTATGTTGTTCCTATCAGTGCCATCAGTGCTTAATTATAAGTTTATGTAAATTATTAATAACTACAAATAATTTCAGTCTGCTGAACATTCACTGAGAGTTAACCGCAAGTCTTTTACTTTTCATGTAGGTGATAAAGACATTGATCATCCCTCGCATGTCTGTAGAGGGTGCTCGTATTAAAGCTGTGATGGATGGGCCAGTGGTATCCAACATTGATAAGATTGGAGCTGATCATGTCCAGAGTCTGTTACTTGTAAGTACCTTACAACAACGCTGTCAGTCATTTTGAAAAGCAGTAGTTCTAGTTTGTATATGATTGTTATTTATGCAAATACATTTTAACCCCTTACCCTGTAGGTATTTTAAATGATTCCACATTTTTTGTTTTTATTCATGCGTAAAAGGATGACTATTAGAAAGTATGTATGAAAGGTCATACAATTAAAAAATTATTTTTGCAATTCACAATATTGTCAATTGTAAAAGATGTGCTTACCGGTATCTCAAAGTAATCAAAAGTTATGGCATCAGGCTGCCTTTTTATTGAAGTCCAAAAACCTCAGCAAATAAGTGATCTAAGTTTTATAAGAACCGCACACCAAAACATTGAATAAGATAAAATCTTGGTGGATGGCTGATGATTTTCTAGTGCTGTCTGCCCCTATTCAGTGTTGCATGGTAAATGTTAGACCTGTCAATCTTAAGCCCCTTTCACACTGCGATTCCGGCAAATACACGGATAATGCGACCCGGCATTTGTTCCCGGGCCGCTAGATTTGGTCCATTCACACTGCCAGCGAAATACCGTAATATGTGCGCTTTCACACACAGCGCTTAACGGTCCCGGGTCGAGTTGACACGTGACATCCGGATGTGACGTATAATGACGAGCGATCTCAGCTTCAGCGCGAATAGTAAGGAGCTCCGTGGTCTCGACTTGTGTCCAGTTTGCACACATTTCTGCTTGTTTAATTTTAGTTTATTTTGTATAGGAACACTCTCTGCGTTTAAAACACCGACCAGCTCTTCTGGCACTGCAGGGTTGTATTATTGAAAAAACAAGCTCTAGGAGTCGCACGATAACTACGTACACGTTGCGGCATTCGTTTCGGCTTTTGTTCACACAGCGCTCGTCCCCGGTCGAATCCCGCAATATTACTAGGTCCCCGACCCGGGTCGAATTTGGTAATCAATCCCGGGATGTTCCGGGAATATTGCGGGTCCGACGTGCAGTGTGAAAGGGGTATTAGTGATTAATCCAATCCAAGTGTGGCAGTTTGGTCTCTACACAGTATCACCCCTACCACTATATCCTACCTAGAACAAGTGTACATTAATTGGCCTTTACATATTTTTCAAATTACATTTTCAAACACTGCATGACCATTGCAATGCCATCAGGGGCCCGTTCTTCGTATGTCGCTAACTCAGTTAGCTGGATTTGATTGTTGACGATTTGGCATGATCTCGGATTGTTTGGTTCTTCGACGCTCATCTTGGACTTGGATGTCATAGCAACAAGTCCGTTGGCTTAAACCTGCTCGGGAGCAGGCTTATTTCATGTAAACAGGATTAGATTGCCTCTAGAGGTGACTTCGGTGTCCCAGCCACTGCTACTTTATTACAAGAGTTCCTTACTGAACCAGGGGCAATAATAATTTTAAATTATAATAATATAATAGTTTATTTGAAAATAATATTATAATATTAAAGGTGCATATAGTCTTATATAGACACAGTCACTTGATTGAAAGATTTATTTGTGATGGAATAATTACTTTATAGTTTTGGAGGTTTACACGTTACAGTTAATATGCGTCGAGCACACTGATCTATGTATAGATAGTGGTCTTGCATTAATTTAAAGCTGCAGTCCGTAACTTTTTGCACTCTAGTGGTTAATAAACGGAACTGCATGCATCTTGCGGAAGAACATTGCAGCCGGAGTTACTTCTCTCTGTTTATGTCTATGGAGGATCACACAGGGACTGTGCTCCTCCGCAGCGGTACCTACCAGTTTGGCCTGAAATAGTCCCAATATAAATACTTATTATAAGTGTACCATAATGATTCAGGGTAAGACAAAAAAATGGTTTGGAAAATGGATTCATGTTTGTACATTCTCATTATATAATTTTTGTAAATCTTGAACGCAAAAAAAAGTTACGGACAGCAGCTTTAGGTGATGACAGATACTATGGGAGTGGCTGGATGCAGCGCAAGAGATGCAGATAATATGATCTTGACTGTTAAAAAACTTTAACACTCACGTAACAAATCTGCTTTAAATTGAATTAAAAATGTAATTACAACATTGAAATAAAAATGTAAAGGGTGTACAAATACTATAAAATCGTGAATATAAATAATGTTAATCAACACAAATTTAATTTATCTAACTTATATGGTGGTTTCCTTATAAATGTCCAGAAAATCTTTTTTTTTTTTTGGCAAGTTTTTTGCAGGTGGCTTTTTTAATTATATGATGTCATTACGTTGTCTTGGCGCCAAGCAATCGCTGCATTGCTGATCGTTTTTTCGAGTATCGATGCTTCTGCCCTCTTCAGTGAACGCAGGAACACGCAGTGATCTTAGATAAATTAATCCAGATAATTTAATCCAATCTGCAAATTCGTTTGAAGAACCAAATTAGCCAGAGATCAGTTATCACGATTAGAAGATCTGGGATCTGTCAAATCATCTCAGATGTATTAAGCGAGGTACGAAAAACGGACTCCAGGTCCCTGAAGTCCTATAACTTTAGCCTAGCAACATGTCATGGATTATCTCAAGATCTATGCATGGTGTAATGTAGGAATGTCAGAAGTACTGGTACTTCCATACCAAGCCGGTACTGAAAATTTCTAAATGTGATGATACCAGGATTTCTGTAGTACAGACTCTCGAGTATATTTGGTACCCGCAGTTGTTCAGTTGCTTCCGTGTTGATCTACGCACAGGGTTCTAGACTGTAGCCGAATATACACTCACCTAAAGGATTATAGGAACACCTGTTCAATATCTCATTAATGCAATTATCTACAACCAATCACATGGCAGTTGCTTCAATGCATTTAGGGGTGTGGTCCTGGTCAAGACAATCTCCTGAACTCCAAACTGAATGTCAGAATGGGTAAGAAAGGTGATTTAAGCAATTTTGAGAGTGGCATGGTGGTTGGTGCCAGATAGGCTGGTTTGAGTATTTCACAATCTGCTCAGTTACTGGGATTTTCACACACAACCATTTCTAGGGTTTACAAAGAATGGTGTGAAAAGGGAAAAACATCCAGTATGCGGCAGTCATGTGGGCGAAAATGCCTTGTTGATGCTAGAGGTCAGAGAAGAATGGACCAATTAATTCAAGCTGCTATAAGAGCAACTTTGACTGAAATAACCACTCGTTAAAACCGAGGTATGCAGCAAAGCATTTCTAAAGCCACAACCCACACAACCTTGAGGTGAATGGGCTACAATAGCAGAAGACCCCACCAGGTACCACTCATCTCCACTACAAATAGGAAAAAGAGGCTACAATTTGGACAAGCTCACTAAAATTGGACCGTTGAAGACTGGAAAAATGTTGCCTGGTCTGATGAGTCTCGATTTCTGTTAAGACATTCAGATGGTAGAGTCAGATTTTGGCGTAAACAGAATGAGAACATAGATCCGTCATGCCTTGTTACAACTGTGCAGCCTGGTGGTGGTGGTGTAATGGTGTGAGGGATGTTATGTTTTCTTGGCACACTTTACGCCCCTTGGTGCCAATTGGGCATTGTTTAAATGCCACGGCCTACCTGAGCATTGTTTCTGACCATGTCCATCCCTTTATGACCACCATGTACCCATCCTCTGATGGCTACTTCCAGCAGGATAATGCACCATGTCACAAAGCTTGAATCATTTCAAATTGGTTTCTTAAACATGACAATGAGTTCACTGTACTAAAATGGCCACCACAGTCACCAGATCTCAACCCAATAGAGCATCTTTGGGATGTGGTGGAACGGGAGCTTCGTGCCCTGGATGTGCATCTCACAAATCTCCATCAACTGCAAGATGCTATCCTATCAATATGAGCCAACATTTCTAAAGAATGCTCGCGCACGCGCACACACATAGATATATGACCACACACGCATGACACTCGCTGTCTTTTTAGCTTCTGCCATGTTCACTTTATGATGAGGATATGAATGCATAAACCCTCATGAGACACTTCAAACTCAAATTTCAAAAACTTAAAAACTTAATTTGATAATTTGACATGATATTGTCAAATCATGAACACAGACACTCAAAGGTCTTCACAGCAACCCGTCAAAATAAAAGCTCTGTTTAATTTAAAGAAATTGACAGAAATATATTAGGCTTCTGTTGTACAATAGATTTAGTTATGTCTCCATGTAATAATAATAGGCTACTACTGATAATACAAATAATTATGCCTAGCTTATTTTTCACTTGATCTTTTTTATAAACATTTACTTTTAAACAGCATGTAGCCTTAAATAATACACTCATTGATTTTTTTTTAAATAGTTAAATGAAAAAATTAAAGGGGTGGTTGCATGCGATTTCAGTTTTTTTAACTTTAGTTAGTGTGTAATGTTGCTGCTTGAGCATAAATACAACCCCAAATCAGAAAAAGTTGGGACAGTATGGAATGTGCAAATAAAATAAAAAAGAAGTGATTTCTAAAATTACTTTGACTTGTATTTCATTGCAGACAATATGAACTAGGGATGTCCCGATCCGATCACGTGATCGGAAATCGGGCCCGATCACGTGATTTCAGACTCGATCGGAATCGGACGTTACGTCCCGATCAGGACTCGGATATATATGTATATTCTGGGGTGAGAGACAAAGTGAGCACTTGCACCGCGGTTCATCTCACATCTGATGACGCAATAATATAGGTTGTAACTTGAAAATAATGCTTTATGTAGGCGGCTATGTTTCTGTAGATGGATACACGTGCTGGCTCCTCAGTGGTACATTACAACAGCGCTAATAAAAGAAAACCGTGGGCAAAACGGTCTATCTGTGTAAACTTTGTTCAATTCATGCGAGTGCTGCCGTATTGTCATTGAATATGAGCAGTCATTTTCACTGTCATGTGTAGAGAAGACGCGAATGAGAGCGCGCGCGCTGATCTGTCTCTGTACATCATCCGAAAGCGCGCACTCGCCTCACAGCGCGCAAATATTGAGTTCTCTTTCAAGTCTTGTGGTTAAACGGACCAACTCACACAAGAAGTATGTCAACATGTCCATCTTGATGAGTATCCAACCAGACATATAGTCTGAATATGCTTTAAGAGGACTTTTATGCAGCCGAGAAAGACGACGCAGAGCCTTCCATTAGGTCTTAAAGGGGCAGTAGCCGTGCTGTCTGTTTAATGTCAAAGAAAAGATAAGGAATCAAATCAACCACTGCTCTTGATTGAATAGCTTTTGTAAGGATTAGTCTTTAATTTAAACAGTTAAATATGCATTTTACATTTGATTAGCCTACTTTATTCAATTTCTCTACCTAAAAACTAATGTTACACCTATAAAAACCTGAAAAGCATTGTTAATTACACTCCAGACCGCATGTGCCACGGATGTGCCAATACGCGCATAGTGTATGTATACATATACATATCTGCGCATAGTGACATATGTGTTTCTGTGTGTCACGTCATGTCTCATGTCACTTAATGTTGCCATAGATATGTATACATATCTGTGGTTGATACTGCCAGCTGCCACTGTCACTCTGTTTGCAAGCGTAACTGTGTTACTATGGTTAACAGTGTTTATAGTGGCGTATTAATTTCTAACTGTAA
This sequence comes from Pseudorasbora parva, assembly GCF_024679245.1. Classification (NCBI taxonomy): domain Eukaryota; kingdom Metazoa; phylum Chordata; class Actinopteri; order Cypriniformes; family Gobionidae; genus Pseudorasbora; species Pseudorasbora parva. The sequence goes on along the minus strand of NC_090174.1, from coordinate 17,108,551 downwards.
TCAAACTGCCTGGAACTACCTGTGCATTAAACGGTTTTACTGCACACCTTCCAGCCAGTCAGAATCGAGTATTAAAACAGACCATGGTATAAAGGTAAAATAAATGAAAAATATATCATTAAAAAAAAGACATGTTATACTGCGATATGTTATACTGCGCCCCATAAACACAACCAAGCCTAGAAAAAAAACACGGAACCACCCCTTTAAAAAAACATTTAGCTTTGGTACTGAAATTGGTACCGAGAACCATAAAAATGTAATAGTATCTGTACCGACTACTGGAATTTTGGTACCGTGACATCCCTAGTGTAATGTTGTGGTCTCCTGCTCAAAGTTTTAAATATGATTTACTTTGCTTTACTTATGTTTCGGAAAGTTACAAACTAAAGTGTTGTGCAAAAGCCTCATCTGTATACTGTTTATAGTAAATTTGCTATATTCACTGTAAAGCCAAGCATCTAACCTTTAAAATTACACCTATTTTTTGGTGAACAAGCAAGTGGTTATCATAGTAGCCATGTTTTGTTAGAGAAGGAAGCACTTGGTTTGAAAATGCAAACCTAAAATAAGCACCTAAAAAAAGCAAATGACCTAAAACAAACCAAGCCCAAAATAACCAACCCCTGGGCACCCATTTAAAAGCCTATTTTTTATATTATATTACAACTATAATGTATGCATTGATGGCTATGAAGGGAATTTCTTACTTTTGCATCAAAAGCCGCTTGCTATGGCATGAAAATGCTAAATAAAATTGCTCTAGATGTAAAGAATAGTATTAGTATTAGAGAATTTTTAATACTACTAATATTAATTAAACTGGATTTCCTTCATTTTGTTCTTATCTGATAAAGTACTTCTCTCTCTTGTTCTTTTTAGAAACATTGTGCAAGTGTGGTTGCTAAAACTAGGCCTCTACCAGATTTGGTTGATCAATACAAGGCAGACTATGGTTATCTGGGCACCATGCTTTGTTCACATGTGATCAAGGCCCGTGCACAGGCTTCCTTTCAAGCCCAAACAGTCAACAGAACTACACTCACTATCACACAGGTGAGTAAATCTGAAACAAAACTTTTGTCAAGCTGGTCTAAATCATAACCAGTAGTTCTCTCCTAAAATACCTTGTTAAAATCATTCAAATCAAACTTGAATGCTCACTTTGTCCCTTTGCAGCCACGGCCAACTCTGTCAATGTCTCAGAGTGGATTGTCAACTTCAGTTAGTTCACGCACCCCCAGCATCATCAAAGTACCCAGTTCGCTCACCCTCATGTCCACTCGCCCTGGAACGCCCACTCAGCCGTCACCCCCAGCAACCAAGTATATTGTCATGGCAACCAGTGCAGGGGCTGCATCCACTCAGCAGGTAAGAATTTTAAAGCAATTTGTGTCATGGTATTTGGCCAAATTTGGCTCTGGGTCAGGACAAGAAGATAACGATACACTGCGTGCAGAATGGCACAATGATTTTCTGATCATATTTTTTTTTTTTTCAGGCATATTTTACTAATTCCAAACCACATTCATCTTAATAGCTACTATTCATTTAATATTTAATAAATTATAAGTGATATATTATTGTTAATGAAGGCTGGAAATGAAAAACACTTTATGTTTGGTGTGCAGAATTTTTATGTATGTTTTCTTTTACAAATAAATAACCCATGCAAAATATTGAGTGCTTATATACAGTGCTGCTTAACCTATAAACTTTGCAGAGATTGGTCTGTAAATTAAATTGAGAATATAACTGCTGCACATATGTTAAATACTGTAGTCTGTGAGTGATGTGATGTGTGTTAGTCTGTGAAATACCGTGTTAGGCAGGCTACACGTATTGATCTTGAAAATGTTAGCTTCTTGTCTTTTTACATGTCTTACTCTGCATTTAACTTAAAATACTTAATTCTGTGCAAGAAAACAGCATAGGCTTCAAAATAAATTGTTATTGAAATATTTGAAAGTGGTCAAATGAACTACACGAACGAATATTTAAAAAACAATATGCAAAATCAAAATTGAATAGCTCCGTAGCAGAGTGAGAAAAGTTTGCACAACCTATTGAAAAGCACGGATAATTAGTTGGGTTAGAAAAATAACGAAATGATAGTTACCAGTAAGTATAAAACAAATTATGTGAAGAGAGATATTCAAATTAGAAAAAGTGCTTAAAAGGGCACAACTCTTAAGTGGTGGAAGCTTTTTTTTCCCCCTCACGTGCAACCTAGGTTATATGCCTATAGAAAGTGCAGACTCATTAGTTGGGTTAGAAAAAGAACGAAATTATAAAAAAATAATATTTATGTATTAAAATAGAAAGGGCTTAAAAGTAGGCAACTTTTTTTTAAAGTGGAAGGAAGCCTTTTTTCCCTTACGTGCAAGCTATATAGAAAGCACAAATGCATCATTAGTTGGTTTAGAAAAGTTTTTAAATATAAAAAATATGAAAATAAAAATTAATATTAAATAAATATTAAAATAAAAAGTGCTTAAAAGTGTACAACTTCTTAAGTGGAAGAAAGTTTTTTTCCTCTCACGTGCAAACTTAGAAAGTAAGCGTGGAACAAACATTTTTCAAACAGACACAATGGTGGTTACCGATTAGGCTACCGTAATTCTGACCCAAATTGCTTTGTCGCCCTTCTGGCTGTTGTTGTAAATGGTGATATTTTTGCAAATGTTTCTTAACAAAATCAGTGTTCACTGGAATGCTATCGCTTTTAATTTAAAACCATTTATTTAAAAACAATTATTTTTCAAACAGATTGAATTAGAAATACAGGCCTGTCCCTAACAAAAGCCTGCTTCAAATAAAAGCCTGTTTACTTCTTCAGTTCAGATAAATAAAGATAAACCTGACCATTCAAAACATTTCGCTCTTTGTTAAACAATTTTTTGGAGCTGCAATTTCAATGTAATTAATTAATCAAAAAAATTGTACTATGTATTTTTGACCAGTTTATTTCTCATGGTGATTAGCACATTTTCAGAACATTTTGCAATATTGTAATGCAAGAAAAAAACTTATATATCTGTTGTAATTGTAGACTTAAACTCTTCCTCCAGGTAATCACTCTCAGCTCCTCCCAATCTGGATCTCCTGTCACAAGTACAGTCCCCAGCACCCCCACGTCTTTACAGCCACTCGTCAAACTTGAGTCTGGAAACACAGGTGCTGTGGGCAGCTCACGCCCTCTCCAGAAATACATTGTAGTGTCTTTGCCTTCATCCTCTTCCTCACTGGAGAACAAGGGCTCAAGTGTCCTTCCCTCCTCTACCTCACCCATCAGCATGGAGACTGCTGTCAAGCTAGAACGTTCAGAATCACCAGCCGCAAACACACAATCGCCACATTAAAACTCACACAGTCACTTATTCCACCAAGATACAGAAGAACAATAAATGTAGCTTGAGAGTCATCATAGTGCTTACTGAGCACTTTCGGACATACTGACACATGCTTAGAAATTAGGAAAGCAAGATTGCTATGCACACTTGGACCATAAGACTTATTCACACACTGTGTGCATACTATATATATATATATATATATATATATATATATATATATATATATATATATATATATATATATATATATATATATATATATATATATATATATATATATATATGTGTATGTATATGTATGTATGTGTGTGTGTGTGTGACAACATTAACACTGAATAATGTATACACACAAATACATGTCTGAAATACTGTATTTAATATTAATATATTAAATACTGTATTTAAACACATAAACATAAATGCTTAAATAATTGCAATTGTGGCTGCCAGCATAACAAAGCTGTAACAGTAACAAACACACATGGCAGAAAAATACAGGATTGAACTTAATTGTGATTTGAGATAAAAAGGTGCTGTGTGTGAAGAAAGCACAAAACTTCTGGGTGAAAAAATGGTTCTGTGTTTGAGCTCATAGCATCAAAAATGTTTCATTAATAAACAAAGCTATGGTCATATTTATAATGGGAGAAGGAATGATAGATGTGCATTGTGTGGGTAGAAAACAAACAAAGCAAACAAAAAGAGACAGTGGGTACATCATTGTCTATTATACATGTGTATAATTAAACACGTGTGATTGACAGAAAACTGGGCATTTATAGGGTTTAATGAACAATTTAATTGAGATACTATTTCATGTTCATTTTTTTATCTTCTATAATAAAGATGGGTTTTAAATGTGGTTGTCATTTTAATTTCCTTAAGACGTTATTGTATTCCTTGTGTAGAAACCTTGGTGGTTTTTGTTTTCAAGTGTCACGTTTCTTGCAAATTTAAGTGCTTGACTTGAATTGCCTTCTTGTGACTGAAAGTACTGCCAAACAACACATTTTCTGTTTACAAGTTACATTTTCACTCTCTCACAGCCTACTGAATTCGTACGGTCCACCTAGTAAACACGTTGCCATAATCAACCGCGGTATCGTCGACCAGTATCGCGTAGTGGAAGCAGGTTTGGTTCGGTGGAAAAAAATTCTAAGGTTCAGCAGAAACCGAACCCAGTCAAAAAGCCCAATATTCGGCCGAATCCGAACCTGAATCTGTGGTGAACCTGGATTCGGTGCATCCCTAGTTTTAATAAAGTGTATTTTCGTCCCCCGCACTTTTACATTACATTTATATAGCGCTTTTCTAGACACCCAAAGCGCTTTACATATAGAAGGGGGGAATCTCCTCAGCCACCACCAATGTGCAGCATCCACCTGGATGATGCGACGGCAGCCATTTTGTGCCAGAACGGCCACCACACACCAGCTGATTAGTGGAGAGGAGGCCGAGTAAAGAAGCCAATCAGGATAAGGGGTTTATTAGGAGGCCATGATGGACAGAGGCCAATGGGCAAATTTGTTACACCCCTACTCTTTATCGAAGGACATCCTGGGATTTTTAACGACCACAGAGAGTCGGGACGTCGGTTTAACGTCTCATCCGAAGGACGGTGCTCATTGATAGTAAAGTGTCCCCATCATTGGGACCCACACAGACCACAGGGTGAGCACCCCCTGCTGGCCTCACTTACACCTCTGCCAGCAGCAACCTGGTTTTCCCATTTGGTCTCCCATCCAGGTACTGACCAGGCTCAGCCCTGCTTAGCTTCAGTGGGAAACCAGTCTTGGGCTACAGGGTGATATGGCTGCTGGTTAAAAACAGCTTTCTCTAATCTCAGTTGATAGCACGCTTCTTGAGGTCACGAGCAAGTGTATTTACATAGAAACCAATGTGAATACATCAAGATTTAAATTCAGAGACAAAAAATTATCTATGCATGACCTGTAATTTTATTCGAATTTAAATATGAGGAGGGCTGTCTCACAGAAAGTCCAAAAGTGGATTCGTAGAGGTAATACCCAGTCACGCTGGAGCTGCAGCTGAAGGAAAACAATCGTTATGAGTGATGAAACGTGACGACGACAATCAGACAACTGCGACAATATATGCGTGTTGTGTTTTTTCAAGCCATCTCAATGTAGGCTATTTATTGACAATAAAGTAGACTATCATATGAATAATGCAGCTTTTAATGTTTAGTAGGCTATCTTCTGCTCACCAAGGCTGCATTTATGTAATCAAAAATAGTTAAAACAGTAATATTTTGAAATATTATTACAAATTAAAACTGCTTTTTTCCTATGTGAATATATAGTAATTTATTCCTGTGATCAAAGCTGGATTTATCATCATTACTCCAGTCTTCAGTGTCACATGATCCTTCACTATATTCTCATATGAGGATTTTATAATCATGAAACATTTATGATTATTATCTGTGTTGAAAACAGTTGTGCTGCTTAAAAATGTTGTGGAAACCATGATAGCCTACATGTTATTTTTCAGGACTCTTTAATGAATAGAAAGTTCAATGGACAGCATTTATTTGCATTTATTAAATAAATGATTATCTTTTGTAATATTAAAAATATCACTTGTGATCAATTTAATGCATGTCTGATCAATAAAAGTATTATTTTCTCTCTTTTTTAGTTTTACCACAAATGTTTAGATGGTTTCCAAAAAAATTAAGCAGCACCATGAGCAGCACAACTGATAATAATCATAAATGTGTGTTGATCATCAGATCCTCATATGAGAATGATTAGTGAAGGATCATGTGACACTGAAGACTGGAGTAATGATGATAAATTCAGCTTTGATCACAGGAATAAATTACACTTTACTATATTCACATAGAGAACAGCATGGTTTACATCAGAATATATATTTACATTGCATAAACTCTATGGAGTCTTAATGCCCAAGTGTTTGTAGTATATAAACCAATCGTAATATTGGCATAACAAATAGGAGAATAATATTATAGATATTAATTAGTGGTTATCTTGCCCAATTAAAAGCAAGAGATGCGATTAATTATTTTGGTCAAAAGAAAAATGCTATTACGACATTTCTGTCCCCCTCACTTCCGAAAAGATGGCTACCCCCCTGCCAGTAACAATTTAGCATCCTCAGTGTCTTGACTTCATGCTGACTGAGTTTGGTGCTGATCGGGTGAATCGTCTAGGAGGAGTATGTTAAATTCCAGAGCATGCGTTTTCTGAACAACCCATAATAGCTCACTTCCTGTTGGGCTGAAGCATAACTTAGAGCACAAAAAATGTGCGGCCCGATGAGCTCTATATGTGTACCGAGTTTCATATATTTACGTGCAAGTGTGTTCGATTTATAGACCACGTTTTCAGACCCCACTTTAGGGGGCGCTGTCGAGCCCCCCTGCCACGCCCGGGTACCAGCCTTAGCCCGGCCCTGATGGCCGCGCATTCTGATGCGTGCAAAGTTTCAAGAGTTTTCAAGCATGGAAAGGGCCCCAAAAATGCCCAAATAGTTGGGTAAAAAAATAATAATAATTAAAGCTGCGAGCAGCGATGACGGGCCCAAGCCGGTGGCACCGCAACCCCGATGGCATCAGCTTAACTCTGCACAGCAGGCAATAGGCATTTAATATGGGAAAAATAAAATAAAATGACTATGTCAAAGTAATTTGAATTCACCTCATTAACTGCAACAACTGGTGCTGCAATGACCAGGAACCACAACAGTCACATCTATGAGATCAGTTACTTTTTACTCATTTATTTTATGTCAGATGATGTCAAATTTCAATTTCAAAATGAGTGCAGAAAACTGTCCAAATGCTGAAGTTGTATTATCCTTACACTTCTCTTAAAAATAAATTAAGCCAAATCACAGAGACCGCAACAATGATTTTAATATCAGTGTCAGGGAAGAGTAATATGCGTGCATATAATTTATGGAAGTTTATTATAAACAGCCACTTTTATAAAATAAAAAAAAATATCCATTTGAATTCTTTCAATAAATAATTAGTTTAAAGAGGTGTCATAGATGATCTTTGCAAACACAGCACATGACCTTCTTTAAAGCCCATGTTATAGAAAACAATTAAAAGTATTAGGATATCATTTTCAATTATGTGCAAATGTATTTTTTGCAGCTCAACATTTTGTAAGTTCAGAAGACCAGTATTTAATTAAATATAGAATATATGTTTTTGTTTTTTACTTATTTTTCACAATAAAGTGATAGATATTTGTGCTAGCCTATGATATGAAAGGGTTAAATTATGAAAAAACAAGAGACAAGGTGACACACACACAGAGTGAGAGAGACCCCCTCCACACACATTTATATACTTTATTTGATTCCACATTACAAGTCATTTCATTAGGGATCAAATTTTTTGAATTATCTGACAGATTAAAACACAGCAGCACATCATCATAGATTATGCAGTTCTAAGGGTAGAGGAAGCATCGCCTCTTTCAGATAAACATGCTTCCTATAGTAGCTGAGACTGAGCAAAACTTGGCCAGCTGTTTGGCCCCTGTTTTAGAAATCCCCCCAATACGAAGTCCACGGGTCGCCAGCCTGTGCACATGACCCAAACTACCAAACACTAACACTATAAGCTGGCATTTATACCCAATGTTCTCAATTATAGATACCAATGACTGATATTTTAGAGTCTTAGAGCAGTAAGAGTCCTCCATAAATAAGTCAAATGCACATGACACTTCAAATAATTTGACTGTTTTGCCATTCTGAGAGATGTTAACAATGTCTGGTGTATTTGCAATTCCTACAAAAGTGTTAGCAGGTGAATTGAACCATTTACACTGTACAGTAGTGTGTTTAAAAATCTGCTCATCAGCCGTACAGGCAATCTGAGCAGCGATGAGGTCCACGAGTCTGTCATGTCTGGCGGTATATAATCCTTTCAGTGATGAGCAGCTGTTCATGATGTGGGCGACTGACTCCAGATGTTGAGGAGGGTCGTGCATCATGCAGAGAGGCGAATGGGTGGAGGGAAACCACAGCAATAAGTTCTATTTAGTGGGAAGAACCTGCAGACGTGCTTTTACACAGAAAGTAAGGATCTCCTCACTGATGGTGGCATTACTATAGATGGTGTGTGATACAGAGTGGTCCGCACAGGGCAGGTTTGCCAGCTTTCCCTGGAGCTTAAGGCTGGACCAGTACTCCATATTTTGGGCTCTTTGAGTAGACAGAATAGTCTGTCTCGATGTTCTGGGCTGGAGCAGGTGAACAATGTTATTATGGTGCAGCCTGGCCTCCACGATGACAGATGGGTCCTCTACCACCGCCTCAGAGACGTCTACAGGTGTATAATGTGATGTCCACCTCAGGTCAGTGCCTGTCTTCCAGCATAGGTCATTCAAATCCGGCCAGTCTGAGGACACGCCGAATCCCTGTGCCCTTCCCTCCAGCTTCCCATTGGTCTTTCTCTTAAAGCCCAGGAAGCCATCTTCCCCACCGCATGCCTGTTGCACCTTCCGTCTTTTAAAATCCAGCATTAAGGATGCTCTGGCCATTTGCCTCACACTAACATCATCACAGTTCAGCATGTTCGTGAGGTGAGACTGTCTCGTGGCTGTGTACTCCCACATGCAGTTTGGAACTCCAAGCCCCCCGTCCTGTCTTTTCTGAAAGATAAAACATCTTGTGGAGTGTGTGTTGAGACAAAGCCATTTCCTAACCACATTTACAGTCTTGTTGTTCATTTCACGCATAACTTTTTGCGGAATATGGACATTTGCAAAAAGATGTTGAGTTTTAGAGAAAGCTATGTCTCTTATTGCTTGCACTTTTAGGATTACAGGAAGAGGTGATGCGTCAATGAGATCCAGTCTGGCCATAAACTGATGTGCCATGTCATTCACTTGCAGACTCCATTCTCCAGCTATGTTAAACTTGTGGCCCAGATAGTTATAGGCCTCATGTCTAGAGTACACTCTGAGTGGCTGGTCTAAGATGCCAAAAGAGGGAGGTTGGTCGGCCTTTGACCTATACCAATGGTTGCCGCCGCTCCTCCTCTCGTAAAAGACTGCACATTTACTGTGCTTTACATGTAGGCCAGACCATATCAGGAATCTGTCAGTGCATGACAACATGTTTTTAATCACGCCTTCATCTCGAGATGCGACGACCACATCATCAGTGTAACAAAAATGACTATGAGTTTAATGTCTCAGGGAATAATTAACTCAAAAGGGATTCAATATTCAATATTCATGAATTTATGAATATAATTTGCTAGTCGTTCATTACGTATTAAAATTTCCCGATAAGGAAAAATGTTTAATTAAATACAAGTAACCCTTTACGGAATTGCTTGAAATTATCTTACTAAGTTTGTCCTCCAAATTAGTTATAGACTTTCAAATAAATTCTCAATAAGGGATTACTGCTTTACGAGCGCATGAGAAACATTAACTTTACTGATCAGGACAAAATCAATATTTCAAATGGTTGTACAGTTTACTTTACTAGAATAGTAGCATAAGCAGTTAGGTAACGTTAGGATTGTAAGTTTCATTGACTTTGTGTATGTGGAAGAGTACACTGATTCAATTCATTAAATGTCTTTTGGAAGTTTAATAAACACAGACTAAAAATAACACTACAATTCACACAGAAAGTACATACTAAATATGCATAAAGAGAGTAGAAATATAGATAGTAAACGAAAGAATATGGTACATAAACGACAATAATGAAAAGACCAAAAATAGAGAGGGAGAGAGACAGAGAGAGAGAGAGACCGTCCACTTCAGTTCGTTACACAGAGCCCTCACGGAGTTAACTTGTCCCAACGGGAAATAACACGACCCTTTTAACAGCAGTTTGGATTTTAGAAATAAGAATACTTGCTTTAGTTTTGGCCTCTCACGTGTGTGCGTGTGTTCTGAGTTCAAATGTCCTGCATGTCCGGCAGTTCTTTCCGAGGTCGGTGTGGAGCGGCGGGTCTCTTTGAAGTGGGCTGAGTTTTCTCTCTCTGAAGAATGCCCTCGGGGGCTGGAAAGTTGGTAGATCGCTCTGAGGCGTTTGATGCGATGCAAGAGAGAGGGAGTGTTCTGTGAGCTGGAGCGCTCTCTCTCAGTTCTCCCAAGTGATCTCCGATCAGCGGGAAGTTTGAAAGGTAGTTTGAAAGTGAATGTTTCCAAAGGAGAGGAAGGTTTCCTTCGAAGTTATGGAAGTTCCTTGACGGTGTTCAGTGCCTTTGTCCAAGGACTGAGTAGCGGAGCGCGCTGACTTCAAAGGAAACAACCACTCTAACTTCACCTCTTAGCCAGGGCCGAAGCCTCATGGCAAGAGGTGAGCCAGCTTCAGAGGACGGGAGGAAAGGTCCGAGGACGAGTAGAGAAGAAGCAAAAAGCCCAAAAAAATGTTTCCACTTGTCTTTTAAGACAATTAATCCACACCCCTTCTGGGTTAGTTTACCCAATCCAGAGGGTGAATTCTGAGCGGGAAAAATTCTCTTTGTCTCTGTTTATGACCTACTTTGCATGTTTTAACAGGTGTCGTAAAGGGTGTCGATTTTATACAGTTTTACTCCCAAGTGTGCTAAACATATTAATGATACATTTCATAATCCTATTCTGTGCATCGTTGATTAAGACAAAGAGAGAGGAATATTTAGATATCAAACACATTATGGCTGGGAGATATTAAAGCAGAGATACATTCTTACACAGGAATACAAGCATTTAAAATGAACTTACATTGTTTATACATCATGATTAGGTTGGTATGACCTAAGGAGCATGCATACAGTATTGTTCAAAATAATAGCAGTACAATGTGACTAACCAGAATAATCAAGGTTTTTCGTAAAAAATTGTATTGCTACGTGGCAAACAAGTGACCAGTAGGTTCAGTAGATTCTCAGAAAACAAATGAGACCCAGCATTCATGATATGCACGCTCTTAAGGCTGTGCAATTGGGCAATTAGTTGAATTAGTTGAAAGGGGTGTGTTCAAAAAAATAGCAGTGTGGCATTCAATCACTGAGGTCATCAATTTTGTGAAGAAACAGGTGTGAATCAGGTGGCCCCTATTTAAGGATGAAGCCAACACTTGTTGAACATGCATTTGAAAGCTGAGGAAAATGGGTCGTTCAAGACATTGTTCAGAAGAACAGCGTACTTTGATTAAAAAGTTGATTAGAGAGGGGAAAACCTATAAAGAGGTGCAAAAAATGATAGGCTGTTCAGCTAAAATGATCTCCAATGCCTTAAAATGGAGAGCAAAACCAGAGAGACATGGAAGAAAACGGAAGAAAACCATCAAAATGGATAGAAGAATTACCAGAATGGCAAAGGCTCAGCCAATGATCACCTCCAGGATGATCAAAGACAGTCTGAAGTTACCTGTAAGTACTGTGACAGTTAGAAGACGTCTGTGTGAAGCTAATCTATTTTCAAGAATCCCCCGCAAAGTCCCTCTGTTAAAAAAAAGGCATGTGCAGAAGAGGTTACAATTTGCCAAAGAACACATCAACTGGCCTAAAGAGAAATGGAGGAACATTTTGTGGACTGATGAGAGTAAAATTGTTCTTTCTGGGTCCAAGGGCCACAAGCAGTTTGTGAGACGACCCCCAAACTCTGAATTCAAGCCACAGTACACAGTGAAGACAGTGAAGCATGGAGGTGCAAACATCATGATATGGGCATGTTTCTCCTACTATGGTGTTGGGCCTATTTATCGCATACCAGGGATCATGGATCAGTTTGCATATGTTAAAGGGTCATGAAACCCCAAAACACTTTTTTTGAGATGTAAACAGATATGTATAGGCTGCACATCATTGAAAACACTAAGGGTACTCATTAATGGTATTCATATGTGAAAATAGTTATTTTTGCATTTTTCAGAGTGATTTCTGTCTTCCGGTTTGAAAAGCTTAGTCGGAGCAACGTCACAAATGCTGACGTCGGCACGGCCTTTTCGGCCCAAGTATGGGCTGCTGGGCACATGCTGACGTCGACCGCTCCGAGCGATTCTCGATATATATTCATGACATAAAGCTCATTCAGTCCAATCCCTGCGCTGTAGTATGCATACAAGATAATTTAGTTAATATGCATGAGACAGTCACTTCTGTCAGGCTCGTCTTACATCATTATTGTAGAGATATGGTGGGGAAGTTTTGGAAGCAGCGTCGGAAAAGTCACGGAGGAAAGCTAGGCGTTGTGCTGATACGAAGTAACGTAAAGGGCGCCGAGCGAGCTGTAACCGGCGCCGTCTGTGGAAGCCTTTGCTACAAAGGCTCGGTAAAGTAAAATTCACCTGAGGAATCGCACGCCGAACCTGCAAGCGTTGACTATCTATGTCAGGAGTGCAAAATAACCAATCTGTAATCTGTAGGCTAATGAACAAAAGCCACGTCCTCTCCGTTTTATTTGTCGTCACAGCCATGCACTAAACCGCATGTGTTCGGGCTCTTAGTGAAACAGTGTGCATATTTGTACAAATATAGATTTAACTGCCGAGTGATAGACAGCGCAGATCGTCACGGCAACCCAGCGCGCGTCGCTCTGCTTCAGATGCGCGGTCGAGACTATGAAGCCTCAAACACCTTCGCTTTTACCCGGATCTAGAATTACACATCTCTGTCACATCGCATGTTGGGTGGTTCACGTTCTCTTATCACGTCGGCGCGTTGTTCATCTTGCCAAACAGCGTGCATATTTGGACAAATATAGTTTTATCACGTTTGCAAAATATTTCGTCATGCAGAATAACATTTATTTTCATTTCTCACTGAATTATGCTGGTTTGAACTTTGAAGAGCTGAATGATTTGCGATCTCTGCTGCACGCCACTCATAGCTCTCTCATTCGCTGTACTCATCCCTCATTTAATCTCACTGTGGTAAACAATGCCAACGTGAACCAAGAACATGTCTCAGAACCGCTGTAACTGCTGCTGTTGATATCGCTAGTCTTAATGCACCTACTGACACTCCCCTATTTATGCAAACTTTCCCTCTTTCCACACAATACCATCCCACCTTTTCACAGTCGACCACTCCCCTTTTAACAAGCTTTTTCAAATCGAAGGTGTGAAAAAACACCGCTGCAGCAGGGGGGTTTCATGACCCATTAAAATACTTGAAGAGGTCATGTTGCCCTATGCTGAAGAGGACATGCCCTTGAAATGGTTGTTTCAACAAGACAATGACCCAAAACACACTAGTAAACGGGCAAAGTCTTGGTTCCAAACCAACAAAATTAATGTTATGGAGTGGCCAGCCCAATCTCCAGACCTTAATCCAATTGAGAACTTGCGGGGTGATATCAAAAATGCTGTTTCTGAAGCAAAACCAAGAAATGTGAATGAATTTTGGAATGTTGTTAAAGAATCATGGAGTGGAATAACAGCTGAGAGGTGCCACAAGTTGGTTGACTCCATGCCACACAGATGTCAAGCAGTTTTAAAAAACTGTGATCATACAACTAAATATTAGTTTAGTGATTCACAGGATTGCTAAATCCCAGACAAAAAAATGTTTGTACAAAATAGTTTTGAGTTTGTACAGTCAAAGGTAGACACTGCTATTTTTAACACACCCCTTTCAACTAATTGCCCAATTGCACAGCCTTAAGAGCGTGCATATCATGAATGCTGGGTCTTGTTTGTTTTCTGACAATCTACTGAACCTACTGGTAACTTGTTTGCCACGTAGCAATAAAAAATATACTAAAAACCTTGATTATTCTGGTTAGTCACATTGTACTGCTATTATTTTGAACAATACTGTACGTGGAAGTTGGTTTGAATTGTAGACCACGTTTTCAGACCCCACTTTAGGGGGCCCTGTCGAGCCCCCCTGCCACGCCCGGGTACCAGCCTCAGCCCGGCCCTGATGGCCGCGCATTCTGATGCGTGTGCAAAGTTTCAAGAGTTTTCGAGCATGGGAAGGGCCCCAAAAATGCCCAAATAGTCGGGTAAAATAATAATAATAATAATTAAAGCTGCGAGCAGCGATGACGGGCCCAAGCCGGTGGCACCGCCACCCCGGTGGCATCAGCTTAACTGTGCACAGAAGGCCAATAGGCATTTAATATGGGAAAAAAATAAATAAAGGGACTATGTCAAAGTCATTTGAATTCACCTCATTAACTGCAGCAACTGGTGCTGCTATGACCAGGAACCACAACAGTCACATCTCTGAGATCAATTACATTTTATTCATTCATTTTATGTCAGATGATGTCAAATGTCAATTTCAAATGAGTGCAGAATACTGTCCAAATGCTGAAGTTGTATTATCCTTACACTTTTCTTAAAAATAAATTAAGCCAAATCACAGAGACCGCAACAATGATTTTAATATCAGTGTCAGGTAAGAGTAATATGCGTGCATATAATTTATGGAAGTTTATTATAAACAGCCACTTTTATAAATTAATGTGAAATTAATTTTTTTATCCATTTGAATTCTATCAATAAATAATTAGTTTAAAGAGGTGTCATACGTGATCTTTGCAAACACAGCACATGACCTTCTTTAAAGCCAATGTTATAGAAAACAATTAAAAGAATTTTCAATTATGTGCAAATATATTTTTTGCAGCTCAAAATTTTGTAAGTTCAGAAGGCCAGTATTTAATTAATGATATAATATATGTTATAGTTTTTTTACTTATTTTTCACAATAAAGTGATAGATATTTGTGATAGCCTATGATATGAAAGGGTTAAATTATGAAAAAACAAGAGACAAGGTGACACACACACAAAGTGAGAGAGACCCCCTCCACACACACACACACACACACACACATTTTAATATTAGTGTCAGGTAAGAGTAAGATGCGCGTCTAAATTTTATGGAAGTTTATTATAAACTTTATTATAAAATTTACTTAGACTGACTGGGTAAACCCAGCCTGATCTGCCAGCGATTTGACTTCGCCCTGCAACACAGTCTGAAAACCCATACATTCATTTCTACTGCTTCTGTTACACTTTTGCGGGAACAAATCACAGACTAACTTATTCATCTGGCACGCTATTGGCGAGTTTAGTAGTCTGTTTAGTTGACTATCCAATTGCATACAGAGTCATTCAAATAATGCTCATTGATCAATCTTAAATTGAGCTTGGTCTGGTGATACCCAGACAACTTATAAACTAGAAAATCATGTGAAATTTACTTTTAAATCAATTTTATTTTTATCAGTAAATAATTAATTTTAAGACATGTGTCTTTTCAAAAACAGCAAATGACCTTCTGTAAAGCCCATGTATAAAACACACACACACACACACACACACACACACACACACACACACACACACACACACACACACACACACACACACACACACACACACACACACACACACACACACACACACACACTACTATATACTTTGCCATAGCAACAGTATATAAAATATCAAGAATCCATTCGTATGTCTATATCTGTCATGTTTTCACATTATACTGCTGAAGTTTGAAGTAAATCAGGTGAAAGTAAGACAGTGATTAAATTTTTTTTCAAAAAGTGACACATCCTGCTGCCAGTTGGTGGCGCTATAACTTTGACTGAATATTGGCATGTTTATGTCTTCAGGCCAGGACTCTTGTCAAACATGTGAAGTTTGAGGCGAATCGGACATTGTATGCCTGAGGTACAACAAATTCCTGAGTCATGGCGAAACATCAACATTTGTGAGGCCGCCTCGGACACACCCTTCAGGGAAAACTCAAGATCTTCCCAATTTAACACCACAAAGGCCTTTAGATTAGACTGTGCAAATACGATGTTGATATGATTGAATCTCTAGGAGGAGTTTGTTAAAGTACAACGTCTGGCAATGGCAAAAACTGCACCAATTTACCAAAGAAAATTCAAAATATCTCAGTTCCTGTTGGTTTTTCAGATTTGGCGCCTTGGGTTTTTTTTTTGTAGGTATTGGGCTGTTGAATGCGTCTACTGAATTTTCATACTCATACATGAAACGTAGCACGAATGACGCTTAATTTAAATTTTGTAGGTGGCGCTATCGAACCATTTTGCCACACCTAATTCTGAAACCCATATCAGATGTATGTTTTCACCACTTCTGATGCATGTGCAGAGTTTCATGAGTTTTCATGCGTGTTTAGGCCCTCAAAAATGTAATTCATTTGGGAAAAGAAAAATGATGGTTTGAGCAAATTACAGTGAGGTCCTCACACCTTAAGCCCTAAATATCTAAGTTCCTGTTCGTCGGAGCTAATGACTGTAAATTAGAAAGTTGTTCGGCTCAAAGAGAACAATATATATAAAGAGTTTGGTGACTGAAGATAAAACTACCCCCCCCCCCCTTTTGACAAAAGATTGCTTTTTTTTTTACAAAAGACGGCGCTACTGAGCTCCTCCACCATGCCCGTTTTTAAGTCTTTGCCCATATCTACTGGACAGCATGTCTGATGTGTGTGTTGAGTTTCATGTAATTTGAAGCATTTTAAGAGTCTCAAAAGCAGCGAAAAAGAATGTTATAGTTTGATGTGTTGCCGTGGCAACAGTATAAACAATATCAGGAAGTGCTTACCAGCTTTATATCTGCTATGTTTTGACATTATACTGATGAAGTTTGAAGTAAATCGGGTAAAAATAAGATTGTGATTTCAAACCATTTTGAAAGTGACACACTTCCTGCTGCCAGTTGGTGGCGCTATAACTTTGACTCACAAAAGTCATATCCATGTGATCGGCCTCTTACAACGAACACACAGCTGAAGTTTAATCAAAATGAATTAATGAATGCAGAAGTTATAACACACTTCCTGTTTCCCTTTTCTCGCCATAAATGTGTCTCTTCGCCACGGCCAAACCGTTTGAGATATCAAAAAGTTGCTCGCAATTTAGCATCCTCAGTGTCTTGACTTCATGCTGACCGAGTTTGGTGCTGATCGGGTGAATCGTCTAGGAGGAGTATCACAAATTCCAGAGCATGCGTTTTCCGAACAACCCATAATAGCTCACTTCCTGTTGGGCTGACATAACTTAGAGCACGAAAGTTGTTCGGCCCAATGAGCTCTATATGTGTACCGAGTTTCATATATGTACGTGCAAGTGTGTTTGATTTATAGACCATGTTTTCAGACCCCACTTTAGGGGGCGCTGTCGAGCCCCCCTGCCACGCCCAGGTACCAGCTTTGGTCCGGCCCTGATGGCCGCAGATTCCGATGTGTGTGCAAAGTTTCAAGAGTTTTCGAGCATGATAAGGGCCCCGAAAGTGCCCGAATAGTCGAAAAAGCTAAATTGTCCTTAGAAGAACAATAGGGCTCTGCGGCCTTTCAGGGCTTGGGCCCTAATAATTAAAGCTGCGAGCAGTGATGACGGGCCCAAGCCGGTAGCACCGCCACCCCGGTGGCATCAGCTTAACTCTGCGCAGCAGGCAATAGGCATTTAATATGGGAAAAAATAAATAAAGGGACTTTGTCAAAGTCATTTGAATTCACCTCATTAACTGCAGCAACTGGTGCTGCTATGACCAGTAACCACAACAGTCACATCTATGAGATCTATTACATTTTATTCATTAATTTTATGTCAGATGATTTCAAATGTCAATTTCAATATGAGTGCAGAATACTGTCCAAATGCTGAAGTTGTATTATCCTTACACTTCTCTTTGTGTTTTTGACCTACCATAGCTTGTGATTGTTCACCAGTCTTATGCCGCAAAAAGCATGCTTGTTTTTATTTCAATATGTGTGGCATTCAATATTTTTATTAAATTAAAATAAATAAATAAATAAATAAAGCCAAATCACAGAAACCGCAAAAATGATTTTAATATCAGTGTCAGGTAAGAGTAATATGCGTGCATATAATTTATGGAAGTTTATTATAAACAGCCACTTTTATAAATTCATGTGAAATTTAATTTTTTTATCCATTTGAATTCTATCAATAAATAATTAGTTTAAAGAGGTGTCATACGTGATCTTTGCAAACACAGCACATGACCTTCTTTAAAGCCCATGTTATAAAAAACAATTAAAAGTATTAGGATATCACTTTCAATTACGCGCAAATGTATTTTTTGCAGCTCAAAATTTTGTAAGTTCAGAAGACCAGTATTTAATTAAAGATATAATATATGTTTTTGTTTTACTTATTTTCAGAATAAAGTGATAGATATTTGTGATAGCCTATGATATGAAAGGGTTAAATTATGAAAACACAAGAGTGAGAGTGACCCCCTCCACACACACACACACACACACACACACACACACACACACACACACACACACACACACACACACACACACACACACACACACACACACACACACACACACACACACACACACACACACACACACACACACACACACACACACACACACACACACACACAGAGTGATCCTGAGAGAGAGGGGGGGGGTGACAGACACACAATCTAAACAGTGAGAGAACATTGTTTTTATTTCACTGTCTGAAAACACTGTTTTGCAATAACAACAATAGTTTAATCTTCAAGACAGTGTTCCCTAGGACATATCCAACCTGGTTACTAAATAAGGCTACACTTCCACCTTCTGGTTATTCTATTTACCGGTAGCTCATTGGTTCTCATTTTTGTCCTTAAACAAAAGGCATTAATCTTCTCATTTTTAAGTTACACACACTACATTTTTTAAGACAATTAAATGTGTTTTTTCTTTCGATAATGTTTTTTTTTATATTTATATTTTTTATTAATAATTATTTGTATTAACACAATTATTTAACTAATTATATAAAACAATATTGTCAATGCCCTACAAATAAACTGGCTTTATACATTTATTTTTTTATTCAAACCCAGAATAATATGTTTAATCCTTTAATGCAGGCCAAAGCACAGCATTGAGAGGTACTCTTTTTAGACAGAAGAGTTGATCACGCACAAACACACACACACATAGACCTACTGTAGTAAGCTGAAGGTGAAATCAGCCCCCCCACCTCTCCACACACACACACACACACACACACACACACACACACACACACACACACACACACACACACACACACACACACACACACACACACACACACAGTAGTAAGCTAAAGGTAGAAATCAGCCCCCCCCCCTCTCCACACACACACACACACACACACACACACACACACACACAGAGACACACTGTAGTAAGCTGAAGGTTGAAATCAGCACCCCTCCCTCTCTCCACACACACACGTGTCTGGTTCACTATCTTGCTGGGGACTCATAGACGTAATGGTTTTTATGCTGTACAAACCATATATTTTGTCCTCCTACACTGCTCCTGCCTCTAAATCTACCCATCACACAAAACTTTCTTCAAAAGAACTCATTCTGTATGATTTATAAGCTTTTGTACCCATTGGGAAGTCCTCATGAGTCTGTGTGCATTCAGGTTTAAGTCCCCACTAGGCTAGAAAACCATTCACACACACACACACACACACAGAGGCAAGTTTTTTTGCTTGAAAACTTATACAATATTGCCCTCTACTGGTCATTTAAGTGAGAGCATAAGTGTTGAAAAAAAAAAACAGCCAGTGTGATATAGAGAATAACCAGCAGGTGGGAGTATAGCCTTATTTATGAACCAGGCACTTGTGTCCCTATTTTGTCTTTTTTAGGCTTTTAGTAAGGGAACACCGTTTGAGATATCCAATAACCGTTCGCATTTTAGCATCCACTGCAGGAAAAGTGGTATTTTCGTCAGTAAGCGGCACTGTAGATTGTCGTGGAAGATCAGGTTTACGACTGTACACGGCAGTTTGCAGGCGACACCGAAAACTGCCGTGAATTGTCAGAAATTGACGTGGGCCTTGCTTGGCAGTTGTCCCCCCCAAGACCCCCCTTCCCTTAACTCCAGGGGAGGCTTTAACATGTAAATGAACATGCTGTGAGCTATAGAAATGCAAATCAGGGTAGCAGGAGTTTTAACCCATGTGACATTTTTCTAAAAGGTATTAACTTCCTTCTAAGAAAATCTCTTAGATAGATCAGGCTCAGTATAGCCTAATTGTAAAATCTTAAACTTAAGCTTGAATTTATATATTTGATGAAAGTATTCAAGATCATTTATTGTGTGTCATTTGCAATCAGTCCCTGTGAATTCAGTGCGACTCGCAATTTCGACCAATCACCACAACTTTTACCAATCATTGCGGTCTCCTGCTAATAAGCGGCGTCATACATCAGCAAACTTTATATATCATATATCATTGCCTGTCAAAATTAACGTATTAACGCAAATTAATTTTAACGGCACTACATATATATATATATATATATATATATATATATATATATATATATATATATATATATATATATATATATATATATGTGTGTGTGTGTATATATATATGTGTATATATATATATATATATATATATATATATATATATATATATATATATATATATATATATATATATATATATACAGGGGTTGACATTAACTTTTTTGCTCACCGGCCACCGTGGCTAGTGGTTTTCCAAAGTTACTAGCCACTCAGCATTTTCACTGGCCACAATTTTGCTGTTTGGAAATAACATTGTATATGTTTAAAGGTAGGACTTTGGCATATATAAATTACTTGATTTTGAATCATTTTACTTTATTTAGAAGATTTAAAACCCTTTCAAACTTTCAAATGCAGAATGACCCCCCAAATCTTGTATATCAGCTGGGATGTGCAAGTGGGCAAGGGGTGGGCAATATAATAGATTATAATAGAATATAATAGGCTATGAGTTATTTTAGTTAGGATATATATATATATATATATATATATATATATATATATATATATATATATATATATATATATATATATACATACATATACATACATATATATACATATATATATATATATATATATAATTTAAAAAATACCCTAAGCAAATTACAAAAACAATAGTTATTAAAAATAAAATAAAAATTCCGATACTAATACGACACAATGTAATTGTCATTGGATACGACTTTCATCGAAAAGAATGTAACAAAATGTGGGCGTGGTCTGTGTTGTGAAATGAAACCACATTAAAAATTCCCTTAAACTGCGTTTGAAACATACAGCAAAGCAGCGACAGAGGAAAACACAGAGCCTGATATTATGCAAACATTTACCAATAATGTGGAAAGCGTTTTAAATCTGTTCAGTGGAAAATCCGCTGTGACGAATCTGTTCTCGTCTAACATCTGCTGTAAATCCAGGTAAAACTAGCTGCGCGCAAGCGCCCGTCCCCAGATAACATGATCCTAAGTTGATCCGTTACACCGGCGGGAAGAAACAGCTGAATGCAATCATTGGGCTATCTCGTCAGCTTGCTCAGTTTGCTGCCGATTTTAACGAGCAGTTCACTTTAGTAATCTCCAGGTTGCTGTCCATAGATGATAGGTTGCTTGCTTTGGAGTCAAAAAACTGTGTGGAAGATACTAACTTTAAGAAGAGAAGACGAGTGCCTAAGAGAAGACCAGTACTAAGATTGCGGTAAGACTGTTATCTAAGCTAAAGTAACCTAAAGCAAAGCTTTTTAAGTAGCACAAGCTGAAATTAGCCTTGTAAAAGAACAAATGTAAGTTGCTTTATAAAAGTGTTTTCTTTTTCTGGTCATTTTACAGGAAGCAGTACGCCGTCTTCACAACTTCGTCATAACACTCATTTAATTGTTTTCCAGCTGCATGTTAGACATAGAGACAAACATCCAGTTCTTGCATCGCACGCAGAAGCTGTGAAGAGTTCAGCACGGAGTCGATTGAGAAGAAAGAGGGTAAGATTTATTAGATTAGATCCGTTTTTGGTCAGTGTGATTATTTTTCAGGTGCATTTTACGCAGTACATCACGCAATACTGATTGTCTTTATTGTTTGTTTTTACAGCTGCTACAAGCAAGAAAGAGTGTGTTAGCTGAGGATGAGGTGGGCCTTTGGAAGTGCGCTACCATAGACCTGATATCTGATGAGGAAGACGGCATCGTTCGCGCGGTGTCTGAATGGATTGTTTGACCAGCCAGGAGCTCGCCGAGCTCTGTGCCACGCTGCAATCGAGATTAGAGGTGATTCCAAAGAACAGGGCAACGCACGACAGACGTCTTAAAACAGACAGAATGGCGCTAGTTACCTACAGCTCTGAAGCGGAAAACAGAGACTTCATGGTGCTGTAGGATTTTGGGCTTCTCGTGAGCTTCCTATTGTTGTGTGGGCAGATCTCAAACGTTTTGCATTTAGTTGTGTGTTTGTGTTTGTTCTAATAAAGCTCTTTCTTTGAATAAACTGCACGTCCCTGGCATATTTTCCTTTCCTCAATAAATGAATGTCCTTGATGGTTATAATAGCTTAGTCCATAGGATAACAATGACATGAATATAAAACAATAGCATATCACATGAATATATACAATTAAAAAATAATATGCAAATCATAATTTTATATATATATAATGTGTAAAATTATTATAATTGGGGAGTTTTAAATTTATTAATTTATTACCCAGGTTGACCAATAGAAACAGATCTGCCAACCAATCACGAGTGATATTTCTTGTTTCAATGTAGTAGTTTCAACCAATACTGAGTGAGGAAATTCAAGCCATTCCGGCAAGGCGCCGCCCAGAGCTGCTGTTCATATGCTAATTAGAGCCATTAGCGCCGGCGCCAGCATGCCTCCGCAAGCTCCACATACGTCATGGTTCGTTTCCGTCAATATGTGGCACAGACGAACGCGACGTTCACAGGCTGTAAACTGACGTTAATTGTCGAAAATCAGGTAGATTTCCGGCCGTTTACGGGGACGAAAATCCCACTTTTCATGCAGTGATCTTCTGTATATTTACTTCATGTTGTCCGAGTTTGGAGGAGATTGAATGAATCGCTTTTGAGGAGAAGGTAAAAACTCAGAGCCT
Organism: Pseudorasbora parva; assembly: GCF_024679245.1. Lineage (NCBI taxonomy): Eukaryota > Metazoa > Chordata > Actinopteri > Cypriniformes > Gobionidae > Pseudorasbora > Pseudorasbora parva. The sequence continues at coordinate 17,085,272 of NC_090174.1, read as the reverse complement.
GTTTTTATGATTTATTAAGATTGAAACCAAATTATCTGACTTCCTGTTGGTCAGAGCTAATGACTGTAAATTAGAAAGTTATCCGGCTTGAAATGTAAAATATATATACCGAGTTTGGTGACTGTACATAAAACGAACCCCCCAGTTTGGACAAAAGATGGCGCTACTGAGCCCCTCTACCACGCCCGTTTCTGAGTCTTTGCTTGCATCTTCTGGACCGCATGTCTGATGTGTGTTTTGAGTTTCATGCAATTTCAAGCATGCTAAGAGTCTCAAAAACACCTAAAAAGATTATTGGACTTTGACACGTTGCCATAACGACAGTCTGTCAAGAATCTGGAATCCATTCATATGTCTATATCTGCCATGTTTTGACATTATTCTGATGAAGTTTGAAGTAAATCGGGTGAAAATAAGATGGGGATTTAAAGCAATTTTGAAAGTGACACACTTCCTGCTGCCAGTTGGTGGCGCTATAAGTTTGACTAACAAAAGTCATATCCATGTGATCGGCCTCTTACAACGAACACACAGCTGAAGTTTCATCAAAATGAATTAATGTATGCAGAAGTTATAACACACTTCCTGTTTCCCTTTTCTCGCCATAAATTTGTCTCTTCGCCACGGCCAAACCATTTGAGATATCAAAAAGTTGCTCGCAATTTAGCATCCTCAGTGTCTTGACTTCAGGCTGACCGAGTTTGGTGCTGATCGGGTGAATCGTCTAGGAGGAGTATCGCAAATTCCAGAGCATGCGTTTTCTGAACAACCCATAATAGCTCACTTCCTGTTGGGCTGACACATAACTTAGAGCACGAAAGTTGTTTGGCCCGATGAGCTCTATATGTGTACCGAGTTTCATATATGTACGTGGAAGTTGGTTTGAATTGTAGACCATGTTTTCAGACCCCACTTCAGGGGGCGCTGTCGAGCCCCCCTGCCACGCCCGGGTCCCAGCCTCAGCCCGGCCCTGATGGCCGCTCATTCTGATGCATGTGCAAAGTTTCAAGAGTTTTCGAGCATGGGAAGGGCCCCAAAAATGCCCAAATAGTCGGTAAAAAAAAAAAAAAAATATATAATAATAATAATTAAAGCTGCGAGCAGCGATGACGGGCCCAAGCCGGTGGCACCGCCACCCCGGTGGCATCAGCTTAACTGTGCACAGCAGGCCAATAGGCATTAAATATGGGAAAAAAATAAAAGGACTATGTCAAAGTCATTTGAATTCACCTCATTAACTGCAGCAACTGGTGCTGCTATGACCAGGAACCACAACACTCACATCTCTGAGATCAATTACATTTTATTCATTAATTTTATGTTAGATGATGTCAAATGTCAATTTCAAAATGAGTGCAGAATACTGTCCAAATGCTGAAGTTGTATTATCCTTACACTTCTCTTAAAAATAAATTAAGCCAAATCATAGAGACCGCAACAATGATTTTAATATCAGTGTCAGGTAAGAGTAATATGCGTGCATATAATTTATGGAAGTTTATTATAAACAGCCACTTTTATAAGATCATGTGAAATTATTTTTTCATCCATTTGAATTCTATCAATAAATAATTTGTTTAAAAAGGTGTCATACATGATCTTTGCAAACACAGCGCATGATCTTCTTTAAAGCCCATGTTATAGAAAACAGTTAAAAGTATTAGGATATCACTTTCAATTATGTGCAAATGTATTTTTTGCAGCTTAATTTTGTAAGTTCAGAAGACCAGTATTTAATTAAAGATATAATATATGTTTTTGTTTTTTACTTATTTTTCACAATAAAGTGATAGATATTTGTGATAGCCTATGATATGAAAGGGTTAAATTATGAAAAAACAAGAGACAAGGTGACACACACACACAGAGAGAGACCCTCTCCACACACACACACACACACACACACACACACACACAGACACACACACACACACACACACACACACACACACACACACACACACACACACACACACACACACACACACACACACACACACACACACACACACACACACACACACACACACACACACACACACACAGTAGTAATGCTGCAGGAAGCCCTTATCAGCTCAGCCCATCCCCCCCTCCACACACACACACACACACATACACACACACTTGCATACGTACACTCATGTCTGGTTCACTATCTTTCTGGGGACTCATAGACGTAATGGTTTTTATGCTGTACAAACCATATATTCTGTCCTCCTACACTGCTCCTGCCCCTAAACCTACCCATCACACAAAACTTTCTGCATTTTCACATTTTCAAACGAACTCATTCTCTATGATTTATAAGCTTCTGTACCCATTGGGACCTCAGTTTAGGTCCCTACAGTGACACGAGTCCCAATGAGTCAATGTGCATTCAGGTTGAAGTCCCCAACAGGCTAGAAAACCACTCACACACACACACACACACACACACACACACACACACACACACACACACACACACACACACACACACACACACACACACACACACACACACACACACACACACACACACACACACACACACACACACAGTAGTAAGCTGAAGGTAGAAATCAGCCCCCCTCCCTCTCTCTCTCTCTACACACACACACACACACACTCACAAAAAAAAAAAAACAGTGTGATATAGAGATTAACCAGCAGGTGGGAGTATAGCCTTATTTATGAACCAGGCACTTGTGTGCTTATTTTGTCTTTTTTAGGCTTTTGCTAAGGGAACACCGTTTGAGATATCCAATAACCGTTCGCATTTTAGCATCTTCTGTATATTTACTTCATGTTGTCCGAGTTTGGAGGAGATTGAATGAATCACTTTTGAGGAGAAGGTAAAAACTCAGAGCTCGTTTTCGACTTCTTGTTATCTTCCAACCAAATTATCTGACTTCCTGTTGGTCAGAGCTAATGACTATAAATTAGAAAGTTGTCCGGCTCAAAATGTACAATATATATACAGAGTTTGGTGAATGTACATAAAACTAAACCCCCACTTTGGACAAAAGCCACACTTCCTGCTGCCAGTTGGTGGCGCTATAACTGTGACTCACAAAAGTCATATCCATGTGATCGGCCTCTTACAACGAACACACAGCTGAAGTTTCATCAAAATGAATTAATGTATGCAGAAGTTATAACACACTTCCTGTTTCCCTTTTCTCGCCATAAATTCATCTCTTCGCCACGGCCAAACCGTTTGAGATATCAAAAAGTTGCTCGCAATTTAGCATCCTTAATGTCTTGACTTCATGCTGACCGAGTTTGGTGCTGATCGGGTGAATCGTCTAGGAGGAGTATCGCAAATGCCAGAGCATGCGTTTTCCGAACAACCCATAATAGCTAACTTCCTGTTGGGCTGACGCATAACTTAGAGCACGAAAGTTGTTCAGCCCGATGAGCTCTATATTTGTACCGAGTTTCATATATGTACGTGCAAGTGTGTTTGATTTATAGAGCCCGTTTTCAGACCCCACTTTAGGGGGCGCTGTCGAGCCCCCCTGCCACGCCCGGGTCCCAGCCTCAGCCCGGCCCTGATGGCCGCGCATTCTGATGCGTGTGCAAAGTTTCAAGAGTTTTCGAGCATGGGAAAGGCCCCAAAAATGCCCAAATAGTCGGTAAAAAAAATAATAATATATAATAATAATAATAATTAAAGCTGCGAGCAGCGATGACGGGCCCAAGCCGGTGGCACCGCCACCCCGGTGGCATCAACTTAACTGTGCGCAGTAGGCCAATAGGCATTTAATATGGGAAAAATAAATAAAGGGACTATGTCAAAGTCATTTGAATTCACCTCATTAACTGCAGCAACTGGTGCTGCTATGACCAGGAACCACAACACTCACATCTATGAGATCAATTACATTTTATTCATTAATTTTATGTCAGATGATGTCAAATGTCAATTTCAAAATGAGTGCAGAATACTGTCCAAATGCTGATGTTGTATTATCCTTACACTTCTCTTAAAAATAAATTAAGCCAAATCACAGAGACCGCAACAATGATTTTAATATCAGTGTCAGGGAAGAGTAATATGTGTGCATAAAATTTATGGAAGTTTATAATAAACAGCCACTTTTATAAAATCATGTGAAATTAAATTTTTTAATCCATTTGAATTCTATCAATAAATAATTAGTTTAAAGAGGTGTTTTTATTGTTTTTTTATTATTTTTCACAATAAAGTGATAGATATTGCTGATAGCCTATGATATGAAAGGGTTAAATTATTAAAAAAACAAGAGACAAGGTGACACACAGAGTGAGAGAGACCCCCTTCACACACACACACACACACACACACACACACACACACACACACACACACACATGTTTGTTTTTGTGAATTGTGGGGACATTCCATAGGCGTAATGGGTTTTATACTGTACAAACCGTATTGTCTATCCCCTTACACTGCCCCTATCCCTAAACCTACCCATCACAGGAAACATTCTGCATTTTTACTTTTTCAAAAAAACTCCTCCTGTGTGATTTATAAGCATTTTGAAAAGTGGGGACATGGGGTAATGTCCTGATATGTCACCATTTTCTGTAATACCTGTGTCATACACATGTTATTATACACATTTTTGTCCTGATATGTCACAAAAACAAGCACACACACACACACACACACACACACACACACACAGTGATCCTGAGGGGGGGGGGGGAAACTAATTATATAAAACAATATTGTCAATGACCTACAAATAAACTGGTTTTATACATTTATTTTTTTTATTCAAACCCAGAATAATATGTTTAATCCTTTAATGCAGGCCAAAGCACAGCATTGAGAGGTAATTGTTTTAGACAGAAGAGTGGCTCTCACACACACACACACACACACACACACACTCTAGAAATCAGTGACACGTGTCCCCATGAGTCTGTGTGCATTCAGGTTGAAGTCCCCACCAGGCTAGAAAAAAGAACACACACACACACACACACACACACACACACACACACACACACAAGTAATGCTAAAGTATGCTGCAGCCAACTCTTATCAGTTCAGCCCATCCACCCCCCCACCCCCCACCCCCACACACACACACACACTGTAGAAATCAGTGACACGTGTCCCCATGAGTCTGTGTGCATTCAGGTTGAAGTCCCCACCAGGCTAGAAAAAAGAACACACACACACACACACACACACACACACACACACACACACACACACACACACACACACACACACACACACACACACACACACACACACACACTAGTAATGCTAAAGTATCCAGCAGGCAACTCTTATCAGTTCAGCCCATCCACCCATTTTTATGCTGTACAAACCATATTCTGTCCTCCTACACTGCTCCTACCCCTAAACCTACCCATCACACAAAACTTTCTGCATTTTCACATTTTCAAAAGAACTCATTCTGTATGATTTATAAGCTTTTGTACCCATTGGGAAGCCCCCATGAGTCTGTGTGCATTCAGGTTTAAGTCCCCAGCAGGCTAGAAAAGCATTCTCACACACACACAGAGGCAAGGTTTTTTGCTTGAAAACTTATACAATATTGCCCTCTACTGGTCATTTAAGTGAGAGCATAAGTGTTGAAAAAAAAACAAAAAACAAAACTGTGATTATATAGAATAACCAGCAGGTGGGAGTATAGCCTTATTTATGAACCAGGCACTTGTGTGCTTACTTTGTCTTTTTTAGGCTTTTACTAAGGGAACACCGTTTGAGATATCCAATAACCGTTCGCATTTTAGCATCTTCTGTATATTTACTTCATGTAGTCCGAGTTTGGAGGAGATTGAATGAATCGCTTTTGAGGAGAGGGTAAAAACTCAGAGCTCGCTTTCGACTTCTTGTTATCTTCCAACCAAATTATCTGACTTCCTGTTGGTCAGAGCTAATGACTGTAAATTAGAAAGTTGTCCGGCTCGAAATGTACAATATATATACCGAGTTTGGTGAATGTAGATAAAACTAACCCCCCCGCTTTGGACAAAAGATGGCGCTACTGAGCCCCTCTACCACGCCCGTTTCTGAATCTTTGCTTGCATCTTCTGGACAGCATGTCTGATGTGTGTGTTGAGTTTCATGCAATTTCAAGCATGTGAAGAGTCTCAAAAACACCAAAAAAGATTATTAGACTTTGACACGTTGCCATGACAACAGTTTTTCTAGAATCAGGAATCCATTCATATGTCTATATCTGCCATGTTTTGACATAATACTGATGAAGTTTGAAGTAAATCGGGTGAAAATAAGATGGGGATTTAAAGCAATTTTGAAAGGGACACACTTCCTGCTGCCAGTTGGTGGCGCTATAACTTTGTCTCACAAAAGTCATATCCATGTGATCGTCCTCTTACAACGAACACACAGCTGAAGTTTCATTAAAATGAATTAATCTATGCAAAAGTTATAACTCACTTCCTGTTTCCTTTTTCTCGCCATAAATTCGTCTCTTCGCCACGGCCTAACCGTTTGAGATATCAAAAAGTTGCTCGCAATTTGGCATCCTCAGTGTCTTGACTTCATGCTGACCGAGTTTGGTGCTGATCGGGTCAATTTTCTAGGAGGAGTATCGCAAATTCCAGAGCATGCGTTTTCCGAACAACCCATAATAGCTCACTTCCTGTTGGGCTGACGCATAAGTTAGAGCACGAAAGTTATTCGGCCCGATGAGCTCTATATGTGTACCGAGTTTCATATATGTACGTGCAAGTGTGTTTGATTTATAGACCCTGTTTTCAGAGCCCACTTTAGGGGGCGCTGTCGAGCCCCCCTGCCACGCCCGGGTCCCAGCCTCAGCCCGGCCCTGATGGCCGCGCATTCTGATGCGTGTGCAAAGTTTCAAGAGTTTTCGAGCATGGGAAAGGCCCCAAAAATGCCCAAATAGTCGGGTTAAAATAATAATAATAATTAAAGCTGCGAGCAGCGATGACGGGCCCAAGCTGGGGGCACCGCCACCCCGGTGGCATCAGCTTAACTGTGCACAGCAGGCAATAGGCATTTAATATGGGAAAAAATAAATAATGGGACTTTGTCAAAGTCATTTGAATTCACCTCATTAACTGCAGCACTTCTCTTCATGTGTTTTTGACCTACCGTAGCTTGTGATTGTTCACCAGTCTTATGCTGCAAAAAGCATGCTTGTTTTTATTTCAATATGTGTGGCATTCAATAAATTTTTTTTTAATATAAATAAATAAATAAATTAAGCCAAATCACAGAAACCGCAACAATGATTTTAATATCAGTGTCAGGTAAGAGTAATAAGCGTGCATATAATTTATGGAAGTTTATTATAAACAGCCACTTTTATAAGATCATGTGAATTTTTTTTTTATCCATTTGAATTCTATCAATAAATAATTAGTTTAAAGAGGTGTCATACGTGATCTTTGCAAACACAGCACATGACCTTCTTTAAAGCCCATGTTATAGAAAACAATTAAATGTATTAGGATATCACTTTCAATTATGAGCAAATGTATTTTTTGCAGCTCAAAATATTGTAAGTTCAGAAGACCAGTGTTATATATATATATATATATATATATATATATATATATATATATATATATATATATATATATATATATATATATATATATATATATATATATATATATATATATATATATATATAAATACATTTTTTAAAACTTATTTTTCACAATAAAGTGATAGATATTGCTGATAGCCTATGATATGAAAGGGTTAAATTATGAAAAAAACAAGAAACAAGGCGACACACACAGAGTGAGAGAGACCCCCTCCACACACACACACACACACAGAGTGATCCTGAGAGAGAAGGGGGGGAGGGGAATGACAGACACAAAATCTAAACAGTGAGAGATCTTTTTTTTTATTTCACTGTCTGAAAACACTGTTTTTCAATAACAACAATAGTTTTATCTTCAAAACAGTGTTCCCTAGGACATATCCAACCTGGTTACTAAATAAGGCTACACTTCCACCTTCTGGTTATTCTATATACCGGTTGCTCATTGGTTCTCATTTTTGTCCTTAAACAAAAGGCATTAATCTTCTCATTTTTTTAAGTTACACACACTACTTTTTTTCTTTTTTTTTAAAGACAATTAAATGTGTTTTTTCTTTTGTTAGTAATGTTTTTTTATATTTATATTTTTTTATTAATAATTATTTGTATTAACACAATTATTTAACTAATTATATAAAACAATATTGTCAATGCCCTACAAATAAACTGGTTTTATACATGAATTTTTTTATTCAAACCCAGAATAATATGTTTAATCCTTTAATGCAGGCCAAAGCACAGCATTGAGAGGTAATCTTTTTAGACAGAAGAGTGGCTCACACACACACACACACACACACACACACACACACACACACACACACACACACACACACACACACACAGTAGAAATCAGTGACACGTGTCCCCATGAGTCTGTGTGCATTCAGGTTGAAGTCCCCACCAGGCTAGAAAAAAGAACACACACACACACACACACACACACACACACACACACACACACACACACACACACACACACACACACACACACACACACACACACACTGTAACGCTGCAAGTATAAACCGGCCCACACACACACACACACACACACACACACACACACACACACACACACACACACACACACACACACACACACACTGTAGTAAGCTGCAGGTATAAAGCAGCCCATCCCCCCCCCCCCCCACACACACACACACACACACACACACTGTAGTAAGCTGCAGGTATAAAGCAGCCCATCCCCCCTCCCCACACACACACACACACACACACACACACACACACACACACACACACACACACTCATGTCTGGTTCACTATCTTTCTGGGGACTCAGCATAGACGTAATGGTTTTTATGCTGTACAAACCATATATTCTGTCCCCCTACACTGCTCCTACCCCAAACCTACCCATCACACAACTTTCTGCATTTTCACCTTTTCAAAAGAACTCATTCTGTCTGATTTATAAGCTTTTGTACCCATTGGGAAGTCCCCATGAGTCTGTGTGCATTCAGGTTTAAGTCTCCAGCAGGCTAGAAAACCATTCACACACACACATAGAGGCAAGGTTTTTTGCTTGAAAACTTATACAATATTGCCCTCTACTGGTCATTTAAGTGAGAGCATAAGTGTTGGAAAAAAAAAAAAAACAGCCAGTGTGATATAAAGAATAACCAGCAGGTGGGAGTATAGCCTTATTTATGAACCAGGCACTTGTGTGCTTATTTTGTCTTTTTTAGGCTTTTGCTACGGGAAGACCGTTTGAGATATCCAATAACCGTTCGCATTTTAGCATCTTCTGTATATTTGCTTCATGTTGTCCGAGTTTGGAGGAGATTGAATGAATCGCTTTTGAGGAGAAGGTAAAAACTCAGAGCTTGTTTTTATGATTTTTCAAGATTGAAACCAAATTATCTGACTTCCTGTTGGTCAGAGTTAATGACTGTAAATTAGAAAGTTGTCCGGCTCGAAAAGTACAATATACATACAGAGTTTGGTGAATGTAGATAAAACTAACCCCCCACTTTGGACAAAAGTGACACTTCCTGCTGCCAGTTGGTGGCGCTATAACTTTGACTCACAAAAGTCATATCCATGTGATCGGCCACTTACAACGAACACACTGCTGAAGTTTCATCAAAATGAATTAATGTATGCAAAAGTTATAACACACTTCCTGTTTCCCTTTTCTCGCCATAAATTCGTCTCTTCGCCACGGCCAAACCGTTTGAGATATCAAAAAGTTGCTCGCAATTTAGCATCCTCAGTGTCTTGACTTCATGCTGACTGAGTTTGGTGCTGATCGGGTTAATCGTCTAGGAGGAGTATCGCAAATTCCAGAGCGTGCGTTTTCCGAACAACCCATAATAGCTCACTTCCTGTTGGGCTGACACATAACTTAGAGCACGAAAGTTGTTCGGCCCGATGAGCTCTATATGTGGACCGAGTTTCATATATGTACGTGCAAGTGTGTTTGATTTATAGACCACGTTTTCAGACCCCACTTTAGGGGGCGCTGTCGAGCCCCCCTGCCACGCCCGGGTCCCAGCCTCAGCCCGGCCCTGATGGCCGCGCATTCTGATGCGTGTGCAAAGTTTCAAGAGTTTTCGAGCATGGGAAGGGCCCCAAAAATGCCCAAATAGTCGGTAAAAAAAATAATAATATATAATAATAATAATAAAAACCCTTAGAAGAACAATAGGGCTCTGCGCCCTTTCAGGGCTTGGGCCCTAATAATAATAATCCTTAGAAGAACAATAGGGCTCTGCGCCCTTTCAGGGCTTGGGCCCTAATTAAAGCTGCGAGCAGCGATGACGGGCCCAAGCCGGGGGCACCGCCACCCCGGTGGCATCAGCTTAACTGTGCGCAGAAGGCCAATAGGCATTTAATATGGGAAAAAATAAAAGGACTATGTCAAAGTCATTTGAATTCACCTCATTAACTGCAGAAACTGGTGCTGCTATGACCAGGAACCACAACACTCACATCTATGAGATCAATTACATTTTATTCACTAATTTTATGTCAGATGATGTCAAATGTCAATTTCAAAATGAGTGCAGAACACTGTCCAAATGCTGAAGTTGTATTATCCTTACACTTCTCTTTGTGTTTTTGACCTACCGTAGCTTCTGTTTGTTCACCAGTCTTATGCAATAAAAAGCATGCATGTTTTTATTTTAATATGTGTGGCATTCAATATTTTTAAAAATATAAATAAATAAATAAATAAATAAATCTAAATCACAGAAACCACAAAAATGATTTTAATATCAGTGTCAGGTAAGAGTAATATACATGCACAATTTTGTAAGTCCAGAAGGCCTGTATATTTTTTAAAGATATGTTATATTTTGTGTGGTTTTTTTAACTTATTTTTCACATCAAAGTGATAGCTATTTGTGATAGCCTATGATATAAAAGCGTTAAATTATGACAATCAAGAGACAAGGTGACACACACACACACACACACACACACACACACACACACACACACACACACACACACACACACACACACACACACACACACACACACACACACACACACACACACACACACACACAGAGTGAGAGAGACCCCCCCACCACCACACACACACACACACTCACGCACACACACACGCACACACACACACACACAGAGTGAGCCTGAGAGAGTGGGGGGGGGGGTAAGGACAGACAGAAAGAGAGAGGCAGAAAACCAATATATTGATTAAAAAAAATACAAAAAGTGCATTCATTTTACATTTGTATTCTTTCTGAGTTTGGTGACTATAGAAAAAACTAGCCAAGTGTTTTATTTTTTTACATTTTTCTCAAAGACTTATCCAGCCGTGTTCATAAATAAGGCTATACTCCCACCTTCTTTGTATTAACACAATTATTAAACTAATTATATAAAAAATATTGTCAATGCCTGTCAAATCTTCAGTGTCCTTTGTTTCATGTTGACCGAGGTGACTTTAGTATTTATCTAAAGGTCTTTTTATATTTGTATTTTCACAATTACGAAAATAATTATATAAAACGATTTTGTCAATGCTCTACAAATTAACTGGTTCCATACTTTTTCCATTTTTTTATTCAAACCCAGAAAAAAAAAAAAAAAAAAAAAAAAAAAAAAAAAAAAAAATATATATATATATATATATATATATATATATATATATATATATATATATATATATATATATATATATATATATATATATATATATATATATATATATATATATATATATATATATCCTTTAATGCTGGCCAAAGCACACAGCAATAAAAGAGCTAATCTTTTCCTCATCAAAATGCAACTGGCACCCATCCCCCATCAGACACACACACACACACACACACACACACACACACACACACACACACACACACACACACACACACACACACACACACACACACACACACACACAGTCAGAGTCACATGTCTGGTCTCTGGTGTGCTATCTTTCTGGGGACTCACCATAGACTTAAAGGGTCATGAAACCCCCCTGCTGCAGCGGTGTTTTTTCACACCTTCGATTTGAAAAAGCTTGTTAAAAGGGGAGTGGTCGACTGTGAAAAGGTGGGATGGTATTGTGTGGAAAGAGGGAATGTTTGCATAAATAGGGGAGTGTCAGTAGGTGCATTAAGATTAGCGATACCAACAGCAGCAGTTACAGCGGATCTGAGACATGTTCTTGGTTCACGTTGGCATAGTTTACCACAGTGAGATTAAATGAGGGATGAGTACAGCGAATGAGAGAGCTATGAGTGGCGTGCAGCAGAGATCGCAAATCATTCAGCTCTTCAAAGTTCAAACCAGCATAATTCAGTGAGAAATGAAAATAAATGTTATTCTGCATGACGAAATATTTTGCAAACGTGATAAAACTATATTTGTCCAAATATGCACGCTGTTTGGCAAGATGAACAACGCGCCGACGTGATAAGAGAACGTGAACCACCCAACATGCGATGCGACAGAGATGTGTAATTCTAGATCGGGGTAAAAGCGAAGGGGTTTGAGGCTTCAGTCTCGACCGCGCATCTGAAGCAGAGCGACGCGCGCTGGGTTGCCGTGACGATCCGCGCTGTCTATCACTCGGCAGCTAAATCTATATGTCCAAATATGCAGCACACTGTTTCACTAAGAGCCCGAACACATGCGGTTTAGTGCATGGCTGTGACGACAAATAAAACGGAGAGGACGTGGCTTTTGTTCATTAGCCTACAGATTACAGATTGGTTATTTTACACTCCTGACATAGATAGTCAACGCTTGCAGGTTCGGCGTGCGATTGCTCAAGTTAATTTTACTTTACCGAGCCTTTGTAGCAAAGGCTTCCACAGACGGCGCCGGTTACAGCTCGCTCGGCGCCCTTTACGTTACTTCGTATCAGCACAACGCCTAGCTTTCCTCCGTGACTTTTCCACACGCTGCTTCCAAAACTTCCCCACCATATCTCTACAATAATGATGTAAGACGAGCCTGACAGAAGTGACTGTCTCATGCATATTAACTAAATTATCTTGTATGCATACTACAGCGCAGGGATTGGACTGAATGAGCTTTATGTCATGAATATATATCGAGAATCGCTCGGAGCGGTCGACGTCAGCATGTGCCCAGCAGCCCATACTTGGGCCGAAAAGGCCGTGCCGACGTCAGCATTTGTGACGTTGCTCCGACTAAACTTTTCAAACCGGAAGACAGAAATCGCTCTGAAAAATGCAAAAATAACTATTTTCACATATGAATACGATTAATGAGTACCCTTAGTGTTTTCAATGATGTGCAGCCTATACATATCTGTTTACATCTCAAAAAAAGTGTTTTGGGGTTTCATGACCCTTTAATGGTTTTTATACTGTACAAACCATATATTCTGTCCTCCTACACTGCTCCTACCCTAAACCTACCCATCACACAAAACTTTCTTCAAAAGAACTCATTCTGTCTGATTTATAAGCTTTTGTACCCATTGGGAAGTCCCCATGAGTCTTTGTGCATTCAGGTTTAAGTCCCCACCAGGCTAAAAAACCATTCACACACACACACACACACACAGAGGCAAGGTTTTTTGCTTGAAAACTTATACAATATTGCCCTCTACTGGTCATTTAAATGAGAGCATAAGTGTTGAGAAAAAAAAAGAAAAAAAAAACTGTGATTATATAGAATAACCAGCAGGTGGGAGTATAGCCTTATTTATGAACCAGGCACTGGTGTGCTTATTTTGTGTTTTTTAGGCTTTTGCTAAGGGAACACCGTTTGAGATATCCAATAACCGTTCGCATTTTAGCATCTTCTGTATATTTACTTCATGTTGTCCGAGTTTGGAGGAGATTGAATGAATCGCTTTTGAGGAGAAGGTAAAAACTCAGAGCTCGCTTTCGACTTTTTCTCATTTTCAAACCAGATTATCTAACTTCCTGTTGGTCAGAGCTAATGACAGTAAATTAGAAAGTTGTCCAGCTCGAAAAGTACAATATATATATACCGAGTTTGGTGACTGTAGATAAAACTAACCCCCCACTTTGGACAAAAGATGGCGCTATTGAGCCCCTCTACCCCGCCCGTTTCTGAATCTTTGCTTGCATCTTCTGGACAGCATGTCAGATGTGTGTGTTGAGTTTCATGCAATTTCAAGCATGCTAAGAGTCTCAAAAACACATAAAAAGATTATTAGACTTTGACACGTTGCCATGACAACAGTATTTCAAGAATCAGGAATCCATTCATATGTCTATATCTGCCATGTTTTGACATTATACTGATGAAGTTTGAAGTGAATCGGGTGAAAATAAGATGGGGATTTAAAGCAGTTTTGAAAGTGACACACTTCCTGCTGCCAGTTGGTGGCGCTATAACTTTGACTCACAAAAGTCATATCCATGTGATCGGCCTCCTACAACGAACACACAGCTGAAGTTTCATCAAAATGAATTAATGTATGCAAAAGTTATAACACACTTCCTGTTTCCCTTTTCTCGCCGGTTATTGGATATCTCAAACGGTTTTCCCTTAGCATAAGCCTAAAAAACACAAAATAAGCACACAAGTGCCTGGTTCATAAATAAGGCTATACTCCCACCTGCTGGTTATTCTATATATCACACTGTTTTTTTTGTTTTTTGTTTTTTCAACACTTATGTTCTCCCTTAAATGACCAGTAGAGGGCAATATTGTATAAGTTTTCAAGCAAAAAACCTTGCCTCTGTGTGTGTGTGGGTGAATGGTTTTCTAGCCTGGTGGGGACTAAAACCTGAATGCACACAGACTCATGGGGACTTCCCAATGTGTACAAAAGCTTATAAATCAGACAGAATGAGTTACTTTGAAAATGTGAAAATGCAGAAAGTTTCCTGTGATGGGCAGGGGCAGTGTAGGAGGACAGAATATATGGTTTGTACAGCATAAAAACCATTACGTCTATGCTTGAGTCCCCAAAAAGAGTGAACCAGACATGAGTCTGTGTGTGTGTGTGTGTGTGTGTGTGTGTGTGTGTGTGTGTGTGTGTGTGTGTGTGTGTTGGGAGGAGGGGGGGGGGGGATCGGGGGGATGGGGGTGAGCTTATAAGGGTTGCCTGCAGCATACTTCAGCATTACTACTGTGTGTGTGTGTGCGTGTGTGTGTGTGTGCGTGTGCGTGTGTGTGTGTGTGTGTGTGTGTGTGTGTGTGTGTGTGTGTGTGTGTGTGTGTGTTATTTTTTCTAGCCTGGTGGGGACTTCAACCTGAATGCACACAGACTCATGGGGACATGTGTCACTGATTTCTACATTGTGTGTGTGTGTGTGTGTCTGTGTGTGTGTGCCACTCTTCTGTCTAAAAAGATTACCTCTCAATGCTGTGCTCTGGCCTGCATTAAAGGATAAAACATATTATTCTGGGTTTGAATAAAAAAATAAATGTATAAAACCAGTTTATTTGTAGGGCATTGACAATATTGTTTTATATAATTAGCTAAATATTTGTGTAAATACAAATAATTATTAATAAAAAATATATAAATATAAAAAAACATTACTAACAAAGGAAAAAACACATTTGAGTGTCTTTAAAAAAAAAAAAAAAGTAGTGTAACTTAAAAATGAGAAGATTAATGCCTTTTGTTTAAGGACAAAAATGAGAACCAATAAGCTATTGGTTTGATTTTGTGTCTCTGTCACCCCCCCCCCCCCCCCTCTCAGGATCACTCTATGTGTGTGTGTGTGTGTGTGTGTGTCTGTGGAGGGGATCTCTCTCACTCTGTGTGTGTGTGTGGGGGGGGGGGTCTCTCTCACTCTCTCTCTCTGTGTGTGTGTGTGTGTGTGTGTGTGTGTGTGTGTGTGTGTGTAGGGGGTCTCTCTCACTCTGTGTGTGTGTGTCACCTTGTCTCTGGTTTTTTCATAATTTAACCCTTTCATATCATAGGCTATCACAAATATCTATCACTTTATTGTGAAAAATAAGTAAAACAAAAACATATATTATATCTTTAATTAAATACTGGTCTTGTGAACTTACAAAATTTTGAGCTGCAAAAAATACATTTGCACATAATTGAAAGTGATATCCTAAATACTTTTCTATAACATGGGCTTTAAAGAAGGTTATGTGCTGTGTTTGCAAAGATCACGTATGACACCTCTTTAAACTAATTATTTATTGATAGAATTCAAATGGATAAAAAAATTTTTTCACATGATCTTATAAAAGTGGCTGTTTATAATAAACTTCCATAAATTATATGCACGGATATTACTCTTCCCTGACACTGATATTAAAATCATTGTTGCGGTCTCTGTGATTTGGCTTAATTTATTTTTAAGAGAAGTGTAAGGATAATACAACTTCAGCATTTGGACAGTGTTCTGCACTCATTTGAAATTGACATTTGACATCATCTGACATAAAATTAATGAATAAAATGTAATTGATCTCAGAGATGTGACTGTTGTGGTTCCTGGTCATAGCAGCACCAGTTGCTGCAGTTAATGAGGTGAATTCAAATGACTTTGACATAGTCCCTTTATTTATTTTTTCCCATATTAAATGCCTATTGGCCTTCTGTGCACAGTTAAGCTGATGCCACCGGGGTGGCGGTGCCCCCGGCTTGGGCCCGTCATCGCTGCTCGCAGCTTTAATTATTATTATTATTATTATCTTTTCGCCTTTTGGGCATTTTTGGGGCCTTTCCCATGCTCGAAAACTCTTGAAACTTTGCACACGCATCGGAATGCGCGGCCAACAGGGTCGGGCAGAGGCCTTTGCCCCGGGCGTGGCAGGGGGGGCTCAACAGCGCCCCCTTGAAAAACTGGGTCTATATATTAAACACACTTGCACGTACATGTATGAAACTCGGTACACTTATAGATCTCATCGGGCCAAACAACTTCCGCACTCATAGTCATAAGCTTCGCCCAACAGGAAGTGAGCTATTATGGGTTGTTCGGAAAACGCATGCTCTGGAATTTGCGATACTCCTCCTAGACGATTCACCCGATCAGCACCAAACTCGGTCAGCATGAAGTCAAGACACTGAGGATGCCAAATTGCGAGCAACTTTTTGATACCTCGAACGGTTTGGCCGTGGCGAAGAGACAAATTTATGGCGAGAAAAGGGAAACAGGAAGTGTGTTATAACTTTTGCATACATTAATTCATTTTGATGAAACTTCAGCTGTGTGTTCGTTGTAAGAGGCCGATCACATGGATATGACTTTTGTGAGTCAAAGTTATAGCGCCACCAACTGGCAGCAGGAAGTGTGTCACTTTTGTCCAAAGTGGGGGGGTTAGTTTTATCTACATTCACCAAACTCGGTATATATATTGTACATTTTGAGCCGGACAACTTTCTAATTTACAGTCATTAGCTCTGACCAACAGGAAGTCAGATAATTTGGTTGGAAGATAACAAGAAGTGGCAAAGCGAGCTCTGAGTTTTTACCTTCTCCTCAAAAGCGATTCATTCAATCTCCTCCAAACTCGGACAACATAAAGTAAATATACAGAAGATGCTAAAATGCAAACGGTTATTGGATATCTCAAACGGTGGTCCCGTAGCAAAAGCCTAAAAAACACAAAATAAGAACACAAGTGCCTGGTTCATAAATAAGGCTATACTCCCACCTGCTGGTTATTCTACATAGCACACTGTTTTTTTTTTTTTTTTTTTTTCAACACTTATGCTCTCCCTTAAATGTCCAATAGAGGGCAATATTGTATAAGTTTTCAAGCAAAAAAACCTTACCTCTGTGTGTGTGAATGGTTTTCTAGCCTGGTGGGGACTTAAACCTGAATGCACACAGACTCATGGGGACTTCCCAATGGGTACAAAAGCTTATAAATCAAACAGAATGAGTTACTTTGAAAATGTGAAAATGCAGAAAGTTGTGTGATGGGTAGGTTTAGGGGTAGGAGCAGTGTATGAGGACAGAATATATGGTTTGTACAGCATAAAAACCATTACATCTATGGTGAGTCCCCAGAAAAAGATAGTGAACCAGACATGAGTGTGTGTGTGTGTGTGTGTGTGTGTGAGGGGCAGGGGCGGGGGGGTGAAGGGGGGTGTTGTGGATGGGGGGATGGGCTGAGCTGATTTGAGTTGCCTGCAGCATACTTCAGCATTACTACTGTGTGTGTGTGTGTGTGTGTGTGTGTGTGTGTGTGTGTGTGTGTGTTGTTCTAGCCTGGTGGGGACTTCAACCTGAATGCACACAGACTCATGGGGACACATGTCACTGTAGGGGCCTAAATTGAGGTCCCAATGGGTACAAAAGCTTATAAATCATACAGAATGAGTTATTTTGAAAATGTAAAAATGCAGAAAGTTTTGTGAAATGGGTAGGTTTAGGGGTAGGGGCAGGAGGACAGAATATATGGTTTGTAAAGCATAAAAACCATTACGTCCATGAGTCCCCAGAAAGATAGTGAACAAGACATGAGTGTGTGTGTGTGTGTGTGTGTGTGTGTGTGTGTGTGTGTGTGTGTGTGTGTGTGTGTGTGTGTGTGTGTGTGTGTGTGTGTGTGTGTGTGTGTGTGTGTGTGTGTGCGTGTGCGCTAAAAAGATTACCTCTCAATGCTGTGCTTTGGCCTGCATTAAATGATAAAACATATTATTCTGGGTTTGAATAAAAAAATAAATGTATAAAACCAGTTTATTTGTAGGGCATTGACAATATTGTTTTATATAATTAGTTAAATAATTGTGTTAATACAAATAATTATTAATAAAACATATCAATATTTAAAAAAAATTACTAACAAAGGAAAAAACACATTTAATTGTCTTTTTCAACAAAAAGTAATTGGTGTGTGTAACTTAAAAATGAGAAGATTAATGTTTAAGGACAAAAATGAGAACCAATGAGCTACCGGTATATAGAATAACCAGAAGGTGGGAGTGTAGCCTTATTCAGTAACCAGGTTGGATATGTCCTAGGAACACTGTTTTGAAGATAAAACTATTGTTGTTATTGCAAAACAGTGTTTTCAGACAGTGAAATAAAAACAATGTTCTCTCACTGTTTAGATTTTGTGTCTGTCATTCCCCCTCCCCCCTCCCTCTCCCTCTCTTAGGATCACTGTGTGTGTGTGTGTGGGTGTGTGTGTGTGGAGGGGGTCTCTCTCACTCTGTGTATGTCGCCTTGTTTCTTGTTTTTCATAATTTAACCCTTTCATATCATAGGCTATCAGCAATATCTATCACTTTATTGTGAAAAATAAGTTTAAAAAAATGTATTATATATATATATATATAACACTGGTCTTCTGAACTTACAATATTTTAAGCTGCAAAAAATACATTTGCACATAATTGAAAGTGATATCCTAATACTTTTAATTGTTTTCTATAACATGGGCTTTAAAGAAGGTCATGTGCTGTGTTTGCAAAGATCACGTATGACACCTCTTTAAACTAATTATTTATTGATTAAAATTCAAATGGATAAAAAAATATAATTTCACATGATCTTATAAAAGTGGCTGTTTATAATAAACTTCTATAAATTTTATGCACGCATATTACTCTTACCTGACACTGATATTAAAATCATTGTTGCCGTCTCTGTGATTTGGCTTAATTTATTTTTAAGAGAAGTGTAAGGATAATACAACTTCAGCATTTGGACAGTATTCTGCACTCATTTTGAAATTGACATTAGACATCATCTGACATAAAATTAAAGAATAAAATGTAATTGATCTCATAGATGTGAGTGTTGTGGTTCCTGGTCATAGCAGCACCAGTTGCTGCAGTTAATGAGGTGAATTCAAATGACTTTGACATAGTCCCTTTATTTATTTTTTCCCATATTAAATGCCTATTGGCCTGCTGTGCACAGTTAAGCTGATGCCACCGGGGTGGCGGTGCCCCCGGCTTGGGCCCGTCATCGCTGCTCGCAGCTTTAATTATTAGGGCCCAAGCCCTGAAAGGGCGAAGAGCCCTATTGTTCTTCTAAGGATTATTATTATTATTATTATCTTTTCGCCTTTTGGCCATTTTTGGGGCCCTTCCCATGCTCGAAAACTCTTGAAACTTTGCACACGCATCGGAATGCGCGGCCAACAGGGTCGGGCAGAGGCCTTTGACCCGGGCGTGGCAGGGGGGCTCAACAGCGCCCCCTTGAAAAACTGGGTCTATATATTAAACACACTTGCACGTACATGTATGAAACTCGGTACACATATAGAGCTCATCGGGCCAAACAACTTCCGCACTCATAGTCATAAGCTTTGCCCAACAGGAAGTGAGCTATTATGGGTTGTTCGGAAAACGCATGCTCTGGAATTTGCGATACTCCTCCTAGACGATTCACCCGATCAGCACCAAACTCGGTCAGCCTGAAGTCAAGACACTGAGGATGCTAAATTGCGAGCAACTTTCTGATATCTCAAACGGTTTGGCCATGGCGAAGAGATGAATTTATGGCGAGAAAAGGGAAACAGGAAGTGTGTTATAACTTTTGCATACATTAATTCATTTTGATGAAACTTCAGCTGTGTGTTCGTTGTAAGAGGCCGATTACATGGATATGACTTTTGTGAGTCAAAGTTATAGCGCCACCAACTGGCAGCAGGAAGTGTGTCACTTTTGTCCAAAGTGGGGGGTTAGTTTTATCTACATTCACCAAACTCGGTATATATATTGTACATTTCGAGCCGGACAACTTTCTAATTTACAGTCATTAGCTCTGACCAACAGAAAGTCAGATAATTTGGTTGGAAGATAACAAGAAGTGGCAAAGCGAGCTCTGAGTTTTTACCTTCTCCTCAAAAGCGATTCATTCAATCTCCTCCAAACTCAGACAACATGAAGTAAATATACAGAAGATGCTAAAATGCGAACGGTTATTGGATATCTCAAACGGTTTTCCCGTAGCAAAAGCCTAAAAAACACAAAATAAGAACACAAGTGCCTGGTTCATAAATAAGGCTATACTCCCACCTGCTGGTTATTCTCTATATCACACTGTTTTTTTTGTTTTGTTTTTTTTCAACACTTATGCTCTCACTTAAATGACCAGTAGAGGGCAATATTGTATAAGTTTTCAAGAAAAAAAACCTTACCTCTGTGTGTGTGTGTGAATGGTTTTCTAGCCTGCTGGGGACTTAAACCTGAATGCACACAGACTCATGGGGACGTCCCAATGGGTACAAAAGCTCATAAATCAGACAGAATAAGTTCTTTTGAAAAGGTGAAAATGCAGAAAGTTGTGTGATGGGTAGGTTTAGGGGTAGGAGCAGTGTAGGAGGACAGAATATATGGTTTGTACAGCATAAAAACCATTACATCTATGGTGAGTCCCCAGAAAAAGATAGTGAACCAGACATGAGTGTGTGTGTGGGTGAGTGTGTGTGTGAGGGGTGGGGGGGTGAAGGGGGGTGTTGTGGATGGGGGGATGGGCTGAGCTGATTTGAGTTGCCTGCAGCATACTTCAGCATTACTACTGTGTGTGTGTGTGTGTGTGTGTGTGTGTGTGTGTGTGTGTGTGTGTGTGTGTGTGTGTGTGTGTTGTTCTAGCCTGGTGGGGACTTGAATTAACCTGAATGCACACAGACTCATGGGGACACATGTCACTGTAGGGGCCTAAATTGAGGTCCCAATGGGTACAAAAGCTTATAAATCATACAGAATGAGTTCTTTTGAAAATGTAAAAATGCAGAAAGTTTTGTGAAATGGGTAGGTTTAGGGGTAGGGGCAGGAGGACAGAATATATGGTTTGTACAGCATAAAAACCATTACGTCTATGAGTCCCCAGAAAGATAGTGAACCAGACATGAGTGTGTGTGTGTGTGTGTGTGTGTGTGTGTGTGTGTGTGTGTGTGTGTGTGTGTGTGTGTGTGTGTGTGTGTGTGTGTGTGTGTGTGTGTGTGTGTGTGTGTGTGTGTGTGTGGAGGGGGTCTCTCTCACTCTGTGTGTGTGTGTGTCACCTTTTCTCTTGTGTTTTCATAATTTAACCCTTTCATATCATAGGCTATCACAAATATCTATCACTTTATTGTGAAAAATAAGTAAAAAACAAAAACATATATTATATCTTTAATTAAATTCTGGTCTTCTGAACTTACAAAATTTTGAGCTGCAAAAAATATATTTGCACATAATTGAAAGTGATGTCCCAATACTTTTAATTGTTTTCTATAACATGGGCTTTAAAGAAGGTCATGTGCTGTGTTTGCAAAGATCATGTATGACACCTCTTTAAACTAATTATTTATTGATAGAATTCAAATGGATAAAAAAAAATAATTTCACATGATCTTATAAAAGTGGCTGTTTATAATAAACTTCCATAAATTTTATGCACGCATATTACTCTTACCTGACACTGATATTAAAATCATTGTTGCGGTCTCTGTGATTTGGCTTAATTTATTTTTAAGAGAAGTGTAAGGATAATACAACTTCAGCATTTGGACAGTATTCTGCACTCATTTTGAAATTGACATTTGACGTCATCTGACATAAAATTAAAGAATAAAATGTAATTGATCTCAGAGATGTGACTGTTGTGGTTCCTGGTCATAGCAGCACCAGTTGCTGCAGTTAATGAGGTGAATTCAAATGACTTTGACATAGTCCCTTTATTTATTTTTTCCCATAATAAATGCATATTGGCCTGCTGTGCACAGTTAAGCTGATGCCACCGGGGTGGCGGTGCCACCGGCTTGGGCCCGTCATCGCTGCTCGCAGCTTTAATTATTATTATTATTATTATTATTATTATTATTTTAACCCGACTATTTGGGCATTTTCAAGGCCCTTCCCATGCTCGAAAACTCTTGAAACTTTGCACACGCATCAGAATGTGCGGCCATCAGGGCCGGGCTGAGGCTGGGACCCGGGCGTGGCAGGGGGGCTCGACAGCGCCCCCTAAAGTGGGGTCTGAAAACGTGGTCTATAAATAAAACACACTTGCACGTACATGTATGAAACTCGGTACACATATAGAGCTCATCGGGCCGAATAACTTAGAGCACAAAAGTTGTGCGTCAGCCCAACAGGAAGTGAGCTATTAGGGGTTGTTCGGAAAACGCATGCTGTGGAATTTGCGATACTCCTCCTAGACGATTGACCCGATCAGCACCAAACTCGGTCAGCATGAAGTCAAGACACTGAGGATGCTAAATTGCGAGCAACTTTTTGATATCTCAAACGGTTTGGCTGTGGCGAAGAGACGAATTTATAGCGAGAAAAAGGAAACAGGAAGTGTTTTAAAACTTTTGCATACATTAATTCATTTTGATGAAACTTCAGCTTTGTGTTCGTTGTAAGAGGCCGATCACATGGATATGACTTTTGTGAGTCAAAGTTATAGCGCCACCAACTGGCAGCAGGAAGTGTCACTTTTGTCCAAAGTGGGGGGTTAGTTTTATCTGCAGTCACCAAACTTGGTATATATATTGTACTTTTCGAGCCGGACAACTTTCTAATTTACAGTCATTAGCTCTGACCAACAGGAAGTCAGATAATTTTGTTGGAAGATAACACAAAGTGGAAAGCGAGCTCTGAGTTTTTACCTTCTCCTCAAAAGCGATTCATTCAATCTCCTCCAAACTCGGACAACATGAAGTAAATATACAGAAGATGCTAAAATGCGAACGGTTATTGGATATCTCAAACGGTGTTCCCGTAGCAAAAGCCTAAAAAACACAAAATAAGCACACAAGTGCCTGGTTCATAAATAAGGCTATACTCCCACCTGCTGGTTATTCTATATATCACACTGGCTGTTTTTCTGTTTTTTTTTCCTGTTTTTTCAACACTTATACTCTCCCTTAAATGACCAGTAGAGGGCAATATTGTATAAGTTTTCAAGCAAAAAACCTTGCCTGTGTGTGTGTGTGTGAATGGTTTTCTAGCCTGGTGGGGACTTAAACCTGAATGCACACAGACTCATGGGGACTTCCCAATGGGTACAAAAGCTTATAAATCAGACAGAATGAGTTCTTTTGAGGAAAGTTTTGTGTGATGGGTAGGTTTAGGGGCAGGAGCAGTGTAGGATGACAGAATATATGGTTTGTACAGCATAAAAACCATTACGTCTATGAGTCCCCAGAAAGATAGTGAACCAGACATGAGTGTGTGTGTATGTGTGTGTGTTTGTGGGTGGGTGTGTGTGTTGTGGATGGGGGATGGTGGATGGTGGATGGGCTTAACTGATAAGAGTTGCCTGCAGCATACTTCAGCATTACTACTGTGTGTGTGTGTGTGTGTGTGTGTGTGTGTGTGTGTGTGTGTGTGTGTGTGTGTGTGTGTGTGTGTGCGTGTGCGTGTGTGTTCTTTTTTCTAGCCTGGTGGGGACTTCAACCTGAATGCACACAGACTCATGGGGACACGTGTCACTGATTTCTACAGTGTGTGTGTGTGTGTGTGTGTGTGTGTGTGTGTGTGTGTGTGTGTGTGTGTGTGTGTGTGAGAGCCACTCTTCTGTCTAAAAAGATTACCTCCCAATGCTGTGCTTTGGCCTGCATTAAAGGATAAAACATTTTATTCTGGGTTTGAATAAAAAAAATAATGTATAAAACCAGTTTATTTGTAGGGCATTGACAATATTGTTTTATATAATTAGTTAAATAATTGTGTTAATACAAATAATTATTAATAGAAAAATATAAATATAAAAAAACATTACTAACAAAAGAAAAAAACACATTTAATTGTCTTTTGAAACTTTTCCCCACAGTTTAGACTTTACTATTATTGTTTTGCTGAAAATCATGTTTAATCTAAATCTCACTTTGCCTCATTGAACGCATTTGTGAGCGTAATTAATCCTGATGTTTCAAGTGATTGTCCGTTTTGTAAAATGAGGGAGACTATTTTTCATTGTTTTTTAGAATGTTCAAGACTGAATGATTTGTTTTGGTTTCTTGAGACTCTTTTCGTGAATTTTGGGGAGATTTTTTCTTCTAAGATTTTTATTCTTGGTCCCAAGTATAGTGTGGTGGAAAGAATGAAAAGTCAGTTGTTAAATTTTTTAATTGGCCAAGCTAAACTATCGGTTTACATGACCAGGAAAAATAAAATGGAAGGTAGAGAAGGACAAAGTGTGGTTATTGTTTTTAAGAATATGGTGAAAGCAAGGGTTATGTTTGATTTCAAATTCTATAAACTGATGAGTGATTTAGAAAGTTTTTTGCATAAATGGTGTTTTAATGGCGCTATTTGTACAGTTGAAGAAGAAATGTTGGTCTTTACTCCCATGTTACAATAAGTCCGGGTTGTTGCACAGTTTTCTTGTTTTTGTATTTTTTGTTGTTTTTCTGATAATGTGTAATTGGATGTTTTACTGATGTTGTAATGATATAATAAAGTGTGTTGAAAACTCAAACTCAACTCTCTCTCTCTCTCTCTCTCTCTCTCTCTCTCTCTCTCTCTGTATGTGTATGTGTATGTGTGTGTGTGTGTGTGTGTGTGTGTGTGTGTGTGTGTTTGTAGGGGGATGGTGCCAGCTTCATTTTGATTGTGAAAAGATTAGCTCATTGCTGTGTGCTTTGGCAAGCATTAAAGGATAAAAAAATATATTATTCTGGGTTACAATAAAATTATAGAACCAGTTAATTTGTAACAATAGAAAAAACACATTTGAGTTTCCTTTTCAAACAATGAAGTATGTGTAACAGAATGTGTGGTTCCTGGTCATAGCGGCACCAGTTGCTGCAGTTAATGAGGTGAATTCAAATGACTTTGACATAGTCCCTTTATTTATTTTTTCCCATATTAAATGCCTATTGGCCTGCTGTGCACAGTTAAACTGATGCCACCAGGGTGGCGGTGCCACCGGCTTGGGCCCGTCATCGCTGCTCGCAGCTTTAATTAAGATTGAAACCAGATTATCTGATTCCCTGTTGGTCACAGCTAATGACTGTAAATTAGAAAAATGTCCGGCTCGAAATGTACAATATACATACCGAGTTTGGTGAATGTACATAAAACTAACCCACACACTTTGGACAAAAGATGGCGCTACTGAGCCCCTCTACCCCGCCCGTTTCTGAATCTTTGCTTGCATCTTCTGGACAGCATGTCAGATGTGTGTGTTGAGTTTCATGCAATTTCAAGCATGCTAAGAGTCTCAAAAACACATAAAAAGATTATTAGACTTTGACACGTTGCCATGACAACAGTATTTCAAGAATCAGGAATCCATTCATATGTCTATATCTGCCATGTTTTGACATTATACTGATGAAGTTTGAAGTGAATCGGGTGAAAATAAGATGGGGATTTAAAGCAGTTTTGAAAGTGACACACTTCCTGCTGCCAGTTGGTGGCGCTATAACTTTGACTCACAAAAGTCATATCCATGTGATCGGCCTCCTACAACGAACACACAGCTGAAGTTTCATCAAAATGAATTAATGTATGCAAAAGTTATAACACACTTCCTGTTTCCCTTTTCTCGCCGGTTATTGGATATCTCAAACGGTTTTCCCTTAGCATAAGCCTAAAAAACACAAAATAAGCACACAAGTGCCTGGTTCATAAATAAGGCTATACTCCCACCTGCTGGTTATTCTATATATCACACTGTTTTTTTTGTTTTTTGTTTTTTCAACACTTATGTTCTCCCTTAAATGACCAGTAGAGGGCAATATTGTATAAGTTTTCAAGCAAAAAACCTTGCCTCTGTGTGTGTGTGGGTGAATGGTTTTCTAGCCTGGTGGGGACTAAAACCTGAATGCACACAGACTCATGGGGACTTCCCAATGTGTACAAAAGCTTATAAATCAGACAGAATGAGTTACTTTGAAAATGTGAAAATGCAGAAAGTTTCCTGTGATGGGCAGGGGCAGTGTAGGAGGACAGAATATATGGTTTGTACAGCATAAAAACCATTACGTCTATGCTTGAGTCCCCAAAAAGAGTGAACCAGACATGAGTCTGTGTGTGTGTGTGTGTGTGTGTGTGTGTGTGTGTGTGTGTGTGTTGGGAGGAGGGGGGGGGGATCGGGGGGATGGGCTGAGCTTATAAGGGTTGCCTGCAGCATACTTCAGCATTACTACTGTGTGTGTGTGTGCGTGTGTGTGTGTGTGCGTGTGTGTGTGTGTGTGTGTGTGTGTGTGTGTGTGTGTGTGTGTGTGTGTGTGTTATTTTTTCTAGCCTGGTGGGGACTTCAACCTGAATGCACACAGACTCATGGGGACATGTGTCACTGATTTCTACAGTGTGTGTGTGTGTGTGTGTCTGTGTGTGTGTGCCACTCTTCTGTCTAAAAAGATTACCTCTCAATGCTGTGCTCTGGCCTGCATTAAAGGATAAAACATATTATTCTGGGTTTGAATAAAAAAATAAATGTATAAAACCAGTTTATTTGTAGGGCATTGACAATATTGTTTTATATAATTAGCTAAATATTTGTGTAAATACAAATAATTATTAATAAAAAATATATAAATATAAAAAAACATTACTAACAAAGGAAAAAACACATTTGAGTGTCTTTAAAAAAAAAAAAAAAGTAGTGTAACTTAAAAATTAGAAGATTAATGCCTTTTGTTTAAGGACAAAAATGAGAACCAATAAGCTATTGGTTTGATTTTGTGTCTCTGTCACCCCCCCCCCCCCCCCCTCTCAGGATCACTCTATGTGTGTGTGTGTGTGTGTGTGTGTCTGTGGAGGGGATCTCTCTCACTCTGTGTGTGTGTGTGGGGGGGGGGTCTCTCTCACTCTCTCTCTCTCTGTGTGTGTGTGTGTGTGTGTGTGTGTGTGTGTGTGTAGGGGGTCTCTCTCACTCTGTGTGTGTGTGTCACCTTGTCTCTGGTTTTTTCATAATTTAACCCTTTCATATCATAGGCTATCACAAATATCTATCACTTTATTGTGAAAAATAAGTAAAACAAAAACATATATTATATCTTTAATTAAATACTGGTCTTGTGAACTTACAAAATTTTGAGCTGCAAAAAATACATTTGCACATAATTGAAAGTGATATCCTAAATACTTTTCTATAACATGGGCTTTAAAGAAGGTTATGTGCTGTGTTTGCAAAGATCACGTATGACACCTCTTTAAACTAATTATTTATTGATAGAATTCAAATGGATAAAAAAATTTTTTTCACATGATCTTATAAAAGTGGCTGTTTATAATAAACTTCTATAAATTATATGCACGGATATTACTCTTCCCTGACACTGATATTAAAATCATTGTTGCGGTCTCTGTGATTTGGCTTAATTTATTTTTAAGAGAAGTGTAAGGATAATACAACTTCAGCATTTGGACAGTGTTCTGCACTCATTTGAAATTGACATTTGACATCATCTGACATAAAATTAATGAATAAAATGTAATTGATCTCAGAGATGTGACTGTTGTGGTTCCTGGTCATAGCAGCACCAGTTGCTGCAGTTAATGAGGTGAATTCAAATGACTTTGACATAGTCCCTTTATTTATTTTTTCCCATATTAAATGCCTATTGGCCTTCTGTGCACAGTTAAGCTGATGCCACCGGGGTGGCGGTGCCCCCGGCTTGGGCCCGTCATCGCTGCTCACAGCTTTAATTATTAGGGCCCAAGCCCTGAAAGGGCGCAGAGCCCTATTGTTCTTCTAAGGATTATTATTATTATTATTATTATTATTATTATTATCTTTTCGCCTTTTGGGCATTTTTGGGGCACTTAACGTGCTCGAAAACTCTTGAAACTTTGCACATGCATCGGAATGTGCGGCCAACAGGGTCTGGCAGAGGCCTTTGACCCGGGCGTGGCAGGGGGGCTCAACAGCGCCCCCTTGAAAAACTGGGTCTATATATTAAACACACTTGCACGTACATGTATGAAACTCGGTACACTTATAGATCTCATCGGGCCAAACAACTTCCGCACTCATAGTCATAAGCTTCGCCCAACAGGAAGTGAGCTATTATGGGTTGTTCGGAAAACACATGCTCTGGAATTTGCGATACTCCTCCTAGATGATTCACCCGATCAGCACCAAACTCGGTCAGCATGAAGTCAAGACACTGAGGATGCTAAATTGAGAGCAACTTTTTGATATCTCAAACGGTTTGGTCGTGGCGAAGAGACGAATTTATGGCGAGAAAAGGGAAACAGGAAGTGTGTTATAACTTTTGCATACATTAATTTATTTTGATGAAACTTCAGCTGTGTGTTCATTGTAAGAGGCCGATCACATGGATATGACTTTTGTGAGTCAAAGTTATAGCGCCACCAACTGGCAGCAGGAAGTGTGTCACTTTTGTCCAAAATGGGGGGGTTAGTTTTATCTGCAGTCACCAAACTCGGGATATATATTGTACATTTCGAGCCGGACAACTTTCTAATTTACAGTCATTAGCTCTGACCAACAGGAAGTCAGATAATTTGGTTGGAAGATAACAAGAAGTGGAAAGCGAGCTCTGAGTTTTTACCTTCTCCTCAAAAGCGATTCATTCAATCTCCTCCAAACTCGGACAACATGAAGTAAATATACAGAAGATGCTAAAATGCGAACGGTTATTGGATATCTCAAACGGTGTTCCCGTAGCAAAAGCTTAAAAAATACAAAAGAGAGACACAAGTAACTGGTTCATAAATAAGACTATACTCCCACCTGCTGGTTATTCTTTATATCACACTGTTTTTTTTTTTTTTTTTCAAAACTTATGCTCTCCCTTAAATGACCAGTAGAGGGCAATATTGTATAAGTTTTCAAGCAAAAAAACTTGCCTCTGTGTGTGTGTGTGAATGGTTTTCTAACCTGGTGGGGACTTAAACCTCAATGCACACAGACTCATGGGGACGTCCCAATGGGTACAAAAGCTAATAAATCACACAGAATGAGTTACTTTGAAAATGTGAAAATGCAGAAAGTTTCCTGTGATGGGCAGGGGCAGTGTAGGACAGAATATATGGTTTATACAGCATAAAAACCATTACATCTATGCTGAGTCCCCAAAAAGATGGTGAACCAGACATGAGTGTGTGTGTGTGTGTGTGTGTGTGTGTGTGTGTGTGTGTGTGTGTGTGTGTGTGTGTCTGTGTGTCTGTGTTGGGAGGGGGGGGGGGGGTGGTGGATGGGCTGAGCTTAGCTGATAAGGGTTGCCTGCAGCATACTTCAGCATTACTACTGTCTCTGTGTGTGTGTGTGTGTGTGTGTGTGTGTGTGTGTGTGTGTGTGTGTGTGTGTGTGTGTGTGAGCCACTCTTCTGTCTAAAACAATTACCTCTCAATGCTGTGCTTTGGCCTGCATTAAAGGATTAAACATATTATTCTGGGTTTGAATAAAAAAATAAATGTATAAAACCAGTTTATTTGTAGGGCATTGACAATATTGTTTTATATAATTAGATACCCCCCCCCCCCCCCTCCTCAGGATCACTCTGTGTGTGTGTGTGTGTGTGTGTGTGTGTGTGTGTGTGTGTGTGTGTGTGTGTGTGTGTGTGTGTGTGTGTGGAGGGGGTCTCTCTCACTCTGTGTGTCACCTTGTCTCTTGTTTTTTTAATAATTTAACCCTTTCATACCATAGGATATCACAAATATCTATCACTTTATTGTGAAAAATAAGTAAAAAACTAAAACATATATTATATCTTTAATTAAATACTGGTCTTCTGAACTTACAAAATTTTGAGATGCAAAAAAATACATTTGCACATAATTGAAAGTGATATCCTAATACTTTTTAATTGTTTTCTATAACATGGGCTTTAAAGAAGGTCATGTGCTGTGTTTGCAAAGATCACGTATGACACCTCTTTAAACTAATTATTTATTGATAGAATTCAAATGAATAAAAAATAATAATTTCACATGAATTTATAAAAGTGGCTGTTTATAATAAACTTCCATAAATTTTATGCACGCATATTACTCTTACCTGACACTGATATTAAAATCATTGTTGCGGTCTCTGATTTGGCAAATTTATTTTTAAGAGAAGTGTAAGGATAATACAACTTCAGCATTTGGACAGTATTCTGCACTCATTTTGAAATTGACATTTGACATCATCTGACATAAAATTAATGAATAAAATGTAATTGATCTCAGAGATGTGAGTGTTGTGGTTCCTGGTCATAGCAGCACCAGTTTCTGCAGTTAATGAGGTGAATTCAAATGACTTTGACATAGTCCTTTTATTTTTTCCCATATTAAATGCCTATTGGCCTTCTGCGCACAGTTAAGCTGATGCCACCGGGGTGGCGGTGCCCCCGGCTTGGGCCCGTCATCGCTGCTCGCAGCTTTAATTATTATTATTATTATTATTTTAACCCGACTATTTGGGCATTTTGGGGGCCCTTCCCATGCTCGAAAACTCTTGAAACTTTGCACACGCATCAGAATGCGCGGCCATCAGGGCCGGGCTGAGGCTGGGACCCGGGCGTGGCAGGGGGGCTCGACAGCGCCCCCTAAAGTGGGGTCTGAAAACGTGGTCTATAAATCAAACACACTTTCACGTACACATATGAAACTCGGAACACATATAGAGCTCATCGGGCCGAACAACTTTCGTGCTCTAAGTTATGTGTCAGCCCAACAGGAAGTGAGCTATTATGGGTTGTTCGGAAAACGCATGCTGTGGAATTTGCGATACTCCTCCTAGACGATTCACCCGATCAGCACCAAAGTCGGTCAGCATGAAGTCAAGACACTGAGGATGCTAAATTGCAAGCAACTTTTTGATACCTCGAACGGTTTGGCCGTGGCGAAGAGACAAATTTATGGCGAGAAAAGGGAAACAGGAAGTGTGTTATAACTTTTGCATACATTAATTCATTTTGATGAAACTTCAGCTGTGTGTTCGTTGTAAGAGGCCGATCACATGGATATGACTTTTGTGAGTCAAAGTTATAGCGCCACCAACTGGCAGCAGGAAGTGTGTCACTTTTGTCCAAAGTGGGGGGGTTAGTTTTATCTACATTCACCAAACTCGGTATATATATTGTACATTTCGAGCCGGACAACTTTCTAATTTACAGTCATTAGCTCTGACCAACAGGAAGTCAGATAATTTGGTTGGAAGATAACAAGAAGTGGCAAAGCGAGCTCTGAGTTTTTACCTTCTCCTCAAAAGCGATTCATTCAATCTCCTCCAAACTCGGACAACATGAAGTAAATATACAGAAGATGCTAAAATGCGAACGGTTATTGGATATCTCAAACGGTGGTCCCGTAGCAAAAGCCTAAAAAACACAAAATAAGAACACAAGTGCCTGGTTCATAAATAAGGCTATACTCCCACCTGCTGGTTATTCTCTATATCACACTGTTTTTTTTTGTTGTTTTTTTCAACACTTATGCTCTCACTTAAATGACCAGTAGAGGGCAATATTGTATAAGTTTTCAAGCAAAAAAACCTTACCTCTGTGTGTGTGTGTGAATGGTTTTCTAGCCTGGTGGGGACTTAAACCTGAATGCACACAGACTCATGGGGACTTCCCAATGGGTACAAAAGCTTATAAATCAGACAGAATGAGTTACTTTGAAAAGGTGAAAATGCAGAAAGTTGTGTGATGGGTAGGTTTAGGGGTAGGAGCAGTGTATGAGGACAGAATATATGGTTTGTACAGCATAAAAACCATTACGTCTATGGTGAGTCCCCAGAAAAAGATAGTGAACCAGACATGAGTGTGTGTGTGTGTGTGGGTGTGTGTGTGAGGGGCAGGGGTGGGGGGGTGAAGGGGGGTGTTGTGGATGGGGGGATGGGCTGAGCTGATTTGAGTTGCCTGCAGCATACTTCAGCATTACTACTGTGTGTGTGTGTGTGTGTGTGTGTGTGTGTGTGTGTGTGTGTGTGTGTGTGTGTGTTGTTCTAGCCTGGTGGGGACTTCAACCTGAATGCACACAGACTCATGGGGACACATGTCACTGTAGGGGCCTAAATTGAGGTCCCAATGGGTACAAAAGCTTATAAATCATACAGAATGAGTTCTTTTGAAAATGTAAAAATGCAGAAAGTTTTGTGAAATGGGTAGGTTTAGGGGTAGGGGCAGGAGGACAGAATATATGGTTTGTAAAGCATAAAAACCATTACGTCTATGAGTCCCCAGAAAGATAGTGAACCAGACATGAGTGTGTGTGTGTGTGTGTGTGTGTGTGTGTGTGTGTGTGTGTGTGTGTGTGTGTGTGTGTGTGTGTGAGTCACTCTTCTGTCTAAAAAGATTACCTCTCAATGCTGTGCTTTGGCCTGCATTAAAGGATTAAACATATTCTGGGTTTGAATAAAAAAATTCATGTATAAAACCAGTTTATTTGTAGGGCATTGACAATATTGTTTTATATAATTAGTTAAATAATTGTGTTAATACAAATAATTATTAATAAAAAAATATAAATATAAAAAAACATTACTAACAAAAGAAAAAAAACACATTTAATTGTCTTTAAAAAGAAAAGGAAAAAAAAGTAGTGTGTGTAACTTAAAAAAATGAGAAGATTAATGCCTTTTGTTTAAGGACAAAAATGAGAACCAATGAGCTACCGGCATATAGAATAACCAGAAGGTGGGAGTGTAGCCTTATTTAGTAACCAGGTTGGATATGTCCTAGGGAACACTGTTTTGAAGATAAAACTATTGTTGTTATTGCAAAACAGTGTTTTCAGACAGTGAAATAAAAACAATGTTCTCTCACTGTTTAGATTTTGTGTCTGTCATTCCCCCCTTCCCCCCCCCCTTCTCTCTCAGGATCACTCTGTGTGTGTGTGTGTGTGTGTGTGTGTGTGTGGAGGGGGTCGCTCTCACTCTGTGTATGTCGCCTTGTTTCTTGTTTTTCATAATTTACCCTTTCATATCATAGGCTATATCAGCAATTTCTATCACTTTATTGTGAAAAATAAGTTTTAAAAAATGTATTATATATATAACACTGGTCTTCTGAATTTACAAAATTTTGAGCTGCAAAAAATACATTTGCACATAATTGAAAGTGATATCCTAATACTTTTAATTGTTTTCTATAACATGGGCTTTAAAGAAGGTCATGTGCTGTGTTTGCAAAGATCACGTATGACACCTCTTTAAACTAATTATTTATTGATAGAATTCAAATGGATAAAAAAAGTTAATTTCACATGATCTTATTAAAGTGCCTGTTTATAATAAACTTCCATAAATGATATGCACGCATATTACTCTTACCTGACACTGATATTAAAATAATTGTTGCGGTCTCTGTGATTTGGCTTAATTTAATTTTTAAGAGAAGTGTAAGTATAATACAACTTCAGCATTTGGACAGTGTTCTGCACTCATTTGAAATTGACATTTGACATCATCTGACATAAAATTAATGAATAAAATGTAATTTATCTCATAGATGTGACTTGTGGTTCCTGGTCATAGCAGCACCAGTTGCTGCAGTTAATGAGGTGAATTCAAATGACTTTGACATAGTCCCTTTATTTATTTTTTCCCATATTAAATGCCTATTGGCCTGCTGTGCACAGGTAAGCTGATGCCACCGGGGTGGCGGTGCCACCGGCTTGGGCCCGTCATCGCTGCTCGCAGCTTTAATTATTATTATTATTATCTTTTCGCCTTTTGGGCATTTTTGGGGCCTTTCCCATGCTCGAAAACTCTTGAAACTTTGCACACGCATCGGAATGCGCGGCCAACAGGGTCGGGCAGAGGCCTTTGCCCCGGGCGTGGCAGGGGGGGCTCAACAGCGCCCCCTTGAAAAACTGGGTCTATATATTAAACACACTTGCACGTACATGTATGAAACTCGGTACACTTATAGATCTCATCGGGCCAAACAACTTCCGCACTCATAGTCATAAGCTTCGCCCAACAGGAAGTGAGCTATTATGGGTTGTTCGGAAAACGCATGCTCTGGAATTTGCGATACTCCTCCTAGACGATTCACCCGATCAGCACCAAACTCGGTCAGCATGAAGTCAAGACACTGAGGATGCCAAATTGCGAGCAACTTTTTGATACCTCGAACGGTTTGGCCGTGGCGAAGAGACAAATTTATGGCGAGAAAAGGGAAACAGGAAGTGTGTTATAACTTTTGCATACATTAATTCATTTTGATGAAACTTCAGCTGTGTGTTCGTTGTAAGAGGCCGATCACATGGATATGACTTTTGTGAGTCAAAGTTATAGCGCCACCAACTGGCAGCAGGAAGTGTGTCACTTTTGTCCAAAGTGGGGGGGTTAGTTTTATCTACATTCACCAAACTCGGTATATATATTGTACATTTTGAGCCGGACAACTTTCTAATTTACAGTCATTAGCTCTGACCAACAGGAAGTCAGATAATTTGGTTGGAAGATAACAAGAAGTGGCAAAGCGAGCTCTGAGTTTTTACCTTCTCCTCAAAAGCGATTCATTCAATCTCCTCCAAACTCGGACAACATAAAGTAAATATACAGAAGATGCTAAAATGCAAACGGTTATTGGATATCTCAAACGGTGGTCCCGTAGCAAAAGCCTAAAAAACACAAAATAAGAACACAAGTGCCTGGTTCATAAATAAGGCTATACTCCCACCTGCTGGTTATTCTACATAGCACACTGTTTTTTTTTTTTTTTTTTTTTCAACACTTATGCTCTCCCTTAAATGTCCAATAGAGGGCAATATTGTATAAGTTTTCAAGCAAAAAAACCTTACCTCTGTGTGTGTGAATGGTTTTCTAGCCTGGTGGGGACTTAAACCTGAATGCACACAGACTCATGGGGACTTCCCAATGGGTACAAAAGCTTATAAATCAAACAGAATGAGTTACTTTGAAAATGTGAAAATGCAGAAAGTTGTGTGATGGGTAGGTTTAGGGGTAGGAGCAGTGTATGAGGACAGAATATATGGTTTGTACAGCATAAAAACCATTACATCTATGGTGAGTCCCCAGAAAAAGATAGTGAACCAGACATGAGTGTGTGTGTGTGTGTGTGTGTGTGTGTGTGAGGGGCAGGGGCGGGGGGGTGAAGGGGGGTGTTGTGGATGGGGGGATGGGCTGAGCTGATTTGAGTTGCCTGCAGCATACTTCAGCATTACTACTGTGTGTGTGTGTGTGTGTGTGTGTGTGTGTGTGTGTGTGTGTGTGTGTGTGTGTGTGTGTGTGTGTGTGTGTGTGTGTTGTTCTAGCCTGGTGGGGACTTCAACCTGAATGCACACAGACTCATGGGGACACATGTCACTGTAGGGGCCTAAATTGAGGTCCCAATGGGTACAAAAGCTTATAAATCATACAGAATGAGTTATTTTGAAAATGTAAAAATGCAGAAAGTTTTGTGAAATGGGTAGGTTTAGGGGTAGGGGCAGGAGGACAGAATATATGGTTTGTAAAGCATAAAAACCATTACGTCCATGAGTCCCCAGAAAGATAGTGAACAAGACATGAGTGTGTGTGTGTGTGTGTGTGTGTGTGTGTGTGTGTGTGTGTGTGTGTGTGTGTGTGTGTGTGTGTGTGTGTGTGTGTGTGTGTGTGTGTGTGTGTGTGTGTGTGCGTGTGCGCTAAAAAGATTACCTCTCAATGCTGTGCTTTGGCCTGCATTAAATGATAAAACATATTATTCTGGGTTTGAATAAAAAAATAAATGTATAAAACCAGTTTATTTGTAGGGCATTGACAATATTGTTTTATATAATTAGTTAAATAATTGTGTTAATACAAATAATTATTAATAAAACATATCAATATTTAAAAAAAATTACTAACAAAGGAAAAAACACATTTAATTGTCTTTTTCAACAAAAAGTAATTGGTGTGTGTAACTTAAAAATGAGAAGATTAATGTTTAAGGACAAAAATGAGAACCAATGAGCTACCGGTATATAGAATAACCAGAAGGTGGGAGTGTAGCCTTATTCAGTAACCAGGTTGGATATGTCCTAGGAACACTGTTTTGAAGATAAAACTATTGTTGTTATTGCAAAACAGTGTTTTCAGACAGTGAAATAAAAACAATGTTCTCTCACTGTTTAGATTTTGTGTCTGTCATTCCCCCTCCCCCCTCCCTCTCCCTCTCTTAGGATCACTGTGTGTGTGTGTGTGGGTGTGTGTGTGTGGAGGGGGTCTCTCTCACTCTGTGTATGTCGCCTTGTTTCTTGTTTTTCATAATTTAACCCTTTCATATCATAGGCTATCAGCAATATCTATCACTTTATTGTGAAAAATAAGTTTAAAAAAATGTATTATATATATATATATATAACACTGGTCTTCTGAACTTACAATATTTTAAGCTGCAAAAAATACATTTGCACATAATTGAAAGTGATATCCTAATACTTTTAATTGTTTTCTATAACATGGGCTTTAAAGAAGGTCATGTGCTGTGTTTGCAAAGATCACGTATGACACCTCTTTAAACT
Source organism: Pseudorasbora parva (assembly GCF_024679245.1). Classification (NCBI taxonomy): domain Eukaryota; kingdom Metazoa; phylum Chordata; class Actinopteri; order Cypriniformes; family Gobionidae; genus Pseudorasbora; species Pseudorasbora parva. The sequence goes on along the minus strand of NC_090174.1, from coordinate 17,047,985 downwards.
AATTATTTATTGATTAAAATTCAAATGGATAAAAAAATATAATTTCACATGATCTTATAAAAGTGGCTGTTTATAATAAACTTCTATAAATTTTATGCACGCATATTACTCTTACCTGACACTGATATTAAAATCATTGTTGCCGTCTCTGTGATTTGGCTTAATTTATTTTTAAGAGAAGTGTAAGGATAATACAACTTCAGCATTTGGACAGTATTCTGCACTCATTTTGAAATTGACATTAGACATCATCTGACATAAAATTAAAGAATAAAATGTAATTGATCTCATAGATGTGAGTGTTGTGGTTCCTGGTCATAGCAGCACCAGTTGCTGCAGTTAATGAGGTGAATTCAAATGACTTTGACATAGTCCCTTTATTTATTTTTTCCCATATTAAATGCCTATTGGCCTGCTGTGCACAGTTAAGCTGATGCCACCGGGGTGGCGGTGCCCCCGGCTTGGGCCCGTCATCGCTGCTCGCAGCTTTAATTATTATTATTATTATTATTATTATTTTAACCCGACTATTTGGGCATTTTCAAGGCCCTTCCCATGCTCGAAAACTCTTGAAACTTTGCACACGCATCAGAATGTGCGGCCATCAGGGCCGGGCTGAGGCTGGGACCCGGGCGTGGCAGGGGGGCTCGACAGCGCCCCCTAAAGTGGGGTCTGAAAACGTGGTCTATAAATAAAACACACTTGCACGTACATGTATGAAACTCGGTACACATATAGAGCTCATCGGGCCGAATAACTTAGAGCACAAAAGTTGTGCGTCAGCCCAACAGGAAGTGAGCTATTAGGGGTTGTTCGGAAAACGCATGCTGTGGAATTTGCGATACTCCTCCTAGACGATTGACCCGATCAGCACCAAACTCGGTCAGCATGAAGTCAAGACACTGAGGATGCTAAATTGCGAGCAACTTTTTGATATCTCAAACGGTTTGGCTGTGGCGAAGAGACGAATTTATAGCGAGAAAAAGGAAACAGGAAGTGTTTTAAAACTTTTGCATACATTAATTCATTTTGATGAAACTTCAGCTTTGTGTTCGTTGTAAGAGGCCGATCACATGGATATGACTTTTGTGAGTCAAAGTTATAGCGCCACCAACTGGCAGCAGGAAGTGTCACTTTTGTCCAAAGTGGGGGGTTAGTTTTATCTGCAGTCACCAAACTTGGTATATATATTGTACTTTTCGAGCCGGACAACTTTCTAATTTACAGTCATTAGCTCTGACCAACAGGAAGTCAGATAATTTTGTTGGAAGATAACACAAAGTGGAAAGCGAGCTCTGAGTTTTTACCTTCTCCTCAAAAGCGATTCATTCAATCTCCTCCAAACTCGGACAACATGAAGTAAATATACAGAAGATGCTAAAATGCGAACGGTTATTGGATATCTCAAACGGTGTTCCCGTAGCAAAAGCCTAAAAAACACAAAATAAGCACACAAGTGCCTGGTTCATAAATAAGGCTATACTCCCACCTGCTGGTTATTCTATATATCACACTGGCTGTTTTTCTGTTTTTTTTCCCTGTTTTTTCAACACTTATACTCTCCCTTAAATGACCAGTAGAGGGCAATATTGTATAAGTTTTCAAGCAAAAAACCTTGCCTGTGTGTGTGTGTGTGAATGGTTTTCTAGCCTGGTGGGGACTTAAACCTGAATGCACACAGACTCATGGGGACTTCCCAATGGGTACAAAAGCTTATAAATCAGACAGAATGAGTTCTTTTGAGGAAAGTTTTGTGTGATGGGTAGGTTTAGGGGCAGGAGCAGTGTAGGATGACAGAATATATGGTTTGTACAGCATAAAAACCATTACGTCTATGAGTCCCCAGAAAGATAGTGAACCAGACATGAGTGTGTGTGTATGTGTGTGTGTTTGTGGGTGGGTGTGTGTGTTGTGGATGGGGGATGGTGGATGGTGGATGGGCTTAACTGATAAGAGTTGCCTGCAGCATACTTCAGCATTACTACTGTGTGTGTGTGTGTGTGTGTGTGTGTGTGTGTGTGTGTGTGTGTGTGTGTGTGTGTGTGTGTGTGTGTGTGTGTGTGTGTGTGTGTGCGTGTGTGTTCTTTTTTCTAGCCTGGTGGGGACTTCAACCTGAATGCACACAGACTCATGGGGACACGTGTCACTGATTTCTACAGTGTGTGTGTGTGTGTGTGTGTGTGTGTGTGTGTGTGTGTGTGTGAGAGCCACTCTTCTGTCTAAAAAGATTACCTCCCAATGCTGTGCTTTGGCCTGCATTAAAGGATAAAACATTTTATTCTGGGTTTGAATAAAAAAAATAATGTATAAAACCAGTTTATTTGTAGGGCATTGACAATATTGTTTTATATAATTAGTTAAATAATTGTGTTAATACAAATAATTATTAATAGAAAAATATAAATATAAAAAAACATTACTAACAAAAGAAAAAAACACATTTAATTGTCTTTTGAAACTTTTCCCCACAGTTTAGACTTTACTATTATTGTTTTGCTGAAAATCATGTTTAATCTAAATCTCACTTTGCCTCATTGAACGCATTTGTGAGCGTAATTAATCCTAATGTTTCAAGTGATTGTCCGTTTTGTAAAATGAGGGAGACTATTTTTCATTGTTTTTTAGAATGTTCAAGACTGAATGATTTGTTTTGGTTTCTTGAGACTCTTTTCGTGAATTTTGGGGAGATTTTTTCTTCTAAGATTTTTATTCTTGGTCCCAAGTATAGTGTGGTGGAAAGAATGAAAAGTCAGTTGTTAAATTTTTTAATTGGCCAAGCTAAACTATCGGTTTACATGACCAGGAAAAATAAAATGGAAGGTAGAGAAGGACAAAGTGTGGTTATTGTTTTTAAGAATATGGTGAAAGCAAGGGTTATGTTTGATTTCAAATTCTATAAACTGATGAGTGATTTAGAAAGTTTTTTGCATAAATGGTGTTTTAATGGCGCTATTTGTACAGTTGAAGAAGAAATGTTGGTCTTTACTCCCATGTTACAATAAGTCCGGGTTGTTGCACAGTTTTCTTGTTTTTGTATTTTTTGTTGTTTTTCTGATAATGTGTAATTGGATGTTTTACTGATGTTGTAATGATATAATAAAGTGTGTTGAAAACTCAAACTCAACTCTCTCTCTCTCTCTCTCTCTCTCTCTCTCTCTCTCTCTCTCTCTCTCTCTGTATGTGTATGTGTATGTGTGTGTGTGTGTGTGTGTGTGTGTGTGTGTGTGTTTGTAGGGGGATGGTGCCAGCTTCATTTTGATTGTGAAAAGATTAGCTCATTGCTGTGTGCTTTGGCAAGCATTAAAGGATAAAAAAATATATTATTCTGGGTTACAATAAAATTATAGAACCAGTTAATTTGTAACAATAGAAAAAACACATTTGAGTTTCCTTTTCAAACAATGAAGTATGTGTAACAGAATGTGTGGTTCCTGGTCATAGCGGCACCAGTTGCTGCAGTTAATGAGGTGAATTCAAATGACTTTGACATAGTCCCTTTATTTATTTTTTCCCATATTAAATGCCTATTGGCCTGCTGTGCACAGTTAAACTGATGCCACCAGGGTGGCGGTGCCACCGGCTTGGGCCCGTCATCGCTGCTCGCAGCTTTAATTAAGATTGAAACCAGATTATCTGATTCCCTGTTGGTCACAGCTAATGACTGTAAATTAGAAAAATGTCCGGCTCGAAATGTACAATATACATACCGAGTTTGGTGAATGTACATAAAACTAACCCACACACTTTGGACAAAAGATGGCGCTACTGAGCCCCTCTACCACGCCCGTTTCTGAATCTTTGCTTGCATCTTCTGGACAGCATGTCAGATGTGTGTGTTGAGTTTCATGCAATTTCAAGAATGTGAAGAGTCTCAAAAACACCAAAAAAGATTATTAGACTTTGACACGTTGCCATGACAACAGTATATCAAAAAATCAGGAATCCATTCATATGTCTATATCTGCCATGTTTTGACATTATACTGATGAAGTTTGAAGTAAATCGGGTGAAAATAAGATGGGGATTTAAAGCAATTTTGAAAGTGACACACTT